>NC_056750.1:708508512-708818512 GCF_019279795.1 Protopterus annectens | reverse complement strand
CTGGCTACCCAACAAATAAACAGGATTTTCCAACATTTTTAATTGTTGTTAAAGCACAAAGCTAAACAATTTTTATTGTATATGTGTGTATGTATACCCCTCCCCAAAATATACAAAAGTTAACAGACCTGATTCTTGTCAGTTTAAATAACTACACATCCTTCTCATTAATAAGCATACATATGCACAGCATATCACAAAGCCATGCATGTTAGATCATATATGCCCAGGGAGATGAAGAATCAGGTTCACTGTATTTCAGGTCATTATTTAAAAAAAAAAAGTAAGGCATTTCTTTTAAGTATGCTATTATATAGTTTCAGTAAACCATTTGTAGAGACTTGGACAATCTATATTTTTAGCCATGGGTGGAGTCTCTTGTTTAGTCACCCTGGCTGTACCGCTATGACCAAATTCACCCACATAGAATGGGCAAAATATTTAATTACTTGTCTTTGCCATATCATCATCCCCTTTTTCCCATTTTTCTTCACGGGGTCGGTGTGGGAAATGAAAAGATGGACCTGGCTTGGAAGGAGTACTTTCACCATTTCTCGATTGAGTGCCACACTCCTGCCTTCATGCCTGATTGTTGCTTATCTGTCACATAATCCATACACCTCTTTGGTGGACACCCTTGTTTCCTCTTACCTTCTTCCTGTCTGTCCCAAATCACCTTTACCAGACTGTTTTCTGCACATTTGCCCAAACCACTGTAACCTGTTCTCTGTGATGTTTTCTGCAGTTGGAGCTACTTTGGCTTCTACTCTTATGGCCTCATTTCTTCATATGTCCCACAGTGTGCATGCTACCACCCTTCTCAGGCACTTTATTTCCATCACCTTTAGCTTTCTCATCTGCTTTGCCTTTACTGCCCATGTTTCTGTACCATACATTAGTACTGGTTGCATCATTGTTTTATACACCTTACTTTTCAGCTTTTTTGGCATTCTTCTTTCATGAGCTACAACTGACACTCTGTGCCATTTGGCTACAGAGCCCCTGAGTCTAGCTTTGACTTCTTCATTCAAACTTCCCTTTTCATCAACCACGCCTCGCAGATACCGGAAGCTGTTAACCTGTTCTTCTGTCTGCCCTTCTATGTCAGTTCTCAGGTTCTTCTGATTTAATCAGTTTTCTGCCATTATCACTGTCTTATCTGTACTTAGTTTCATCCCATGTGCATTCAGTTTTGCATTCCATTCCCCTATCCTTTGCTGAAGTTCTTGGTCAGAGTCTGCCTGCACTGCCACATTTTCAGCATACAGCAACTTTGTTAATCTGTGCCCTTCAACCTGTTCGTTAATGTAGTCCACCTGCATGAACAGTAGTGGGCTCAGAGCCTGAACCCTGATGCACACCCACTCGCACTGATAGACCCTCTGTGAGACCAAACACTGTTCGTACTTGAGTCATTGGGTCCTTGTACATAGCCTTCACTAATTCTACATATCTTTCTTGGATTTCAAACCAGTACAGTACTGCCCAAATCGGCTTTCTTGGGACTTTGTCATATGCTTTCTCCAAGTCTAGGAATGCCCAGTTGGACTCTTTCTTCATCTCAAGCTTCTTTTCAGCTCTCTCTCACTGCAAACATTTGGTCAGTTTTGCTGCATCCTGATCTAAATCCAAACTGTTCATCTGCTGTCTTACTTTCTACTACTCTGCGTATCCATTCAGCAGTCATCCTGTCCGTAACTGTCATTCATTGTGATGCGTCTGTACTGCCCACAGTTGCAGATGTCCCCTTTGTTTTTGTACATGAGTATTCTCACTATCCAGTCATCTGAGATGCGCCTTTCTCTCCACACTGCTATGAGTACCCTCAGGAGCCATTTCTTCCGTATTTCACCCAGCATCTTTATTTAATCTGCTGTGATCTCATCTGAGCCTGCTGCTTTCACGGCTTCATTTTCCTAAGCGCTATTCTTACTTCTTCTCTGGTAGGTTCCTCCTCTTCTCTCGTAGGCTGCGTTTGGGGCAGCACAGCTTCTGTGGGATTTTCTTCATTTAGAAACTGCTGGAAGTACTATTTCTCTTGCTTTTGACGTCCGGTGGACTGGTGAGCAAATTGTTGCTGGCATTCCTTATGAAGGGTATCTGGCAGCATGAAGGACAGGACCTTCTTTATCTTTCTATCTTTGTCTTGCAACTGGATATAGTTTTTGTGCCACCTACAGAGTCACTTTCAGAAGCTGGTAGAGTGGCTCTGATGCCCAGTTCTTTACTATTGCAACTCCTTTCTTAGCTTGTTAGCCAACCAGTACTCCTTCCTAGCCAGGTCCATCTTTTCCATTTCCCACTTTTTTCTGAACTCTTTCTTTCCTTTGATGACTTCATGGACTTCTGCATTCCACCACCAGATTTCCTTCTGTGTTTTATTTTCATACCTGCCTTGGCCACCTGTTCTTAGTCCTCACACATGCTGTTTTGAAGAGCTACCATTCTTCTAAAACTCCACCTATTTCCTCCTGTTCTTGGGGTGCTAGAGCCCTGAGTAATTCCTTGAACTGGTGTACTTTCCCTCCAGTCAATTTCTCCAGATCTTCAGCCCACTCCCTGTTGACCTTAGAGCCTTCTCTGGCCACTGCTTGCAGCTGAATGCAGCAACCACTGGTTTGCCATATAGTGTTGCTTAATTAAATACTGTTGCTAGCAACCAATCAAAATAATTTTATCTGGTGTCAAAAAAAAAAAAAAAAAGAAAGAAAGAAAAACACTTGGAGCATTCTGAAATGTTTGCTTTAATGACTGTTCTTATTTTTTTCTTTCATTTTTTTTTCTGTTAAAGTAAACAGTGTGTAGTAGTGCCTTACTTGTCCGCGCACACAGATATAGACCAGTATAGTCCTGGACATTGCATATTCCTAGCAGGTGATCTGCAAAGACCTGTGCTGTGTGGTTCTTAAATTCCCGGACTTTCACGATGACTTTTGAAGTACAAAGGACTGTTTTGTGAACATGTTCCCTATCCTATCAGAAATGTATAATGTTATTTACGTATAACCGATCGGGTGGACAGCTATTACACTGTTAAGGTAGTCAACATGTGTGCGCATGAGTTCAGTTCATAGACAAGAATCCAAAATGAACTCCTCTGCGTACAAAGTGTGCAGTTCAACCTGAAGTTATGCCAAAAAGTAGTATGTTTCAAACATAATATGGAGATGCAAAGGGAGGCGAGTTGGTTCTTGTGCTGAAAGGGTTACTTTGATGAAATGTTTTACTTTAGTGCTTATGTATACCAGGACACATTACTGAAGGGGTTGCTTGTTTGAAATGTTTTATTTTAGTGCTTCTCATTTCTGCAGGGGTTGCTTGGGTGAAATGTTTTATTTTACTGCTTGTGCATACCTGGAAACTTTTCTGAAGGCGTCACTTGGGTAAATGCTTTATTTTGATGTTTGTGCATACTGGGGTATGTTACTGAAGGGGTTGCTTGGGTGCGTGTTTCATTTTGGTGCTTGTGCATACTTGGAAATGTTATTGAAGAGGTTGCTGGAGGAAATGATTAATTTGTGCGTCAGGGAAGTGGTTGTGCACACATGATCAGACTGCTGAAGTGATTGCTGGGCAAAGTAATTTATTGCATCATTTTAGTACTTGTGCATACTGAATCCAAACTAATGAAGGGGGATGGTGTAGGGTAAGTAATTCATTTGTGTGTCAGGGCAGTGCTTGTGTGTACTTGGACAAACAAGTTCGCAGATTGCAACTCCAGTATCAAAGGTGAAGCACCACATTTAACAATGGATGTCCGTACCACAGGGAGGTCGGACCGTGAATTGCAAAACCAGCTCATTAGCATTCTATGCTTTACAAAACTTCTCATTTGCATCTCATTTTTTAGGCCTTGCATATTAGTGTAATCGGCTTGTATGAATCACGTCTTTGCTACGCTTATTCATAAGCATCAGGAATACACCTATCGCTTTTACAGAAACAACTATGAATACCACCTGTAATGTACCTCTTTTCTTCATACCTGGAATATCTTCAGTAGGGGATCGGTGTGCCTCTAGACATGAATAAATAAAAGTCACACTGGAAAAGAAGCATTGCAAATATTTGGTGGGTAATCTCAATTTATACAGTCAGCAGCTTATTATAATATTCAGAAGTCTCAGTGAAAGCTGAAAAGCTGGTCTACTATATTTTTTTCCCTTCTGTAGAAGTTTTGCATGTAGAATAATTTGATGTGTAAGTCTACAACTTGTGTATTATTAATGCATTGTGAAGAGTGACCTGGTTGAGAAAGAGGAAATGAATCATCAAAACATTTCGACCATACTGAAGAGAAAAGCAACGCAGGTTGTATGCTGACACTTGTTATTACCTCATACACACACACACAGTTTGAATTGGCCACAGCTTAGGGAATCAAAGTTTACTATACAAGGTTCATAGGTCAGAAATTATACATACTCTCTTACTGGTGCTTATTTTCATCTTCTGTGACATGGTCACCCCTGTCTCAGATTCTCCAGCTCATCACTAAGATGGAGACTATAGGCTTTATCCTAGTTTACTTTGTTTTTCCCTCAAATGGACACATCCTTTTTGATTGAATGTGGCGTCCACGTTATAAGTAGAAAATCCTGGACAATAATTTCTTTGTTGCTGCAAAGTCTGATTCTGCTCCACTTAATGGAGGAGCACTGATGAACTCTACTCTGGTCTCAAATATTCATGCTTTTCTCCTTCATTTTACCCTTAGGTTTTCTCTTTCAGGGCTGATGAGAAAGATGCATAATGTTCTCTCCACCTTAGTGTGAGCCCAGATTGCTGTTTAACCAAACATCCACATCTGGGCTTTATGTGGGCATATTAACTGCTAGACTAAACACTCCAATATAAGGAATGAATGTATGTTTTTTTCTTCTCTTAATTCTAACTTTGTCCTGCAAGTTCATTTCTCACAGAATGTGTTTACAAAAAAGTGTTCAAATGGTTGTTCATACGTAGTTGCTAGGCTATTGGTCCAAGAGACATTTTAAGCCTTGTCAGGCTTACCCCATATTTACTAAAATATTGCTAACATGTCAATATCCCAAAGAATTTTATGGTTATAATATAGGTTTGTACATATCAGACATTCACAGGTTCCCCTTGTCCATTAGGGACATTGGTGCCATACCGGGTATAAATGTGTGATTTCCCATTCATTGGTCCAAATTACATTTGAATAGGGTTAAGGGTTGGAGATGAGCTCTGTTTAACGTGGATGTCTTTCCAACATGTCTTATTTTTGTCACAGATGAGGTTTAGGCCCCTACGGTGGGTGTTTCTGATGGTTTTTGTCTTGCAGATGTGCAACAAATACATCAGCGTGGGATCAGAGGATGCCTTGTAGGCTAGGCATAGATCACTGTGCAGCAGTCTGAAGGTGAAAGAATACAGGGACAGGGCTTTAAGATTGTCCATGTAGGACTTACCTATATTTTTTGAGAGTTAACTTTGTGGTCTTCAAAACTGTTTCAAGTACATGCTCAAGTACATGTTGAAGAGTGTATTTTACTCGATGACTGGTCTGATGAGAGCTGAGTGTAGCAGAACAGTGGTCTCCTTAGATGTGGATGCGCACCCCTACTGAAATTTGTGCAACATAAGATGATTATCTCACCACAGTAGATGCACTGTAGTCAAAGGTCAGGTTACAGTTAACATATGTTCCCATATACCGTTATATAAATGTACGAGTTCCTATGTCATAAGTGATAATTCAGTAAAGATGTTGCTTTTAAAAAAACAAGTGTCCCCAGATCCCTGACCACTCTGTCTACTTTTAGGGGTCTATCACTTATGTGGTAATTTCCATGGGCATCATTCTTTGCATTGAGCACTGTTGTGCATTTTTTTGCAATGGGCTTCTGTCCGTGGCTTTGGCATTAGGTTATCTGTGTCTTTAGGGGCTTCAGTGACCACACCTAGTTTGTTGTTTGCAAACATGGTCAGCCAGAAAACCCAGATATTTGTCTTGACTTCAGTGAAGTGGATGCCAAAATGAAGCAGCCCCAGCACCAGTCCTTGTGGTACTTTACTAGTAACTGGCCTCCTTGTGGAAGAGGATTCCTCTATCCTCCCTTAACTTCTTATATCCTATCAGGTGACATATTGGTTTATGCCTAATTTTGTAAGTTTATTTGCAATGCTGGAGTGAGGTATTGTGTTGAACAGCTTTGTCAGGTTAAGGTAGGTAGTGCACAGTGTTTTGCCTTCATCCATACTTTATAGACCTTCTCAAAGAAGCCCACTAGGTTAAGTAGGTATGACTTGCCTTTGACAAAATTAAACTGGGTAGGATTCAGTATCTGTAGTTTTTATATGCCATTGTTTATAAGATCCGTTATAATTCTTTTCATGACCTTGCATATAAGACTAGTCAGACATAAGGGTTTGTAGCTCCTTCAGCCCATGGAAGGCCCTTCCTCCCCAATTGTGTAGAAGGATAACAGTTGCATTCATTTAGCATGAAACCTGTCTGGTTGTTATGTTTAAACAGAGATTCTACCAGGCCTGACATTTTGATATTAAGGTTTCAGACATAATTGAAGAAATCCTTATGCTTCTCTTCAGCTTGGGAGGCTATTTTCATAGGTAGGTACTAGGCTATCAGCCCTAGAGCTTATAGAGGCCTAGCCAAAAAGGTACCCTGGCTTTCGCCACCTAAGAAAATTATTTTCCTGTGCGTCTGTTAAGCAGAGCCACAGAGGTGATCCCCTGGGTGAATTTCCTATTTCCCATCCAATCTTCAAGATTTTTCTTGAAGAATGCTAATGAGGAGCATTGTTTGATATAGATAGGTAGTTTGTTCCAGAGTATGGGAAGTCTCTGGGACAGGCATCTATCCCTCCAGCATGTTCTGTTTATTGTGGTGACAAGGTTTAGGTCCCTAGAACGTGTAGCTCGAAAGGATTGGGATTTCTTTAAGTGGAGCATATCCAACAGCTCTGGGTTTGACATAGCTTTGTATGTTAGGCAGAGATCGCCTCTGAGTAGGCGATATGCGATGGAGTAAAGTTGGAGCTTTTTGAGATGGTCTGCGTAGGGCATCTGTTTGAGCCAGTAATCCTCTTTGTGAATAATTTATGCACCCTTTCCAGGTGTTGTAGATGTCTTGTGAGGTACATACCAAAAGGGGTGTTGTACTCTATAATGGGTCTAATGAGTGATGAGTAGACGGGAACAATGACCTTTTTTTGCCTAAATGAGAAACCTTTTGTGATGAGGTGTGCCATGTAGAAGGATTTCCTGACTACTGTGGCGATGTGATTATGAAAGGAGAGACAACTGTCCACCTGTGTCCCAAGGTCTCATCACACTTTTGGTGTTAAGTAGACTACCACCTATGTGGTAGCTCATGGGTGCAGAGTTTTTACCAAAGAGGATGACAATGCACTTTTTTGACATTTAGCTTGAGGCCATGGCTTTGACACCAGGCATCTGTCTCAGTGAAGCCCTTTTGTAGGATGTCCACGTCGTTAGGAGTTTCAATTATGGCTCCTAGTTTGCAGTCATCTGCAAACTTCATTAGCCAAAAACCTTCTGTGTTAACCTGTACTTCAGAAAAGTAGATACCAAACAGGAGAGGACCCAGGACTGGACCCTGTGGTACTCTACTTGTCACTGGTCTGAAATCGGATTTGGAGTCTGCTACTTTCACAGTGTGGGTTCTGTCAGTGAGCCAGTTGGCAACCCATCTTGTGACATAGGGTTTTATACCTAGTTTAGTGAGTTTATCTATAATATAAATGTACACAACACCCATGCAGACGGACAATAGAGGTACGACTGCTGAATCCTACATAAATGCACTACGTGCTATCCCTAACAGAATCAAGATACTATCCTCCAAAAAAAGGAAGCCAACCTGGTGGTCCCCTGCCATAAACAAAATCTACAACAGAATAAAGAAACTGTTGCAAAAGAGAGTAAAATCCCATGACTGGAAGAACTCCCTGGTCAACCTCAGTAAAAAGCTGAGATCCCTCATAAAATCCTCCAAAGCTAGTTATGAAAACAAAATTGCCACGGATTCTAAAGACAACCACAAAGCATTCTGTAGCAATGTCAAGAATCTCAATGGCAACACTCAGATCTGCTGAGTTACACCACAATGGCACTAAATATACAGAACCAAATGATATTGCCAACATCCTGGCAGATAGGTTCAGTGCCACAGGGCCCATCTCTATACCAGAAGAATGCAAAGTTCTTGTAATCACGGCTGCACAGGGAAAAACCACACTTTCCAAAGCCAAGAACACAGCATCCATGGGACCTGACAACATCCCAGGCTGCGTTCTACATGAACTACGGAATGAGCTGGCACCCCACCTAAGCACCATGTTCAATCATAGCCTCACCTCAGGCTTTGTGCCCACTGAATAGCGCACAGTGACTGTTATCCCACTCCACAAAGGGGGAGCCACCCTGGGAACTACTACTCGATCAACAGTCTTGTCTTAGATGATGCAAGGGAATGTAGGCTTGTTATTGCCTTTTCCTAGTAGATGCCTTGAATGGCAACCAGACCAATCCAGAAGATCCAACACACACACATACTCACTGCCCAATTGGAGACGGTCAAGAATCACTGCACTCTGCTCTTTCTGTCATCAGGAACAAAATAAACCACAAATTCCAAACTGGCACCTATAAAGCAGTTATTAGGCTTTCTGATGATCAGCAGTCTACAGGAAGTTGTCCCAATGCTGCTCCTCAACCATCGTGAGAGCACCATGAACAAAACAGGAATATTGATCTCAAGATGACTAAAAGTCAGGATGTGGGATCTCCAGTAATTGGTGGTCTTGGAGTACATGTTGCAGATTTTAAAGGTAAGATAGAAAAATGAGTTAATATCCTGACAGCTGCAGTGTGCACTAAGCAGTTGGATATAAAAAAGTGGGTAACTTAAACTGTACCTATCTAAGTGGAGAGGCAGTAATTTAAAAAGAGCAAGATAGATTGGAAGGTGGTGGGCACTTTGTATTCTGGCTCTATGGAATACAGTTGGATGGCCCTATGCTCTTCTCTTACCAAGAGCCAAATAGAAGCCAAATAGAAGCACTAATCCCAAGATGACTAATGAGAAGTTCACCAGTAATTGTTGGTCTTGAACTAGATGTTGTAGATTTTAAAGTTCATATGGAAAAACATGGGTTAATATCCTAAGAGTTGCACTAAGCAGTTACATATGAAAGAGGGGTAACGTAAGCTTTAGCAATCTAAGAGAAGATCCACTAATTTAAAAGAGCATTATAGTTTGCAAGGGGGTGGGCACTTTGTATTCTGGCTCTTTGGAATACAGTGAAATGGCCAATAAATTTAAATAGCTGAATGGGAGTGATTTCACAAAGTGATAATTTTGTAATTATTCACAATAGTCACTGAAAGAGGAGAGGGAATGAAATATATGGTTAAATTAACATAAAAGGTCAAGCAACTAGAAAGACTGGAGTTTAAAAATGCAACAGCACAAGGGTGGGAGGAAATTTACTTTGTGTGTGACTCACAAAAGTCACAACTGTCCTCTCTCCTAGTTTAAATATGCGATTAAAGCAGAAAACAAGTAAAACACAGTGTAAGGAAAATAAACCGTATTATACAAAATAGAATAAGGCAAAAAAGCAAGTTGATGTTTCCCTTATAGAAATCTATGGTAGAGATTGAGTGAGCTTTTCCAATAAGAGGGTAGTTTATCAAGTTTTAGGGATGAATACTAATAGGACAGAATATGAGGAAGGAAAGGGGTTTAGAAGAGGACTACAAAACAGAGACCATGTAAAAGTGGGAGGTAAAAAATGTAAGAAGGAAATGAGCAGATGAGGGAACAATAAGCAACAAGAAAAGGAGTGCTAATGGTACACTGAGTACATTATTCTTATTTTATTTATACTTTATTGACTAGATTACTTCTATTAGGCTAGTGGTTTCTTTTAAGTGAAACATAGGATAGTATTTATACTACAAAGAGAAATTTGTCCAGGACAATATGGAACTTTACCTACTCTTTTCAAGCCATAAGTGATGGCAGAGGACTGTTGGAAGTGCTTAGATTTGCAATGGAGTAGAACAGTAATTAGGAAATGATGCTTAATCTGATAAAAATGCTTACTTACTGAAAGAAAATCATACAGACGTGAACATTGGTGCTTCAGGAGCGTTAAAGATGTTTGTATTAATCAAAGTGATGGTTGTAGAGAAACCAGCACATGTGGAATTTTTGCAGTGGAACTTTTTTTTTGGAGACAGGAGGTGGAGCGAGATACTACAGCTGAAAACTAAACAGAGGAAGGGAAATAGAAGTAATCTAAAGATATGTTACATGGAGCTTTTTCTGTCACCGAAGTAACTGGTTTTAAGAACATGCTTCAGGACAGGTTAGGAAAACAAACTAAAAAGTTTGTGTAGAAGACATGGACAAAGGTGACTAAAGCAAACAACCATTCCTATGCTGAGGTTAAAGCAGAGAAATGAAAGGTAGCTTAAAAAAATAGCAGAAGGAAGTCTGCAAGTACGGGTAGGTGGTATACTTAATTCAGAAAGAGGCCTTAAATAAGGAAAACATCAATAAAGGATGAATATCATACTGTTGGGGTTTAGTATAACTGACATTAGACCAATTTTTCTGTGAAGTGAAATTTCTGACTCTTCAATTAATAGAGAAATGTTTGAATTAAAGTGAAAAGGAAAGTTTTGTAAGCCCTTGGATATATTGTTTCAAATCTGAAATATGCAGTTAAAATAGAAAATGGTATAATTTAGAACTGCAGAAGTGGCTGAAACGAGTTACGGGTGATGTGAGGAATATGGACATTACAGATGACATTCAAATCTCAGTTGTACAAAACGTGAAAATGAAAAACATTTTAAGTTTGACTGTCCACTAACAGAAGTGAAAGAGAGGAAGAATACTGAAGAAATGCAATAGGAATGTAATGAAAGATAAGAGGAAATATGTGATATCAGATAAATTGGAAACCATGGATATTACGATAGGCTAGGGAAATTGAAGAAGTGACAGAAAGAGAAGATATATCCAGAGGATATTAATGACATCAAAGTAGTAAAGGGAAAGTAAGGGATTATGACAGAAAATAGGTATGCAGTGCTTGAAACTGAAGAAAACGAAGACTGTTGGCATACTTCATAGTCTGACAAATATGCAATAGTTTATCTGGGAAGAGTTAAAAGATTAAAGAAAAGATGGAGTAAAAGATGCAAGAAAAGGAAAAGGTTAGTATTAATGTGGGTTCATTACACATGAGCAGTAAAAAAATATTTAAAGAGTGATGCTTTTTAAATGGTGTAACAAAACAGAGGCAGATGTGAATTATTTATTAGATACAAGATGTGTAGATATTTGTAAAATAATTTTAAAACGTGGGATAAAATATGTGGATGATAGGGAAAGATGTATGTTCAGATGTTGCAATCATCATTACAATTAAGAAATCAAAATAATGGATGTAATAGTAGTGATCTGTACAGAACTGGCAGTAAAAACGCAGCCAATAAGATTAACTGTGCTATATGCATATACACATGTGGGGAAGTAGAAAAAAAATTTCACGAAATAAAGCTAGTAAATAATTTATAGGTTCTTAGGTTGGTACTAGGCTATCGGCCCTAGGGCCTATATAAGCCTAGCCTTAACAATTCCCTGGCTATTTCTTCCCACACTATTTACTTCCCAGGACCCCTGTCTAGCAGGGTGACTAAACATGATCCCTGGGGTGAATTTCCTTTCTCCCATCCAGTCATCAAGGTTCCTTTTGAAGAGGGCCAAAGAGGTGCTCTGCTTGACATGTATGGGCAGTATTCCAGAGTCTGGGGAGTCGCTGGGTCAGGAACCTATCCCTTCAGCATGTTTTGTTTATTGTGATGACAAGGTTTAGATCCCTGGAGCATGTCTGCTCTGAGGGATTGGGAATTCTTTAAGTGTAGCATGTCCAACAGCTCTGGGTTTGACATGGCCTTGTATGTTAAGAAGAGATCACCTCGGAGTAGACTATATGGAACAGAGTATAGCTAGAGTTTTTTAAGGCAGTCAGCATAGGGCATCTGCTTTAAGCCTATGATTCTTTTAGTGAAGTATTTATGCGGCCTTTCCCAGTTGTTGCAGATGTCTTGAGAGGTACGTACCAAATGGGGCGTTGTATTCTATAATGGGTCTAATGAGGGATGAGTACAGTGGGACAATGACCTCCTTTTTTCTGGATGAAAAGCCCTTAGTGATGAGGTGTGCCACATAGAAGTATTTCCTGACTGTTGTGGCGATGTGGTTATTGAATGTGAGACCACTGTCAACCTGTGTCCCTAAGTCTCTTATCACACTTTCAGTGTTTAGTGTACTGCCACCTATGTGGTAATTCACGGCTACATGTTTTTTCCCAAAGGGGATGACTATACATTTCTTGGCATTGAGCTTGAGCCCATGGCTATGGCACCAAGCATCTGTTTCTGTAAGGCCTTTTTGTAGAGTATCAACATCATTTGGGGATTCAATAATGGCTCCCAGTTTGCAGTCATCTGCAAACTTTGTTAGCCAGAGTCTCTTAGTGTTGGCCTGTACTTTAGAGAAGTACACGTATCGATTATTTTAGGTGATTTTGATTGCAATCTGAGGTAAGAAAAAAGTCAAGTTACAAATGTTAAAATAATGGTGGAGCAAATGAAAAATGGTTTATTAGAGCTAGGGGAAATAAAGCATGTATACATATGAGGGTACTTGCGTATTATCGCAACCACATTTTTGCGGTAATGCTAGTTGCTTCTGTTTAGGTGAAGAAATTGTAATAAACTTTTATAAAGTTTAAGAATATGTTTTCTGTAATGTTTTTAAGTTTTAGGAATGTTTGCCATTCAAACCGCTGAGAAAATAAGTGTTGAAAATAGGTTTCCCGTTTTATCGCTAGCAACTCTTGTCAGTTAAGCATGTCCCATACTACTTCATATGCATTCCTTTTCTCGTGCCATCAAATGTTGTCAAAGCAATCCACATCTTCTCTGCTTTGTATGCAGAAAAGCATTACAACACCAACTAAGCAATCCATATCTCTAGAGCCGTAATACATACTAAAATCAATGCAATTAAAACAGACATTGCACTAAAAACAGAAGCATCAGTACATAAAAGCAAAGCAGTACTGTCTACTTATAACAACATTTACTAAGTATGAGTTACCAGATTTGTGCGATCGTAAAGGTTGCTACCCGATAGTGAAATGTGTCCGGTAAGATTTTAAAAATGGGACACAATGTGTTTTCTTTGACAAGGAAGGGTCTTTTATGCAGGGTTATGAATACAAATTAGAAAAATAGTCAATTGTCTATGCATGCACTTCACTGGCGGCAGCATGTCATTGCATCTTCCCGGTTACTGAGATCACTGCATGATTACACGTAGTAAGAGCACTTTTCCCAAAACATCTCATTGCCGGACAATGCTGTCTTCTTCCTGTACTTTGTGGCTGTTAGCAACCGTTTTTTTTTTTTTTTTTTTTTTTTTTTTTTTAATTTTGACATGAAGATGTCTTTACAAATAGTACCACCCCCCCCAAAAAAAAAGTGACCAAAACCATCATGACAGTGTCTGCCTTTGCCTTCTCTGATGGCTGCTTCCTTCCATACTGTCAAAATAATCCGTTCATCAGAACAACAGCAGGCATTCTAATTCAAGCGTGCGTGTGTGTAAGGCACTCTGAAAACACAAAGCGGGTTTCCTCAAATGTTTGTCTTCCCCTTCACACAGACCCTGTAATGGAAAGCTAGTCCACAACAAATAAAACAGACCCTAAATACCACCTTACAGTGGTTTGCGGCCTCGTTTGTACAGAAGTATTGTAAATTCGCAACCGCGAAAATCTGGTTGCGATAATACGCAAGTACCCATATGAGAGATGGAATTTAAACAGTGAAATAGATTTCATGATATATTCAGATGTTATAAAGGAAATGTGAGAGTAGGTTGGAAAGAAATTTCTCCAACTACAGAGTATTGTGGGTGATAATACAAGAAGATGAAGTAATAAAAGAAGGAAAGAATAGAATTAAGAATAAATGTGTAGTGTAATAAAGTTTATATTGAAAAAATGGGGATAGGAAATAAAAATTAGAGGTTGATGATATTAGAAAGCAAAGTATTTAAGCAAATCTTTCCTATCTTCATCATTCTCTTTTGAACAAAATATTAATTGAGGGTGTTTATTTAGTAAAGGCTAGAGGGGTTAATGAAATTCTTGTCATGGTGAAAGAAGTGGTGGTTTGTATAACAAGGGGGAAAGGTGAAGGATAAATTATTTCTTATGATGAAAACATGTCTGACAGTATTAATCACAAAGAAATGTAGAAAATCCTGAAAGAATATGGTATTAGACAAAGGAGGTTGAGTAATTCAGTCAGTATATGACTGCTTATTTCTGGTGGTAATGGTTAATGGTGGGTGAAGAAAAAGATAAAGCTACAAAGAGGAACAAAATAAGGAGGTCCAATCAGCATGTTATGCTTTTTGAATGTGATGATGAAAAATTGTAAAGAAGACTTGAGAGAGGCAAAATGGAAAATCTGCGATAGGGTAAATTTTTCTTTAATAATAACATACTCAAATTATTTTGTATTTGTTAAAAATAAGATTTAGATGAAGGGCATGATGATAAAGTTAAGATAATTTATTAGGTAAAGTAGGGTTTTAGCTAAGTAAGTTAAACAGAAAGGAGTTTGTGGATAAAGTGCAGATTATTGGGATTTATTTTACCATGAATGAAATCACTGTTCTATGAGTAAAATTTGGTAAATTCCAAATTGTGATGGGACAGTAGAAAGAAAATTTTAAAAAGTAAAGACATTGACTGAATGGTGGAAGTTGTCATTTGTAATTGAAAAAAGTGCTTGCTATGAATGCATATATTTTATGAAAATTAGCTTATGTAAGTGGGGCATGTATGTTTCCTACATGATTAGAGAAGGGATTATTAGAAATTGTATTTACTTTCATTTGGGGATTGATACTAAAACCATTAAAAAGAAGAATACTGTATATTGAGACGAAAATGGGTTGTCAAATTTGATAAATCCTGACATGTTTTTAGTTCCAATTCATTTGTTTTAATTGTAAAAATTTCTAATACCCTGTTATATATCCCAAATGTCCCTTTATACACACACACACATACACGCACGTGAGTATGTTTGTGTTAATAAAGCAATCCATACTATTTTCAGTAAGTGCCATGAGATCTTTTATAACCACCAACTCAAGCAGATGGGGACATTGGTTTAACATGTTATCTGAAGGACTGGATACTTGGGAGTATAGCACCCCTACTCTAATGCTACAGAACAGTGTCAACAATTTGAAAATTAATTGTAGTACGACACACACCTTGAGATACAGCAACCACCTCTTTTATTATGTTAAGAGCATTCATCCTCCACTATTATTGGACTTCAGAACAATCTAACAATGCTTGTGGCATATATATAACTCAAAACAGTATCATATTATCCCCACAGTTCCAATCAAATTCAGTCTATTATGTTAAAGCAGTGAATGTATAAACTACCACTAAGACACATATATACAATCATATCATAAATATTACAAGAAATAGTGTGTGTCTGTGTGTGTGTGTATATACATATATATATATATATATATATCTTTGCTTTACTGACTGTATTAACAAAAACCGTAACCTCAGTATGCTTTCCTCTGCACTGTTTATAGATCTATCTAAGGCATTCGATATGGTAAATCATCAGATACTTATAAATATCCTCAAATCCCTGTCACTAGATGCACTAGCTATAAAATTGTTCCAGTCCTACTTAGATAACAGACAACAGGCTGTACTTTGGCATAATATTCTATCTACCCATCTGCCCGTTAACATTGGTGCTCCTCAAGGGTCCATATTAAGACCCCTCCTGTTTTCTATATTTATCAATGACTTTCACTTAGCAATCCCCCAAGCTACATGCATACAATATGCAGATGATTCCACACTTATATGCTCAGACACATCTATATCTGAACTTCATTCCCTTACCCAAAATGTGTTTAACACAGTTGAACAATGGTTTACACAGCGCTGTCTCCTTCTAAACCCCCAAAAAACTAACTCCTCCTTTTTATTCCTTTTTGTAAGTCCCCCCAATAGACTTCACAGTAACATCCAATAATGGTGCTCTCATATCCCCAGATCCAACTACCAAACTACTAGGTATCACCATAGATAACCTTAACTTCAACACCCATATTAACAATACTCTAAAATCTGTTAATAGAAAACTAGGCTCTCTACAGGATCAAACTCTTCCTCTCTCCTGCAGCTAGAATAACTATTTCTCACACCCATCTACTCTCCTCTATGCCTCATCCATATATACTAATCTCTCTAAAAACAACCTTAATAAAGTGGAAAACTCCTATAATAACATAGCCAGATTTGTTACAGGTAACCCTTTCAGAACCCACCACTATTTTAATCTAAAGCAGCTAGGATGGCTTGAATTACAAAATCAGCTTAAATTCCACCAACTGACCATTGCCCATAAAACCCTTTACCAACCTACCAATACCCCTATACTATCTACCCTTATTACCCCTTACAACAATCTAAAGACCTTACGATCATCTCATAAACTTCTTGTAAATATTTGTAAATCAAACAACAGGGCTGGGAGTCTCTTTTCTCTAGTAATGTTGGAAAATCCTGGAACCTTTTTCCTAACAAACTTTCCTCTCTTCCCTCTATCACTCTTTAAAACCAAATTGAAACTTTTCCTCAGAACACACTGGTTGTGCCCATGTATTAAACCTGACTGGTCAACTAGCTCTTCTTACTTGGTTCAACCTACCCTCCTCTTCAGTAATCAAGTTCCTTTACTTAATAACAACTTACCTTGTCCTTCTATACTATTACTTACATCTTCAGAATCTCATTAAGGAGACTACTTTTACTAATATATTGTATAATTTCAGCTCCTACTTTTTCTTTGAGTACTTGTATACTAATATATTGTATAATTCAGCTGCCATCTTTTTCTTTATGATGTATTGCAACTACATTTTGTATTGTACTAATTATATCTGTATATTTTGCACTATGTTATGAACGAATGACCTATTTGATTATTCTCTGTACTGCACCTGCAATGTTAATTGTATACATAAATTTTTGCATATGTGATTTTGTTTGCTTCCTTGGAGCTTATCTCCCCGGGCTTCTACTGAAAATGGACATATATCCAGTTAGACTAGCCCGGTCAACAAATGTAAAATAATAAAAAACTATATATATATATATATATATATATATATATATATATATATATATATATATATAAATTATGTACAATATATTTGCAATGCTTTACACATTATAATATTCTTTCATGATATTATGGTATATGTCTGTCTTGGTGGTGATTTAAACATTCATTACTTGAACATAGAGTGAATTTGATTGTGTTTGTGGGGATCATATGACACTGTTTTAGATGTGAATATATGTGGAATGGTTGAAAAATCAACAACATGGTTAGCAAAAACGTTGACTTACAAAGGTCAACAATGCAAATGTCAACAACCAACTGCTTATGTGAAAGGAAAATCCTTGCCACATACAAAGAAAAAAAAATCATTTTTTGTAGGGGGCAAGCCCCCTTCCCTACTAATTATATATACTAACTCTGAGGTCTCTCAATCTTTGTAGAAAGGGAATATTCCCCTCCCCAGCATTTGTCAGTGTAGCGCCCCTATCGACCATCTGCATATGTCGACCAAATGTGGTCAGTTAAACAGATTCCTGCTGTTTTGTCCAAATTCCCAAGTTCCATATATATATATATATATATATATATATATATATATATATATATTTAAAAACACCTGTATTGACAAATTATTCTGAACAAGTCTGGTAATTGTGGTACACAAAAATGTTTTTAACATAATGAAAGAGGTGGTTGCTGTATCTTAAGGTGTTTGTCTTATTACAACTGCATTTTTGGAAGTGCCTTGATCGTAACAATTTGAAAAGTTATTCAAGTCATCAGGAGGAGGAATGGAATCTACAGCCTGTTGATCTTCCAGAATCAAAGGTGGATGTGCTATCTATGCCACTGACATCCAGTCAGTTTTGAGAAAAATTAAGATCTGGAAAAAATAATGTAGTTATTGATAAATAAATCCAGTAAAACTGTAGTTATAAATTTAGTCTGTGTAAATATGAAGCTTAAGGTACATTAAGAAGGGATTAGTACATTTGGGTGAAGAAAGTGTATACCATTATATTGCGACCAGTTGTGTGAACCAAAGTACCTGAGAATCCCTGCATCCCTTTCCCCTGAGATGCAACAAACTTGCAGATGATTATAGTTTACTGATGGAGGCACAGAGTACTACCTTCTGAATGGATGGGGTGGGGAGGGTGGGGTGTGTAAAGTCATCCTCGGGTAAAAAAAATAAATAAAAATTTGTGTAGTGCAAGGTTTGCAGGATTCTTCTTTAGAACAAACAAGGTGATATTTATTGCAAAGCTGGTCTTTGTGATATTGACTTGGCTGTTTAAACAAATGTTTGATGGGTGCATTTCTGGTGGAGGAGAGACTTTTTGTTTCAACACAGAGTTCTCAAAGCTGTAGGTGTATGTGTGGACAGGATGGTACCACTTAAGTATAGAATTGAAAAAGGGACATTTGTTAAATTTTGCAGGGTATTAGCAAATTTTCACATGTATGTTGTTTTATTTTTTTATTTGATGTCTGGGTTACAGCAGTGATCTTAGAGGACCATTTTTAGGCTCAGACTGCTGAATACAATCACAAGTACAAATTTAGCAGAAAATTAAAGATGAGTTACCTATCTAGGAAGTACTAGAGTAAATTTGTATAATATGTTTCATTTGCAGTTATATTACAAGTTGTTTACACTTTCTGATTGTAGACAACATAGTCAAATATTCATATCCGTGACTGGCACAGTGGGGGAAGAGGAAAAGAGTGAAGGAATGCTGCGCTCCCCTAAGCAAAAGAACTCTTTAATGCCACTTTGTTAGTCATTCAGACACTGCCCCTGACTTGGTAGCATCAACTTTAAGTTGTGTGGAAAGGCTAACTTTACCGTCACTACAATTTATATCTTTTGCATCTCTTCACTACCAACTTTTAACTCCCTGCTTTATTCACAAGTTAATTGGATAACACAGCTTCACTGCAAAGGTCCCCCATAATACATTCTCTCAGTCATTCAAGTTTCATATTACAGCTCATTTCCAATTTCACCCCATCCAGCAAACATGATAAATGTAATCTCCTGTCTGTCATGCCCAGTACAATTAGCAGTCACTGCCTAATAGGGTCTATATCATGAAATTGAATAGGAAGAATGTCAAACGCTCTAATGAGCGAAACTGAAGAAACTCGGGGGTCCGTTATTGAGGTTTTAGTAAAGTGAAGAGTGGAATATTTGCCCTTTCCTCACTGTAGTGCGATCTCAGAGTTGGAATTTATGTGTAGCAGGAGCAGCCCCCTACAATAAGGACTTTGAGTTTCGGCATTTTCACTCATTGGAGCATTCAACTTTCTACCTATTCGATTTTATAATATAGACCTGCCTAATATACACATTTTATCATTAAAATACAAGAAACCCCATCTTGTAATGATTACGGTCTACTCTTTCTCATCAGAGGAAGATGTATTTGTATGCACTGACTTTTCCCCTTTAGATCAAGACCACACTCGACATATTTAATTCCTTACTTTTGGCAATGCAAAATCAAATCAATTATATAAAACATTACATCAGGGTAATAAATGCCCTGGTTAAGCAGTGATCTTAAACCTCTATTTCAGACCTCTGCAAAGCTTTGCACCAGTGAAAAAGACAATTGTAGGTGTTCTTAAATTCAAGCCACTTCAGATTTTGAAGTGAAGCACATTAAAGTGTTCTTCAACTCTTGTTAGATGTGAATTAAGATGTACTTTTATATATTTGCTCAGGCATGGAAGATGCCACATAAGGCAGAATATTAAATGCTAACAAAATGCTATGGAGAAAAGACATCGTTATTGTGGAGAGGTGAGAAAATGGAGTCATGAATACATTGGCTGCTTATAGTATCTTCCTCTTTTGGTTGATATAGGATATAACTGACTTCACATGAAAGTCAAATTTTCAGTATGGTGATGGTTATGGGCCACTGCTGTCAGCTGTATACTATTCAAAAAAACTTTACTGTATGCAGTTCATGATAATAGACCATGGTCATCTTATTGCATCCAAAAAAAGATTCATATTTTGAAATCTTTCTGCATCAGGTAAGAGGTGTCATGTAGAGATAGCTGTTATCCTGCATAATTCTGAGCCCGTATTGCAATTAAATCATTATGGACTTTTCTAAAGCAAAGAGTTAAATTATCTGGTTTCTTAAAGTCTAATTTAACTTGGCAAATAGCTATTCTACATATTTATCCACTCACAAAGGATAAAAATCTTCTTTGTGTTGCCTTTCTTTTTATGGTTGTCAAATATATTACATCTAATTGAATTAATTTAAGAAACATGGACTACGAGGCTTTGTAAATACAGCATAAAACAATATCAATGGTTATAAATTACCTCCAAAACTCAGCACTGCTTCAGATTTCATAAAATGGGGGAAATAACCTTGCAGGTGTTAATTACAGTACAAGTTAAAATTTAGATTATTTCCATTCAGAGTCCAAAGAATTTAATTCCACCCATTTATTACAAGGCATCCCAATAAATCAGCATAAGTGATTTTACCTTTTTATCGTGAAATTGTCAAAACATTGATAGAAGTTGAGGAAACAATAGCTACTGTTTTACTGAGGCCTCCATAACTGAAAATGTCAACAGTGTTTTGTTTGTTGTTAATTCTGGTGTACCCTATTCTCTCTTTTTTTTAATCACAGTCATAAGCTTTGCATCTTTGCTATATGCAGTACTAATAATCAGATTCATTTATATAAATAGAAAAAGGTTTTTCTCAGGCCTGAATTTATTATCTGATTCTTTTATTGAAAAATGATTATTTTTATTGATGTATGTGGTAAATAGGAAAATGTAAAGGATATACTTTAATTTTAAGACCCTCATTCAGTCATGCATTCCTTAATGTTTCTTCTGTATTTAGAAATGCAAGTAGTTTAATATAAACAATTATGGGACATATTTTTAGGGTCTGACCTATTAGGTCATTGGTTAGATTCATTAAAAACCCAATGTGCTTAAGATCTGCTATAGACTTGTTCATTTTAATGGCTGTTTATGCCATTGGTGGCATAATGGCTGCCTCTAATCTCTGTACTAGCTAGCCTCAATAGTCAGTATATAGTAGGACTGATACAGCATAATATGGACAAAGAGTGCATCCTTCCACATAGTACACCTGTAGCACTTGCTGTCTGTGTTTTCAACTTCTATAATATTACAAAATATGTTTATTTTCTAGTATCTTCCTTCCATCTCCTGCAAAGTTACTTCTGTAATGTACAGGCCCTTTACAATCATCCCATTATGTAAAAAGTGATACTTATCACCATGTGGAATTGTCACTTATCCCTTCAGTCCCTGTGATACTATTGCTTGCTGAATCATAATGGTATGTGGTACAGCAGTATCCCTGGCATAAGTCAGCAGCATGTAAATCCTGCCAAGATGTCCTATTTGTAGGCAAAGTGGGCCTGGTACCTAGAAAATGCATGGTGGTCAAGTGTCTGTCTATGTCAGACCACTGTATGCCAGTGAAGGCATAACAGATGTAGAGAGGAGTCCATAAGATGCTGAAGTTAAATGACTTAGTTGTACGCTGTATTATTATTGCAAGCAGCTGGCTCCAGTTCCATGGTTTCTTCTAAGATGCGTCCTGGTAGTAGGATCCTGTCAGGAAAATCCTCATTAGCATTTTAGTGTGTCACATTTGCATGGGTCTGTGCTTGTTTGCACATTTCACACTGCTGAACAGCAGTGGGCACAGTTGGCGGTTATAGTTGCAAACACTTCTGCCTACAAATTTTACCTTAACACTCTGCTGGTGTTCCATCATTTCTCGTGATTGTCCCTCATTGACACGTGATACATTCAGTGAAGCTTCCAAGGTACCAACCAGACAGACACATAAGGGCCATCACTGATGTACTTACAGCTGCTTCACATTTGTACATTCTAGAAATTAAGGATTTACTGGAGGGATTTTCAATAATATCTTTTACATTCCTCCCTCAACTGTACACTATACTTGGTTTGGGTCCTAAGATCTCTTTACATGTGTCTGAGAGACCCAAATGCCATGCATTGTTGAACACAAAGTGTCCTGAGCAAGATGATTATACCCAAGTATCATTACAGCAGAAACATCAACTGAATCTTGAAGAGACTTCATAGGAAGCCCTGCAGCAAGAATAGGTTGGTAAAGGGTGTTCCTTTTCTTCAAATTTTCATGCTTAACCCTCAGAATTAGTGTTAAGGGATAACCCATATCTAAGAACATACCCACAAGTTGGAACAGCTCTTGTTTGAATATGTCAGGGTTATTCACCAACCTGTCACTGGGTACAATTGTACATTATCTTGCCCGGGTAGGTGTTGTTGCAACACTAACATGTTAGTGTATGTGGTAACCTGCACCAGTTGCACAACATTTTACGTTGATAAAACTGTACATAAATTGAGTGAAAGAATAGCTAAACATATCAGGGCCATCAGAATTAAAGATGCCCACAATGCATTGCACAGGCATAGTTTAAACTGTGCCGATTTCAAAAAAATCATTTTTTTTGTTATAGACGGTGAAATGCAATGAAAGAGGGGGGTGATTTAAAGCTCAAAATGGAAAATTTGGAGACTATGTGGCAACTTAGATTAAATGCCACTCATTCACCGGGACTTAATTGACAGTATTGCTATTCTCCCTATGCTTAAGACTAAACCAACTAAGATATGAACGTGTTTCACATTTTTGTACATAATGTCTTATACATTTTCAAGATCTGTGTTTGAGTTTAATTTAAGTACAAGTTTAATTTTTTAACATCTTTTAGTAAAAAGTATTTTTTACATATATATTTTAGATTTTGAGTAGATAATATTTTGTACTACAGTTTGTTTATTTAAATTTAATTGTGCTGTGATGTTGTCATTGAATGTTGATTGGCTGGGTAATAGAATTTTATGTTATTTAAATGTTGTTACCACCCAACAGTACTCTGATGAAGCCATTGTTATGGTGAAAGTGCTTAGTTGCTGGGATTCTGTGTTGTGTCCTATTAAACCGGTGTTTCCACGTATAAGTTTGGATTTTTTATTTTATGTTCTTGGTTTTTGCTTCATTTGAAGTGTTGCTTGGTTTTATTAAGGTGGCTTGGTTGTTGGGAGGGGGGCTGTGTTACGTTTAATATTTTTCTTGGACATAAGTTTTTGTATAGAGTCTATGAAGAAGGAGTTAAGGGATGTAGCAGTTTCTAGGGAGGAACATTTTGGGGAGGGATTTGGAGGTGAAGGGTTCCCTGGGTGTAAAAGCTTGTTTATGGTACTCCAGAATTTTGGGGGGTTGGTATGGGTGTTTTTTTTTTTTTTTGAGGGTTTAGGTAAATGTTTTTCTTATCGAGGGATATTTGTTTTTTGTGACATTTCAAAGTTCTCTGTAGCGTTGGCTGGAAGCAGATTTAAGTTTGTTCCAGGTTTTCCATGCTGTCTCTCTTTCCCACATGAGGAATATGTTGGCTTTAGTAATCCATGGGGCAAAGTTTATTTTAACACAGACTTTTCTTGTGAGGGCTAGGGAGTTAAGAGTGTTAAGGAAGATGCTGTTGAATGTAAGGACAGCTTTTTCAAGGGGGACATGCTGGAGAAAGGACCAGTTTATTGATGAGACTGTATGATTAAAAGAGTCAGGGTTAAAGTTGGCTAGATTACGACAGTCCCTGTATATGTGGGTTTTAGAAGGTTGGGACAGGTGTCAATTTATCAAGATAGGATGATGGTCACTCAGTACGTCCGGGAGAATAGAGGTGTTATGATAACGGTCAGGGTGGGGGAGGCGAGTATACATTCTAGAGTGGTGCTGATGGTAGATATTTTGTTAATACGAGCTGGGGTGGTGATGAGTTGGGTAAAGCCATATAGGTTAATGCTGGCATTGGGGGAGTGGGTGGAGAGAGAGTTCCAGTCGATATTAACATCTCCTACAATAATCGTTTTGTAGGTGATAGTTTGGGAGATCCAGGCAAGAAAGAGTTCTAGTGGAGGGATATTGTTGCCGGATGGTATGTAGATCGTAGTGATGGCAATCTTTTTATGGTTGTTTAGGTTATAGTTAACTATGAGTATTTCAGCTGGGTGGAAGCTGGGAGGGGGTGGAGTATGGTAGGTGATGGACAGAGAGCTTTTCTGAGTAAGGGATAGCTACTCCCCCTTTTATAGAAGGTCTGTCTTGGTGGAAGATGTTGTAACCTGGGGGAGTATTTCTTTGTTTGAGATGTGTGGTTTTAGCCAGGTTTCAGAGATCAAGAGGATGTCTGGAGAGAGCGATTATAACCAAGAGTGTAGTTCAGGGAGTTTATTTACGGTGCTATGGATGTTGAGACCTAAGATTTTTGAGGTGATGATTAGAAGAGGTAGGTTGAGATGGGGTGACAATCTGGGTGGAGATGGAATTAGGGGGATAGTGGGGTTAGAGGGGTGGGCTTGTGGACCGGGGTTAGGATGAATGTCTCCTGCAAGAAGTAGGGAAAGAATAGAGATGAAAGTGGTATGTTTAGGGTGATGAAGCAGAAGGAGTTTGGATTTGAGTCTTGGGTAGGAAAGCTTAGGGGAGATGTTGTGTTTGAACAGGTGTAGGAAGTGGTGAGAGAACAGAGAAGAGAGTATCTGTAAGGAGTATGGTGTTGAATTATTAGAGTGTAGATAAGGAATTCTGAGGCTACTGGATTGATATTGTAGAGGCCTGTGGTAAGATGTGGTTAGAGTGAGAACTGTAAGTATGGGTATAGTGAGGAGTAGGTGTGAAAGCATGCTGTGGTAGTTAGGAGGAAGAGAGTAAGTCAGTGTGAGAGTGTCAGTCCAGGCTAATGTAACACTCCACCCCCCCTTTTCCTCACCCAACAGTAGTCATTCCATCCAGGCATCTGACACTTGCCTTATCCAAGAAAAAAAGTCTTTAGCTGCTTCTCTAACTCTTTTTACATCAGAACTGTTTTTCATCTCTATAACCTCTTTTAACATAGTTCTGTTCTTACTTCTTCACTCAACTGGTTAGTATTCTCTTTCTTTTTCTCACTTATCAGTATCATAATACTTCTTTGTATGCATATGTACATAATGTGATATACTTCAGTACAATGATGTACTTTAATACTTTATGTATATAATTTGATTTACTTTAATACTATGATAGCTTCTATTTTACTGTGCGATGTAAAGTCTCCCCAAGCCTCTCCTGAAAAAGGACTTGTGTTAAGTCTGACTTTCCCAATAACCAAATGTAATATAAATAAAACATATTAAATAAATATATCACCAGTCAAGCTCCTAAGGCACAACACAAAAACACACATCTTAGTCATTGGCGACTCAGTTGTGAGACACACAGATGGACCCTCTCACCAGTTGGATAAGAAAAAAGTCATGGTCAGCTGAGTGTCAGGTGCCAGGATCCACCACATCAAACACATTCTCAAGTCTTTATAACTCCACTATAGTCCTTGTTGGTGTGAACAATTTGAGATGTTCCTCGCTGGACTATATGAAGAGAGACATGACTGAGCTTTCTGATTATGTCTCTCAGGCAGGTATGTCCATAGCTTTAAGCAGCATTTTACCTTTGCCTAGGATGATACCTCAGTACAAACAAAAAAAAATGATTGACTTCAACAATTGGCTTAGTTTCTGGTGTTATTCAAAGGGGATCCAGTATCTGTCAGCCTGGAATGACATGGTTGACCGACCTCTATACTTTGCCAGAGATGAACTTCATCTGTCACCCCTGAGATTTTGGTTACTGGCTAAGGCTGTTGCCACCTCCATAGTGCCTTTTTAGGCAATGCCACAAGAACAAAATTCCCGACATAAAATATCCTCTGAAAACAGGGTTATGCTGCTAAAAGCTAGGAATCTAAATGAGAAACTGCACCACTGGAAGCAGTCCTCATTTTGGAAGAAGGTGACATTTGTGCAGTCACTGAGACCTGGTTTAAGGCTGCAGAGAGCACCCCAGCTATGCCAGGTCACATTTCCTTCTACACATTCAGACTACAAACTGAAGGCATGAGAACTAAAGGAGGTTGTATATCAATATTCATTAAAGATAAATACACTTCTAGATTGGTTAAACAGCATGACTCCTTTGAATTACTTCAGGTGCAAGTGACTGTAGGTAAGACCTCTCTTCAGGTCATTGCCAGCTATAGGACCCCTCCATGAATCAGGACATCCACTCAGCCTACTTGGATCTACTTAAGTCCGTCAAGATACAACTAAACACCTTAGTTGTGGGTGACTTAAATTATCCATCCATTGACTGGGTAAATTATATGTATTCTAACTCACTTGCCCAAAGGTTCCTGGATTTTGTTAACTCCAATGCCCTGGATCAGCTGGATGACACACCCACAAGGGACTCGAACATCCTGCATCTGGTGCTCACTAACATGGGGGAGAGCTACAGCACCCCCAATGTGTGGCTATCTATGGTGAGATCTGATCATAAATCAGTCTCACTAGAAATAACTATAACACAAGAACCCCCCCCCCCCCACTTAGCAGTAAGTAGACTAAAAAACCTCTCCAAGGCGAATTACAACCTCTTATGTGACAGCATAAATAGCTTCATAGCCCCTCCCTCCACTGTTGGAACAGACACCTTTGCTGAGTTGTACACCAGTGCTTTGTACAATCACCTGTACAATCGTATTGACTTTGCTGTACCTGATACAACCAAAGCAAGATCTTCAAGAGAAAGCAAACCTGCCTGCTGTACAACTGCCATTAATAAGCTGTACAACAGGAGAAAGAAATTGCTGTCTAAGAGTAGGAAGGAATGGTCTCAATACTGAAAACACTCCCTCCTCAACTTAAACAAGTAAATAAGACCACTAGTGAAGTCCTCCAAAGCTAACTGTGAATCCAAATTACTTTCCCTAACTAAGGATAACCACAAGGTGTTCTTTAGTTGCATCCGTTACCTCAAAGGCAAGGCCCAGATTTGTGCTGTACTCCTAGTTAATGGTACTACATATACAAAATCTGTGGATATAGCAAACCTGCTGGCTGACAGTTTCATTGAAAACAAATCATCATGGACCTTATTAACAAAGATATAGAAAATCTCCAATTGCTCTACCCTACCCAGTTTAACTTTGTCAAGGGGACATCATGCCTGTTAAACTTGGTGGACTTTGAGACAGTCACCAAATCCCTAGATGAGGGTATATCTGAGCATATGGCCTGCCTAGACTTAGCCAAGGCCTTTGAAACCATCCTTCACTCAAGCATCATTGATAAAGTCACCCAGCTGGGTATTAACCCCTATATTGTCAGGTGGGTTACAAACTGGCTCTGATAGAACTCATACGGTCAAAATATGGGACTCCACCTCCTCCAACAGACCTGTAACCTGTGGTGTTCCACAGGGATCGGTTCTGGGACCCTACTGTTAAGAATCTATTTCTCTGAAATACAGGTTAAAACTAAAGGACTATGACTGACAAAGGTGGCTGATGATTGCAAACTGGGAGCGATCATTGAAATCCCTAGCGATGTCAATATCCTTCAAGAAGGTCTTATGCAGACTAATGACTGTTGCCAGACTCATGGTTTTTAACGTAGTGCAAAAAATGCATTATCCTTTTCGGCAAGGATGGTGTTCCTACAGACTACCACATCAATAGCAATACCCTAAGCACACAGTCAGTGGTGAGAGATCTGGTGCACAGGTTGGATGATTGGATGGGTGACCAAAAGTTCACCACAGGGGTTCCATCTGTGTCCCTCTTGGACAGGGGCAGTAGGTGCTGATTTTATTGTCTGCTTGAACCAGACACCCTTGGGAACACTGGTTGAACTTGGCTAGACTTGTAAGGGTCCTGGGGCCATTAGCCTAGTGACCCTCTATGATCCTATACATATACTGTATGCATAATAGAATAGCGCAATAAAAATTAATATCTTGCACCAGTGGTGAAAAGCCATTCAGTGTCATTGAGCCACATCTCATTTTAGCTTGAGGGACAAAAACTATGATAAAATAGCATGCCTAGTCCTCAACCCAACCATATCCCACAAAAAAACAAGAGTCTTTATATTATGGGAATGGCTTTACAAGTGTTTATAATATAAAACAGCAGTGAATGTTCTCAAATGTATCATGATTGTAGTGACTTGATTACTTATGTGATGATATGGGCTATTGCCAGCATAGCCAGTTGGAGTTTGTTACAAATGTATTATAAGTATATGTCATTTGAATATCAAACTGATTTGTACAGATCCTTATGTTCAAATGTATTACAACTGTATGGCATTTGAAAATCAAAATTTGTAAAGTTGCTAGTGTAAACAAAAATGCATCAATAGTGGGTCCGGCTGGGCAGAGGTGGAATATGCATGTGAGACTGTATGTATATATGTTAGCAAAGGACACTGGAAAAGGAGCAGTCAATCTCAGTCCAGTTAGTTTTGGAAAATCCTTGAAATTAAATTAGCTGTTAAGCCATCAACACAGCACCCCACTCTGCTGAATGGAACTGGAGTCAGTAGGTATGAGGGATGATATTGTTTAATAGTCTCTGTAAAGAAAAGGGGAAGTGGTGTAATTGTTTCATGGCTCCAGGGCACTGCCCTAAACATTTAGATGTGTATTGTAGCAGTCTATACTAAATTCCTGTCTCAGCTTCAAAAGGGGATACTGTACAAGCATAGAGTCAGTGACTAGATGAGGTCATTCTGCCAACATCTTAGAAATTGTTTTAGATATTACAGTGAAAAATCTCTCAGTATTTAATATTCTGTCTTGGGCCTGACAACAAGAAGGAACATTCACCACATCTGCCTTTCTCAATTAAGTAAGTAGAAAATAGTAATTCTCCTAGATTCAGTAAGGGAAATATAGTGAAGCTTAGCTTAGTTTAGATATTGCTTTTCTTTATTTTTCTGAGTCTGTCCATCTATGCTATTTTCAATATTTTCTGTGATGTGAACTATGTGGTTTACTGTAAATATATTCAGTATTTTCATGTTCTATTTATTATTAAATATATTTAAAACTTTTATTGTGGTTGGTCCTTTTAGAAAGTATTTAACTTTTGTGAGTGCTTAGATTTATTTGGTGACACCATGTGGTCCACTCCAGGAGCCCTAGCTGTCTTGGTTAACTACTACTGCTTGTATTAGTATTAATATTAAACAGTATATTTGGACACCCTTTGTTAAGGACCTTAGAGTAGCTGATTGTGGAGTGTCTGGTGGCAGTGATAACTACCTTATACTCTGGGCAGAAAGGGGCACAGCAGGTAAATGTGTGCCAGCCTTTCCTGTGTGTGTGTGAAAAATCATATTTCAGTGTGTGTGTCTGTTAGATACTTGGAGCAGGGACACAAAATACTGGTTTTACAGAGAGGGTGCTGGAGAAATTCGCTTGGACACTCAGCTAAGGACCTAACCCTACAACTGTACCAGTGGGGAGTCTTATTGGGAACCTGGATGGAGACAGATATAAAGAAACCTAGACCCCGGGCTGACTGCATTCCCTCTGTGCTGTTAAGGGACATTCTACTTGATGGAGAGAGCTGCATCTAGAAATACTGAGTGTATCCATTTGTATTTCAAGTGAACGTCCCTCTCCAGTGTCGATGTTGAAGATTCAGGCTCTTTGATCACTGGCCCAGTGAGGGGTCATCACAGCCTACATAACATTAGGGCATTGGAGAGTATGTTCAGTCACTGAAACTCTGTAGAATATTACTGTATGTAATGTAGGTGAGAGAAGTCCAGAGAGTCATAAGCCTAGAGCATCTGAATAAAATTGAATTGAAAAAGTTAGAACCAAACTACAAACTTAATAAAACCTTCCATTTTCAATTAAAAGCAGCTAAAACCATAGCAGAGCCTTCAAGGTTTTACAGTCTTCAGTTCCTTTTTAACCTGTACTAATTTTCTGACTTTTTTTGCTTTGTTATGTAAGGTAATCTTGTTTTAAGTCAACTGTTTTGTAATTGTAATGTTTTGTAGTTTATTGACCTCATTAAAGGCATGATGTTATAAAACGTGTTGCTAAATCTTCTCAGCTGTGTTGTTTAAGGCTTAAAACATATATTTTTTGAAGTGTGTGAAGTATTTCTGAAGTAGATCCTCCTAAATCTTGCGCTGTCTTTTAATGACGGTCTATGTTAATTAGGCTTGGAATGAAATTCACAGATGATGTATGATTCAGAGAGAGCAGAAAATATAGAGGTGAAGCTGCACTGACATAGAAGGAACCTAATACCAGCCTGTGCAGAACTTGGTGCATAATCTTTCTTCTTCTCTATAATAATTTGTATGTTTAGCACTGGATAAAATGCATGTGTTAAGGACAGTTGAAATGCTGGGTTTGCAGCTATCTAATGTATAGTACTTCCTGTCCATCATTTCTTAATGAGGTTCCTTGTTTATAGCAGAACTGCTCTTTTTAGTCTTGACTAGCAACAATACTTCCAGTAATAATGTAAAATGACAGTATGTCTTTATTTTGAGAGTCAGGACAAAGGAAATACTACAACTGTGCCTGCTGTCCTAGCTTTGTATTTGGAATGTACAAGATAAAGAAGGCTGATATGCGTTTCTTATGTTTTTTTATAATATTGGAGTCATGCTAAATTGTGACTTTAATCACACAGTTCATTTCCTTAAAAATCTACTGTAGCTTTTGATGGTATTTCTTTATGGAATGGCATTTTTTTGGACGTCAACTATTTCCCTAGAAATCAGTAGAAGACTAGAAGATGTGATGCCTGTAAAATTAATATGTACTTTGATGTATTTAATTTTGCTTCTCAAACTTATTTGGTTTGAATATTACAGTAAAATATTTGACTAGATGTGCTGTGCATCTCCGATTTGGGCAGCAATTTTGTTATGCCTAGATATGGAGGTCAATCCTTGCAAATAATACGTTTTAGAAATGTGCATTTGCAGTATGTGTCTGTATTGTCCCATATTGTGTTGTCAGACTAGTACTTACAGCTGTCCATTATATCCGGATAAGTTAAGACTACAGTACAAATATGATTAGGCTGACAACTGCTATCATTGTTCATTAGAGAGAGAGAGAGACATGGCTGAGGTTAATTAAGCAGGAATGAGGATGTTACGCCTGGTCACCGCAAGGAAAAGTTGTATAGTAATTTGTGAGTAAGCACAGCCCAGATGACAAGAGTTACCTACATAAAAATACTCTTTCTAGCACATGGCTGTTGTTGGATCTGACATTTTCTTTAATTGCAGAAATCTGTTGTATGGGTTGTTATCATTTGAAGTGGAAGAATGAATCCTTATACACACACATTCCTCACTGGGCAGGTTTGCAAACTCTGGAATATTGGTTAGAGAATGGGCTTACTGTACATCAGTACCCTAACTGGCAAATAAGCATTCTCCAGCAGGGTATTAATGTACAAGTAATGCCCACTGAAAAAGAGTCCGCCACTTCACGCAGCATAGCAAACCACAGTGGAGCTCAGACTGACAAAACGGAAAGGCTGCCATTATTTTACGCTCTCTAACAGCGCTTTTGCTATTTAGTGATTGTAAAATTGAAAAAAATGTGTTTGTGTGAGTGTATGCATGTATGAGTGTGAGAGAGAGAGATCAGTTGAGCTGCTATTTTACACTTGCTAAACAGCACTTCTGCTGTTTTTAGTGAGTGTAAAAGAAAAAGTGTGTGTGTGTGAATCAGAAAAAAAGTTTGTTTATGTTGCTGTCTGCGTGTGAGTGAATGCGTGTATGAAAGCATGAGGGGGGGGGGGGGAGAGAAGGACCCTGGCAGCATCACATAAGAGCTTTGCGTACCTCTCGATTGTACCTGTCGGCACAATAGCAGAGAGAGCCACAAATAGTGAGGAAACAAAGGGCTAAAATTGGGGACTGATTTTAAATGTTGCTCTTATAAACTTAGAAAGTTGCTAGAATAATGGGTTTTAGTTAGCATGCATTTTTCTGAAGCAGACGTGTGTGTGAGTGAGTGAGATTGCTACTGGCAGTAGCAGTAAAGAGGTTTGCATACTTCTGCACCTTTCAGCTGAAGAAATCTGGATAAAACCTAAAATAAAGAGGGAACAAAGGCTCTGAAATAAAAACAGATTTTAATTATTGGTCTTATAAAATTACAGAGTTGCTTAAATAAGGGATTTATGTTAGCATGAATTTTTTGGAAGGAAATAAAAGTCTGAAGCGCAAATGTATGTCATTATATATTAATTTCAATATCCAATAACTGCCAACTAAAATATTTAGGAGTAATGGACCAAAAAATAAAGTAAATACCTGGTTATTTTTTAAATGTTATATAGGATGTAAAATGCTTCCTCTAACACCATTAACATATACTACAGCAAGTTTGAAACATTAGGCTGAGAAACGAATTTACATCAAAAATATACTAAAAAAATAGCGTCTGGCCTCATAACACCCCTGGGCGGGCGTTAATTACACATTAACACACACCTGTTGGGCATTATTGCTTGCTTAATTTATATAGTCTATGTTTCAATACATTTCTTGTGTGTCTTACAGAACATATTTAGACTAAAAATTTTTTTTTTTTTTTTTTTTTTTTTTTTTTTAGGCAGGAGTGTTATTTGCAGTCACAATGGTACTGCTATGGGAGCCTCTTTTGCCCCCCATTTATGCTGATTTATTTTTATGGGATATGTTGAGCAATTTTTGGTATGAGATGTCAGTCATAACTTTTATATTGACTCTTGATATTTGGCATTATTTGGATGACTGCTGGTTTGTTTGGATAGCTGATTTGGAATTTTTGTTGGAATTTGTTCAATATCTCAGTGATAATAAGTGGAGTCTTTGTTTTACTTTAAATTATGACACTTCCAAAATTTCAGTTTTGTACATGTTGGATAGAATTGTTAAAACTTTCTTGTATGGGAAAGAATTCCATAAAAATTCATTACTACAGGCATCTAATTCTCTTCCTAAACATATAATCAATAACATTCCTTTTTCACATTATTATAGGCCGAAAATAATGTGTTCTGAAGTGGAAAAATTTGGTAATATTAGGATTTAGCAGCTAGACTTATTAATAGAGTTTAAGATCCTAAAATATTACAACATGCTTTGGATAATACAGATAATAAATCAAGGGATGAATTATTAAAATATCAAGATAAGAATGATCTTGTGATCTGATAAGGGTGAAAACTAAGGCTGGTTACCATCTTTGGTAGTAATATTTCTTTTTGCCAGATGGTTCACAATCATTGGTTTATTTTACAGATGGATAAAGGTTTCTTGGAAATTCTCTCTGACAAATGTTCTTTTTCTTATAAACGTGGCAAGACTATAGGAAATTATTTTTAGTCATTACTAAAGAGGGGTGAATGTAGTACACGAAGAACAAACTACTTTGGATGGCAATGTTTTAAAGGGGTCTTTCCCTTGTGGTGCATGTACAGCATATGCTGTTACTTTCAAATGTAAGGCATTTATATCATTGAACACTCCTAGAGTTTATGGAATTAAAACTGATATTACTTGTAATTCATGATGGGTTATATATTTAGTTACACGTTCTTGTTATTTTTTCTATGTTGAAAAGACTTCTAGATTTTGTAAAACACGTATATTTTAAAATTTTAGTGACATTAGATGTCAGAATCTAATGCCTTCTTTAAGCATACACTTCAGCATCCTAATGCCCAGTTTCGTTTTTTGGGTATTGAGAAAATTATGTTTAGTAGTCCAAATAAATTACGATGGGAAAACATCCTTAGTATAAAGGAATGTTTTTGGATTGTGAAAATAGGACCTTTATTTTCTCCTGGTTTGAATTAATATTCGTTTGTTTTGTTTTGTATATATGAATGTATGTCTTCAAATGTGAGTCAAAGGAATTGTGATGTCATCTTCAGTAGTTACTTATCACTTTCCTGAACATTTGAATTTTATTACCATACTGAGGAAGGCTGCTGTTGAAACCAGTATATGTTTTTTAAATTGACTAAAGAATACATTGTTGGATTGGGTTTGGAGATTGCTGGCCTTTTTATTTTTTCCCCTGTTTCTGTTTGCTTTTTATTCTGTGCTCTTTCACCTACCTTGTGAATTGCTGTTGTAGCGTGAAGTATGAATAATATGAATGAAGTGAATGTATTTCGCAATGTACCTGCCACTTTTGTTTTTGTAATACTGAATGTCAGTAGGACCGAGAAAGTTCTCTGGAGTTATATTGTGTTAATGAAAAAAGAAATTATATGAGCTGATAGTACTCTTATATAAAATCTGTATTTTAGTCTTACACAGCTTGTATATTTATAACAGAATACTGACTTCACTTATTGCATGGTAATAAGTTCCTTGGTGACAAAAGAGACATACTTAAGTTTTAGCCAGTTTTGTTGCTGCATTGCCTTATTAACCATTTCTGAGTATAAAAAAGCACATATTCTGTTAAGGACCATAGTAGTGTTTTTCATGTGGAATATCAAACTGCTATCGAAAATTAATGCAACCACAAAAGGAAGGCACAGTCTTCAAGCAAAAAAGCTTATTCTCTTTTCACACACTCACTCCTTTTGTGGTTCCATTGCATTTCGTTTGGACTTGCAGTGGCTGTTTGGTTTTACCATCGAAAATTAACTGGTCCTGCCGTACTAAGTGCATCTATTGTTTTTGTTTTAACAAATTCAGCAGTTAGGTGAATTCAAGTACAAAGTACCATTTCTAGGGAATTCTATCTTACTGTTCCAGTAACTCTTGCCAAAGACTTTCAGGGCATGCACTCTGTTCTGCTTTTGCTGAATATGTACTAGACTCGGGGAGGTTATTTTTTTCACATTTTTCTGCATTCTTTTTCTTTTTCTTTCAGTTTTTCCTGGTTAGGGGTTGCCACAGTCGATCACTGGTCTGCTAATGATTGGCATTAGTTTTTACGGTGCCGAGTTGCCAGCCCTACGTCCAACCTTCAGAGAAGGAACACCCACACGCACCTACCTGCATGGCTTTGCAGTTCACACAGCCGCAGGGAGAACATGCAGACTCTGCACAGAAGGAACTCCAGCAGAGAATGAAACTGGAGAATCTCTTGCTGTGAGGCGACAACGCTAGCTGCTGCAGCACTGCGGCCTACATTTTTTTTCTGCATTCTTTGTACTGCACAAAAATTCATTTTGCTAATTCTGCCAAATTTATGTTTTAATTGTCTTTTTTCCTCTTATTTTCACTATTTGCATCTGGCTTGGTTAAGGCCTGGTGTGGGAACCATCTTGAAGCAATGGCGATTGTGTAGTGAGAGTACATTGATTGTTGCTGTTTCTGGATAGCTTAGCACTAAGTGGTTAAATTACAGGTATTTTTCCTTGGTCTTTATTATTTACTGTCTGCTTTATACTGAGATCACCTCAGAATTCCTACTGTCTTTTAACAAAGGCTTTAGGAAAGTGCAGTAGTCTGCTCCTGCTGAAAGCATTACCAAAGTTGCTTAAATGTTTGATACTTCATAATTAACGCAGGGAAGTTATTGCATTTTGCCTGTGTTATTTTTACTGCACGTAACTTTTGCTTAGCTGATCTGCTCAAGTTCTGTTGTTTTAACTGCTTTTTAACTGGTTCATAGGTGTATAGAAGGCTAATGACAGCTAGGTCCCTTATAAGACTAGCTGTGCAACCCAAATGAGACCCACAAATTTGATTTGTATAGGGGATGATTTATTGACTGCCTCTTTCCATCAGAATCATAGATGCCAGACTATGGGTGAATTTCCAGTTTACCAATCCTTTGGCCCTAGTTGCTGTTAAGTAGGGTTAGGGAGGAACTCTGATTCACATGGATGGGGAGCCTATTCCATAGACTGTGAATTCTTTGAGAAATATATCTTTTTTTTTTCCAGCATGTCCCATTTATGGCGCAAGCAAAATTTTGTATTTTAATCTAGTTGTTCTGATGCTATTTGTTTTGCAAATGTGCAAAATATTCATCACAACAAGTGTCCAGGAATGGGTGTACACCAGGCAAAGATCATCTCAAAAGTCTGTATGATACTGGATAATACAGAGACATGGCTTTGAGGCGATCAATGTAGGATGCTGTGTTAACTCCCTTTATTCTTTTTGTAAGGAACCCTTGTGGACGTTCCATTTGCTGCATGCATCTGGTCAGGTACATATGGAAGAGGGGCATTGCACTCTATGATGGATCTGATGAGGGCTGAGTACAGTGGTATGAAGACCTCACTGGACCTTGATGCCTTGCTTACTTATGAGTTAACCAACATAGAAGGATTTTCTTACTACCTTGGACACATTGGTTGAAGACTAGGTCACTATCTACCTGAATTCCCAGATTCCCCGACTAGTGAGTCAACTTTTTGGGGTGTTTTGTTGAAGGCATAGTTAACTAGCATGGCTGACTTCCCAAAATATACTATAATGCATGTCTTGGTATTGATCTTTAAGCCATGGCTTTGGCACCAAACATTTGTCTGGGTTAGACTTTCCTGAAGTTTGCTCTCATCTTGGGGGTGATTCAGTGACTGCTCCCCATTTGCAAACATCTGCAAACTTGGTTAGCCAGAGGCCTTTAACATTGCCAAAGAGGAGTGGGCCCAGCACAGAGCCCTGAGGGACTCCACTAGTCACTGGCCTCATTGTGGTGGTGGCCTCACTGATCCTAACATGTTTGGTCCTATCCGTGATATAGATAGTATCCTGCATTTTTTGAAGGGGTTTATACCTAGTTCCATAAGTTTCTTTGAAATGCCCAAGTGAAGTACTGTAAATGCTTTAGCAAGATCTGGATACGCTGTGTGCACAATTTTCCCCCTTAGCCATTGCTTTAGTGTTCCTTCAAAAGAAGTCCATCAGGTTTAGTAAGCATGACCTTCCTTTGACAAAGCCAAACTAGGATCAGTCCAGTAGTGAAGGACTCCTATGTAATTGCTGATAACGTCCATGATAATTTTTTCCCATGTCTTTGCAAATAAGACTAGTCAGACCTATGGGCCTGCAGTTTCCAGGGTCCGTTTAAGGTTCTTCCTTATGAATTGGGATGCCCATCACAATCCTCCATTCTCATGTCACAAATGACCAAGGAATCCTTATAAGTCATATTTCAGACAGTTCAGGAGGCATCTCAGGATGTTATTGGGGCCCATTAAGGCTGTGTTCTTGGCTTTAGCAAGCACAACTAGTGCATGCTTCCTAGTTATATTTGGAGGGGTTATGTTTGAGGGTACTTCTTGGGAGATGGTTGGGTATGAGAGGGAGGACAAAGTCATAATAAAATTTGTCTGCTAACAAGTTTGCTATCCTGCTAGGCTCTGTGAATGTGGCACCATTAGCCACCATTTCAGCACATTGCCGTGTGCTGCTCTTGAGATTTCTACCAAAGCTGAAGAAGGTCTTATGGTTATCTTTCACATGGAAGGCTGTCTTAACCTTGAAGCTGGCTTTGTTTGACAAAATTGGCTCTCTTATTTGCTTATTTAATTTGATGAGAGAGTTAACTTTATTGGAATTACCTTTTCTGATGTTTGCCATACTTTTTTTCCTTTTATTGTAAATCCTGTTTAATTTGGAATGCCACTAGGGTGATTTGTTTCTTGAGCTAGTTCTGGGCTTGCTTCTGGTAGATACAGCAGACTCCATGCAGCTATTGATGTGGTTGTACAGAGTTTCAGAGGCTGCTGTATTCTCAGGGTTTATAGGGGCATTGAATTTTGACAAACCATCACTTTATAGAAGGTAATTTGCCTTGGAATAGTTCCTGTTACTGGTTTTACTGGGATTATTGAGTTAATTTTGATTGCAAAGGAGATAGATGTATGGTCAGACCTTACTAGGAAGGACAAGACATGGGAGGGGTTGTCTATCTTTCTCCCATATTTGTGAGTATGAGGTTCAGTATGTTGGAGCCTTTAGTAGGTGTATTCACTGTTTGGGAAAAGGTGTTTCTATTTATGAAATCCAAGAATTTCTGTGCCTGTAGATTTGAGGTAGTGAATATTCCCATTCTTTACAGGATTAAGTCTGCAGTGAGTAGGGTGTTAGGTTGGATGGTAAGTGTCTTTGGTAGGTCCAAATATGGATTGTCAGCTTCTTGGGACATGGAAGGTGAACTATAGCTGGTTAGGATATAGTACAGGATTTTGTCTATGGTGATATGCACATGGAGGAACTCCAACTCAACATCCCTTTCTTACTCTCAGGACCCTGCTATACCAAATCCTACTACTCCCCTGTGCTCCAAACCTTAACATATTCATAGGTTTGACTCTACCCTTCACATACCTTATAACTATATACTTATTTTCTTACCTACCTGCTGTTTTCCTCTCCTTACAGATTGTTTTCTCTGTGCCACACCACTCCTTTGGCTCTTCCCGCTCCGTTCGCCCTGCGGGCTCACTCCGCTCCCCACCCTGCCCCTAGCACCTCTACCTTTATACCCTCATAGACACACCCCTCTTAATCTATCCCCACCCCTTCTAGACCTAGCCCCTCCCCACTTCACCTACCTGCCTACCCTACCTTCTAAAACCAGCCCCTCCCTTCACCACTTATCTTCTCTCCTTCCCACTCTTCACACTATCTTCCCACTCTATTTCAGTTATACATACTCTAAACATGTCTAACCAATGCCAACCTTTGCTACTTATATCCTTCCTAACCATCATCATCTCTACTTATTTCTCCACCTCTTATGAACAAGCCCTTCCTTATACTCTAACAATTCCACACAAAGTAACCCAAATATCCCCCCTAGCTCTAACAATTACCTATCTCAACACCATCCACAAAACTTCCTACCTCCAAGCTAAATATCACCGACTTTCTCACATCAAATATCCTACTCATAGCCTTAAAAAACATTTTTACTACTACCACAAAATTTCTCAATCTTACAACCCTATATTAATCTGCTCATTAATACATGGTGATATCCACCCCAACCCTGGCCCTAACTCACCCCTACCATTCTCTAAAAGCCACCAACTATTTACAAGACCAACACCATCTACCAAACCCCCCAAATCACTCTCAATTGCTCAATTAAATATACGTAGCATCTGTAACAAAATACCACAAATCCATGCCCTCCTAGATGTCCAACAGTTTGATATACTCTGCCTAACCGAAACTTGGCTCAAACCTACAATTAAAGATAATGAAATCACCCCTCCTGGCTATAACATACTCAGGCAAGACCGCTTAAACAAAAAAGGTGGTGGGGTAGCAATTCTGTATAAAACCGGATTGCAAATAAGCAAAGAAAATCATACTCTTCCATCTGATAATAATGTAGAAATAATTATTTCCAAACTTCAGCTCAACCCTCACAAAACAGTTAACATTATCTGCACCTATCTTCCCCCAGGAAAAATCCCACTATTTTAGAAGACCTATTAAATTGGCTTTCACTAAATCTCCTCAAGAAACTATTCTTTTAGGAGATTTTAATATTGACTGGAATTTATGTCAATACACCAATCCACCCACTCTTATTAACCTACATGGCTTTACTCAAACCATTAACTCCCCAACAAGAACAAACAAACAAAATAACAAAGAAAGTATACTTGACTGGATACTTATAAACAGTCCCCAGCTAAAGTATACAACAGGGACTCTCCCAGATGACCTCAGCGACCACTCTCTAACATATATCATCAGGCATAAAACAAGTTTAACCATCCCCACACAAGTCATAACATCCCGTAGCAAAAATTCCTAGATCCCATTCTGTTTCAAAATGAACTTATGCAAGTTAATTGGTCATCTCTTAAATCTCTCCCTATAGACAAGCGGTTAACTACTTCAATCATACTTTTCTGACAATCCTAGAACATCACGCTCCAATGCGTTCTATAAGAATTAAATCTAAAACAGCCCAATGGCTTTCTAATGCCACCAGGAATCTAATCCTTAGTAGAAACAAAGCCTGGATAAAATGGCACCTCTAAAAATACAACTGATCGCCTTATTTTCAGAGAACAAAGAAATTTAACAAAAAAAGCCATTCTACAAGACAAGAAGAACTTTTATACTCAGCTACAACAAACATCCCTACACCAACCACATAAATTCTGGACCGCCATTAATACACTGCTATCACCAGGAAAAGTTGCCACACCAAATCCTATTGATTCTAACCCCGACTGCCCATTACAAACGGCTAATGCCTTTAATACTTTCTTTACCTCTGCCATTCTAAAGCTAGCTAACCAACAAAGCCCTGATACCTCCAAACTGCTAAACCAAGGTCCCACTCCCCCCCCATTCCACCTCAAACCCATACCCACCACATATATATCATCCTTACTTCAAAAATTAAAACCTACAACTCCCTCAGCCGACAAGTTACCAGCAGAATTCCTTAAAATTGGTGCAAAAGCCATAGCTTACCCCATCTTCATATTGATTAACAGGACCATAAAAGAAAGCACAATTCCATCATTATGGAAAATCTCTTATATTATCCCACTATTCAAAGGTGGTGACTCTACTGAGTATTCTAACTTTCGTCCAATAGCATTATTATCACCACTTGCAAAAATAATGGAGAAATGCATCCACAAACAGGTACTAAATCACCTGCTAAATAATAACCTCCTAGCTAAGTGCCAACATGGTTTTCGCCCTTTCCATAGCACTACTACAGCCTTACTTTCCTTTATCGACTCAATAAATAATAACCGCAATAATAACATACCCTCTTCAGCCTTCTTCGTTGACCTATCCAAAGCCTTTGATATGGTCAACCACAAACTTCTCCTCCATCGTCTAAAGTCCCTCTCTTTTGACAATACAGCCTTAAATTGGTTCACATCCTATCTGAATAACCGCAAACAGGCAGTACTCTGGCATAACCATCTCTCTGATCTCCTTCCCACCTCTATAGGAGTTCCTCAGGGCTCTATCTTAGGCCCTCTACTATTTTCCATCTTTATAAATGATCTTTACCTAGCTACTCCTCTATCAACTTGCATTCAATATGCTGATGATACAACCATTATCTGCTCAGCCCCAACACAGTCAGAACTTTATTCCCTTACACAAAATACCTTCACTACCATAGAGCAATGGTTCTCCAACCACTGTCTCCTCCTTAACCCAAAGAAAACCAAACTCCTGATTTTTACACCCACCATCTTGTCTCCCTCCATTAATTTCTCTCTCACAGCCAACAATGGCATCCTTATCTCCCCAGACAATAACACCAAACTACTAGGCATTACAATTGACAACCAACTCAAATTTGACACACACATTGACTCTACAATAAAATCAACTAACAGAAAACTAGGCTCTCTGTATAGAATTAAATCTTTCCTTACTCCTGAAGCCAGAACCACTATAGCTAGAACCCACTTAATCTCTTCCCTTTTATATGCCTCCCCAATCTATACAAACCTTTCTAAATATAATCTTACCAAACTAACTACGTCTTATAATAATATTGCCAGATTTGCTACAGCATCTCCATATAGGACTCACCATTGTTCTAACCTTAAAAAACTAGGGTGGCTAGAATTACCTAACCTTATACATTTTAACCAACTTACAATTGCCCATAAAGCTCTTTACCACCCAGACAATACCCCAATGCTCTCCACCCTCATAAAACCCTATAGCAATCTGAAAACCTGCGCTCCTCCAACAAAATACTGATTCATACTTCTCTTTCTAAGAACTCAGCAGGTGACTCCACATTCTCAAACTCAGTTGGGAAACTATGGAATCAACTACCTCAAGACCTCACCACTCAAACATCAATCCCACTATTTAAAACTAAACTTAAACATTTCTTTTCCAACCACTGGCTTTGCTCTTGCAATAACCCAGACTAACCTTTCATACCTCCCTACTATGAGATTTTTTTTCCACTCTCTCTTTATCTCGTATACCTAACTCTCTACATAACTCTCTACAAAGCTGTTTCTATTACCTCACTTCTAATAAAGGAACTAAATCTCTACTTTCCATCTTCTTTTAAAGATGTATTAGACTAACTAGGTACTTTATCTGTACTGTCATATTGTACACTTTTCTAAGTAATAGAGAGACTTCTTACTGTACCTCATATTTGTACTCAAATGTTCTTAATCCTAACAGAAGGTTTAAAGAATATGTTATTAGATATTATTTGTATATGTTGATATATTTCTGATAAAGTTTTTGTTTTAGTCTTACTATAGTAGTACTGTAGAGGAGCTTTTCTCCCCGGGCCTCCACTGAAAATGGACATGTATCCAGTTGGACTAGCCCGGTTAACAAATGTAAAATAAATAAATAAATAAATAAATTTGACCACCTTAGAAGTATGTTTGTTACAGATGTATATTGAAACACCTCCACCTTTAGCCATTGTCTGTGCAGCTACTGGTCTAAAGGTGTGGAAGGCACTGAAACCTTGTACTGCTAGGGTACTGTCTGCCACTTTAAACTATGTCTCAGTAACTGTACAGATGTCTGTATTCTCAAGTATGAGGAGGGCTTGGATGGAGTGTGTGTTTTTTAATTTAGGCTCCTGGCATTGAGCAGTAATACCTTGAGGTTCTGCTGAGTTGATTTTGCTGTGTTGGTAAGTTTGTCAGTTTGGCATTATGTAAAAAAAGGCTGTAAGGGGTGGATAAAGTTTTAGCCAGTATTCAAATGCCTAGAGGGAGATAGGTGCAGACTATCATTGGCAAAGCAATATGGTCTATTAACTATGTCCTCCCAAGCTGACAAATATTGGATCCCCTTAGAATGACACCAGAATGACAGCCAGTTGTTGAGATAAATATTTTTTTGCTTGTATTGTGGCATAATCCTTGAAGATGGTGAGAAGTTGCTTAATGCTAGGAGGCTCCTACCAGCCTGAGACACACAGTTTGAGAGATCCATAATATCTGTCTTAATATAGTCCAGAAAGGTATGTTGCAGGTCATTTACACTTATGTAGATTATGATGGAATCATACTAGTACCTGTGGTGTAATTACATGAGTTTGTATGTGCATGTGTGATTTGGCGGATCCTGGCTCTAGATAAGCAACTAACCTTCTCCAGGTTAGAGGGGCATCAGTATGTCTTACAATGGAGTCCTATATGACGATAGTCCTGGGAAGTGTATTTGCTTGCTTCTGGGGCTTAATGTTTGGGGCTCCATTGACAATGATTGTGTGTGTGGTTTTAGGTGGTATTTTTCTGACTGCATTTGGGCTTATTGAACCATAGCTTTGCCAATGGGCAAATCTTTGGTTTTTAAGAACATTTCTTTTAAGTGTCTCAGCATACACTAGTCTAATGTGTATGCGTTGTGTGCTGTGTGCGATGGGTGTGTAGTTTCGACAACTTGATGTGTGCTTCTATATGAGAGTTTATCCTCCAGTGTCACTGTGTAAGTACACCTCTAACATTCTGTGTCTGCTTCTTTAAGGATTAAATGGTTGTCAGTAAACATGAGACCATTGCTACATTGTCTCAAGATGCCCATTTCCACCAAGCTGGCTACAGAGAAGTTAGGAAATTGCATATACATGCTGTCCCAGCCCTTTAACTGACTGGTGAGCTACAAGGGGATGGTGTATTGAAGTTAGAAGGCTATCAAGGGTGCTTTGTTGGTGCAGACTAATAAGAGTGCTTTATTGGGACAGATTATGCTAAACAATATGAAATTGTAGTAATTTCAATGTTTACACAACACTGAATTCTACTAAATCTGTAGGTATTGCCATTCGAAACCCAACTAGCTGCTCTATGCTTGTCAATGTGCAGGATATTTGCTCTATATTTACTGCTTAGCAAGGTACAGTTTTATGGACCATTCAAAAGGGAAAATTTGCTTTGTAGGTATTTGCTACAGTACAGGCACAATAAATGCTGTTTCTACAGTACTGCCACTCTGCAGTAAGCACCTCTTTACAAACGTGCCAAATTTATAGCAGCACAGAAAACTAACTAATGAGCCCTCTGGCCAATAAAATGATTACACTTTGAGCCCTTTTCTCTCTTTCCCAACTCAGATAGACCAAATAAACACCTTCTGCCAAACACAAGATGAATAAACCCAGTCCTCTAAATGTAAAAACACAGTAAAGAGAACCCCAAGTGCAGTGCTACCACAAACCAGTTAAACAACTGGTTGGAAATCCCTTACTGAATACAATTTCAGAACAGTCTTACAGCATCCCCTCCTCAAGCTGGCCACCTTGAGCCTTGCCACAGGCTGTGTTTTTGATCAGTGACGCACTCCAGTGTCGATGCCCCTACATAAGGTTGGCCACACCAGTGACCCATGCAACAGTAGACCCATAAGCCTTAACTTGTCTACAAAGCAATGGAATATGTCATGAGCCTTTACATTAAGAATTTATTCAGGTTTGACCTGCAGCATTTAAGGGTTGTAGACAAATGGTCACACTGTTCATGCTGCCTACTTGAATCTAGCAAAAGCATTTGATATCATACCACACTAAAGGCTTATAAACAAGCTAATAGCCTTAAACATAGATCCCTATGTGGCAAGATAGACTGTAAACTGGGCAGAATGCATGCTGACAGGGTCTGTGATGAAGGGTGACCATCAGCATTCCTCAGTCATCCATATTGGGTCCCGTCTTTTTTTGGCATTTCTTTCTGTTATCTCAACACAGGTAATAAGGATATCTTACTGACTGGTGTCCACTGATTACAAGTTGGGTGTAGTTAGATGAACAAATTATATATTTTTTTCTTCAAGCAGAACAGTCACAGATTAACACATGGTGCATTGAGAAAGGGCTCAAATTAAACTTTTAGAAATGCAGTATCATAGGTTCATAGGTGTGTACTAGCCTAATGGCCCTGGAGCCTTTACATGCCTAGCCCATAGGACTACCCTGGCATCATGCCACCCAATCTTAGTTCCTAGTGCCTCTGTCAGTAGAGCCACTGGAGTGATCCCTGGGGTGAATTTTCTATTTCCCAGACACTCATCAAGATTTCTCTTGAAGAGGGCCAGTGAGTTGCTCTGCTTGACATGTATGGGAAGTCTTTTCCATAGTATGCACAGTCTCTGGGTTATGAACCTGTACCTCCAGCATGTTCTGTTGATTGTGGTAATGAAGGTTGAGGTCTCTGGAGTATGTGGTGTGGAGGGATTGGGATTTCTTTAGATGTAGCATTTCTAACAGAGCTGAGTCAGACATGGCTTTGTAAGTCAAGCAGAGATTGGCTCTAAGCAGGCGATATGAGGCAGAGAATAGTTGGAGTTTTTTGAGTCTGTCCATATAGGACAAGTGTTTAAGGCCTAGGATCCTCATTGTGAGGTTCTTCTGCAGCCTCTCCAGTTGTTGCAGGTGTCTAGTGAGGTACATGCCAAATGGGGCATTGTACTCGATGATTGGCCTAATGTGGGAAGAGTAGAGGGAGACAATGACCTCTTTCTTCCTGGATGCAAAACCCTTAGTAATGAGATGTGCCACATAAAAGGACTTTCTAACCACAGTGGCAACGTGGTGGTCAAAAGAGAGTTTGCTGTCAACCTGTGTTCCCAGATCTCTTATAACGCCTTCTCTGTTCAGTGGACTGCCATCAATGTGGTAATTCAAGGGAACCGGGTTTTTCCCAAAGGGGATGAAGATATATTTTTTGGCATTGAGCTTTAGGCCATGGTCCTGACACCAGTCGTTGGTCTCATTGAGGGCCTTCATTGCCTTTGGAAAACAAATTGTTACCATTTACTGTGAATAGGCACCTAGGTAGGTAGCTGTATCTCCTTTGATCACCATGTAGCAGCTGTAGTCAGGAGGTCCTTGTGTATATCACAGTTGATCACCAAGGTCATCTCTTCCAAAACCAAGGAAGTTGGTGTTCCTCTTAACCTGCTGTGGATAGATACATTATATACTGTAATGCAGTCTTTGGCTTGTATCTCACTAGACATACAAAAAAAAAATGCCTCTGAAGTCTGCAGAGAATGCCAGTAAAACGAATGTCAGGCCTCAAAAATCTTAGCTATCAGAAAAGGCTGGATTCACCCTTCCTGTACTTTGTCATATAGATTTTTGAGGGGAGACATATGCCTTGCTTTCTGTATCCTCAGGGATCCCATTATCTGATACATACTTTTTACTGATGTGTTAAACAGTGTAGTCAGCACGAGAAAAAAAAAATCACTGTCACGGTAGCTTAAGCTATTTTATTACTTGTCTGGCAGTTGGCTTAGAGGACTAAGGAGCTGTTAAGCTGTTTCCTGTGGTCCAGTGGTGCAAGGTTTGATTGCCACAGCCTCCATTGTCTAACTGTGTAACTTTCAGCAAGTCACTTAATTAGACATCACTCTCGGGCTAACTCTGAAAAAGGTCCATGGAGATAAGTGCTTTACCAAGAAAAACAAATACAAATAAAATAAAAAATAAAATATGGGACATAACCTGCTAGAGTTGGAGTAACCAGCCAGCATTCAAAGCTTTAGGGTGCCTTCCATATTCCCTCGTCACTGCTCTGTATAAGGTAATCAGGATGAAATCAATGGCTGCAGCAGCAAAATTTCAGAACTTTCTTGCCACCAAAGAGTATGCTCCACTGTGGGCTTCTGGTGACTGACATTCAGCTAGTGCTTCTACAAGGTTGGGCAAATAAGTATCCCATTGGGGGGATTGCCATCCACATAAACATTTTTTTCTGAAGAAAATATTCCTTTTCTGATAAATTTTGTTTGAGGCAATAGCTGGATATTTACCGGTCGTCACTAAAAGTTTTACCTCCAAAACAGATTTTTAGTTCTGGTTCCTTGAGGGGAATCCCTTAAAAATATCTTTTTTATGGAGGAAAATTGAACTTTTTCTTCCAATTTTATTTTTAGGAGCTTGCTGTGTCCAAGGTTGTGAAAGTACAGGGTCTCTCAAATAAGCTAGATGAGCTATAAAACACAAATGTCAAAGTAATGATGGCTCTAATAAAAGCTCTTAAATCTCTGAACTATCTTTGTCCTATGGGCCCTCTGCTTGTAATCACACCACAGTAATGTGGTAGATAAACAGGGGGATCCAGCTCCCCACCTTCTTTGCAGTCTAACTGTGGTAGCCTGGGATCTAGCAATTAAGTTGTCTTGTCCCTCCAGGATAACTGCTTTCCATCAGAGCAAAACATTGTTACAAAAAAGCTGGGCAGGACCAGGACAGACCCTCACAAATGCCTTCAGCTGCAACAGACAATTAAAAAAAATGTGCTCTAGGACTTTAGGGCTGGAGGACAAGATGCTTTTCATTCTCATGGACAGAACTGCTGCTGTATGTCTTTCCTCAGATAATCAGGTTCTTCTAAAGATATAGAAAGACTCCTCAAGGATAATTGTGGTGACTCCATTTTGACCTAGGCAGCAATGGTTCGCCCTTTTTCCTCCTTTTAATAATGGCCAAGGACAATTACCAGAAGCTTCAACACAGAACTGACTTCCTCATATAAGACAGGGGTTGTTTTTATACACTTTGATCCTTAACGCCTACCATTGAGCCAGTCAGCTAAAGAATTTTACTACTCTTTATGCACATTTCTTTTGAGGGTGGGCAGCAAGTATTAAAGGAGGCAAAGAAACCTGCTACTCGAAAATCATATATGGGTAAGTGGAAAATATTTTGGGTCTATATTATATCCTCGAACTCTTAAAAAAGCGAACACTGGTTGATCGAACTTATTTTAGTGAAACTGCAAAATATCGAAGCAGCAGAAACTCAAATTTTTTCCTAGGGAAAGAATTTGGTTGTCCGTTTCTGTTGCTTCGGCATTTTCAGTGTTATGGTGGAAAGTTACCGGTCAGATTCAGTAAGTGTGCGATTGTGTGGATGTGAGTGTTAGGGTGATTTAGGGTTAGGGCTCGGGTTAGGTGTGTGTGCAATTGAGTGGACATGAGGGTTAGGGCGGATTTAAGTGAGTTAGGGTTAGGGAGCGGGTGAGGTGAGTGTGCGATAGTGACGGACCTTAGGGTTAGGGTTTGGGTTAAGGTAAGTGGGTAGTTAGTGGTGTGTGCATAGTTTAGCGTAGGGTTGGGTATCTGATTTTAGGTGTATGTGTGTGAATTTCTGTTTGTTTGGTGTGCTTGTGTTGTGTGTGTGTGTGTGTGTGTGTGTTTTGGATCAGCTAATCTGACAGATCGAGATTGTAAGCTTTCGCTTAAATTAGGTCGATCAATCAGCGTTCGCTTTTTTAAGTGTTCGATGATATAATATAGACTCAATATTTTGTAGCTTGTACCAGACCAAGAACTAGGCCCCTTTTAAGGCTCAGAGTCCTGTGATTTTTCAATATTTTTGTGAGTTTTCATCTTCTGGCCATTCTTATATTTCTTTCAAGAGCTTTATCTTTCTGCTTTATCCGCTTGTCTTCCCACAGCCCCCCCCCCCCATTACCCTATCTCAAATGAAGCAGACTTTGAAAGGGGGGGTTTCACATATTTATACCTAGGGGACAGGTGGCTCCTTCTTGGGATCTTAATTTGTTCTGGAAAAACGTGTTTCCTTTTCATCCTGCTCATGAGTCAGGTTTAAAGTTTTTATCTTGGAAAATAGTGTAACTTATTGCTCTGACTTCTACAAGAAGTGTTTCTGAGTTACAAGAGCTTATGGTGAGTCATCCCTGTCTCATTTTTTTACAAAGATAGGGTTACTTTGAGAACAAATCCTTCATTTATGCCTAAGGTAATTTCAGAGTTTACATTGAGACAGACTTTTAATCTCCATTTTCTTTCCAGAGCCAAAAAATAAGGGCTAAAAAAATTTTACGTACTTTGGATACCCACAGACAACTCCAGTACTACATTGCCAGGACAAAACCTTAAGGATCACTGATCAGCTGATTGTTTCTTATGAAACCAAGAAAAAGGAACAAGCACTGTCAAAACAGTTGCTGAATTGTCTCATGCTATTGCTTTTTGTTGTTGTCCCCATAACTTACAGGCAAAGTCATGGCCCAGTCTACCAGGAAACTGGCTGCTACTGTACCATTTTGGAAAGATATGGACTCTAGAAATATACTATAGGCAACAACTTGTATATTTCTGTACACCTTTAGCAAGCACTACAAATTATACTCTTCCTCCATCTCCAGTGCAGGCTTTGCTAGGACTCTTCTTCAAAGGCTTCTGGACTCTGACCCATCTGCCTTTCTAAGCTCTGGTATTCATCCAATAAAGCTTAGGCTACTGCAGCAGTGATCTGGTGATGAATATGGTACAGCTTTCTAAGTAAAACTTAACCTTGACAGTAGATATTGAAATCTATCACTGCTGTTGTAGCTGCACCCTCCCTCCACCCCCCCCCCCAAGTTTTGTTATTTTTCTGCCAGAGTAATGGATTTTTCTAAGTGTGGATCCTGTTTGATAGGGCTCTAGCCTTCCTCTTCTGTAATTTGTACCTATGGTATATCTATTGCAGACAAAGGAAAATTAGTTTTTTTTAAGGTATATTAAATAAGGAAGACATTGATTAATAGTTGTGCAAGATGATGTGAACAGGCAAATGCAACATATATAGTGCTTAATACATGATGCTGAAGAGAGCAATTCAAAATTAAGGTCATCATCTAAACAGATGTCTCTTTCATTGTGGGGTACTTCATCTGAGAATGTATCTGTACACTTAAGAAGACAATTTTTTGTTAGTGTATCTTGAAGAACTGGCTTCAAATTGAATTCAGCACCACTCACCTTCTTTAACAGTAAGTTTAGTTCGTACTTTGCAAAAATAAGATTAAACCATTGCTAGGTGGTTTAGACCCCCCTTCAAATTATAATACATAAATAAGAAAAAGACAAGGATGCAAGAATGGGACAGTATGAAAGCACCAACAAAACAGTCTAGAGGAAGGGTCTGTGTGTGTGTATGTATGCATACATGTGCTTGTGAGGAGTATTGTTGATTGTGGGGGGACATAGGTGAGTAGCTGAGGATGTGGAGTGAGGTTTAGGTCAGGGAGGTTTGTGGTGCAAAGTATCCAGGGGGAGTATAGGAGATGGGGATCTGCAGGAGAGTATATGGAAACTATAGATAATAGTGGACTGATTAGATAAGTGAGAAATGACAGGGTGGAAGTGCAGACTAGAGGGCCACAGGAGCCGAGTAGTCAGGACAGAGTGTGGAAAATGTAGGAAGAAAAGGATAAATGACAAGAGGACGTGAGCACAGGTTCTCCAGTGACTAAGAACAAGGGAGGCGGCAAGCTTTCAGGTGAAGGTAGCAAGAAAAGAAAGGAAAACAAAAATGAGTGTATGGAGAAAGAAGCTAAGGAGAAAAGGGACAGACATAATGACAAGTGGTGAAGTTGAGATAGAGTCAAAGTGGCCATGCAAGAGTCAACACCAGATGTAGAGCAGGTAGGACCTCTGGGGGAAGGGCTCACCGTCTGATGTGGACTACAGAAGCTGAAAAGGGACAGACTGATGGCAAGAGATGATAAGGAGAGTATGGAAAGGAAAAGAGAGGGATACAGTGGAGTTCAGTGGGAGAGAGACTAACAGTATAGACAAGGAGGAGGGTTTAGGTAGTGAAATTGGAGAGGAATGGTATGCATATAGGAGAGCCAGTGACATGGGTGAGGCTGTGCAAAATATGAGTGCCATTGCAATGGCAGAGAAGAGGATTTTGGGAATTGACTCTATCACCAAGAAGATTATGAAGCTTGGCAAGAAAAACAGGAGAGGCCAGGTTATCGCTAAGTAAAACTGGTCTTGGGGCTTAGACTTAGAATGGCATAGGAAAATGTGACAAAGATGGTTAATAAGGTGAAAGTGGACCCATTTAAATGCATGTTAGCAGCAAAGACCATTAGAGAAAACAACAAAGAATGTAGTAAAAAGGACAAGGGATATGGTACTGACAGATGCAAGGATAGAGACTTTAGGTGCAGCATTCTCAAAAGTGGTACATGTGCTAGCAACCAGATTTTGCTATGAAGATTTTCTAAATGGCTGAGGAGGAAATGGAATTATCTATGAGAGAAATTAACTCCAGAATAATGTCTGAAGCACTGTGAATATAATTTTTTTCTATAGAATACAGATCTGTAGAAAGTTTGTGCTGCACATTATAGAGTAGAACTTAAGTAATACATCTCAGCAGTCTCACTTTTATTTTTAAATATTACTTCATCAGAGTATGTCAGAACACACCTCTGTTTATGTTTATATTTGCAAAAGACTTTACCAAATTTGCGAGGTTTATTTGTTTGTATACAAATACATATTGCCCCTAAAACTATCCTAATGGTAAATAACTCCAAATGATCAACACCACCATTTAATGGTCTGAATTTTGATGCAGAGAATGCCAGAAAATGAAGTTTTTGAATGATTGCTTACCACAGGCATAAAATCTTCCTTCGGTTTTCTGCAAACAGCAATTTTGTGGGCACTGTGGATTGTGCACTGTTTCAGCCGTGTATTCACAAGCATTACTTTGGGCAGTGAGGAATTGGTTCTTGTTTAGAGGTTTATTCCACTGTCTGCAGAATTTAGCCAGTGCTTGCTTAAGCATTTACAGCATGCCTTTCAAAGAAAGCACAAACCATTTTATGAGGACAAAGAAAATTCAATTTTTTATTGGCCCATCTGACTTACGAGTAGAAACATAAACAATTTGGTGTTATTAAATGACTTCATGTGAATCGTCCAAATGCATGTCAGAAAGCGGCCCTTGTCTGAGAGTATATTTCAGTATACCTGATTGAAAAACATTACCAGACTGTATCAGACACCCATAATGCATTTCTCAATGAGATATTTAACTGAGTAGCTCACGCAGAAAAGACTGGACAGGAGAATATTAAACAAGTGGCAGCCATTTATAGCAGGAACAGTAAAAATAACTAGACTTAATAAATTATATTTAAAATGCCTTACACCTACTCCCCACCAAAAACTGCCATATTCATACAGCTGCTTTTTTACCATATTTATATCTGTTTTTGAAAATTAAGTTGAATCTGTTACCTGTTTTGCAGTAGGATGAATAAAAGCAGAATGTCATATCTCAGAATCTCACCAGTCATTGAAGTAAGAGAGTCGTTCACACATTCTGACACCGTGAAGACATGCATGAATTATGTCTTTACTAGCTGCATTACTTCCTACATTGTTTATATTGCTGTTTTGTCACAAGTGTAACAAATGTTATATGGAAAAATCTACAAGAAAAGTAAGTGAATTTTTGAACATATGCAGTACTAAGAAAGAAAATGAAAATAATGATTTTTGAAAGAGACTAAGAATTGTACTGCGGCAACGTATTTTAAATTGCAAGTGTTAGATGTTAGTAAAAATGTTAGGAATGGAGAGGGGACTAGCTTGTTAGTATAGAGAGTTTATGTGACAAGTAATGTGAACCTGCCCTGAATGGGTTTTTAAATATTTAAGTACAACTAAGGTGGTTTTTGAATTGCAATAGTGTTACCATCTGTGTATAGAATGCACATGTTTATTTAAGCAATAGTTATATAAATGCACAACTGAGTTTTGAATTGTAGAATGAATGTAAATGCTAGCTTGAAAACTGATTTGAAAAGTCATCTGTTTGTAAATAATCTTTTGAAAAGTTAGTGCTCCCTGTTGGCGTGTGTCTTTGCTGCAAATGCTGTTTGAACATATTTGCTTACCTGGTTTTCATAGTTAAAGAAATGAATAAATGTACTATATTTCTTTTTTTGTATCTTTCAAATGCAGAGTCAGACCAGCTAAATTTATTTTATTTATTTATGCACAAATCATTATTCCAAGAATAGCTCAAAATGAAACCCATCTTAACTTTATGGGCTAGTATCATCCCTTCTGCAGACAATTTAACCTTGTTACAGATTATGTAATACAGGCTAAAATTCTCCATATTTAGTAAGTTTTCAAGATGGTGTGTGTGTGTGTGTGTGTGTGTGTGTGTGTGTGTGTGTGTGTGTGTGTGTGTGTGTGTGTTTCGTAATGCATTTTGGCCAGGAAAATCATTATATTGTCTTCTGACTATTGCATTGATGTAATGTTTTGACACAACCGTTTTTGGCTTTGATAAAGAGGTCATATATCCTGAAAGCTTAAGTTGTTTTATTTTTCTAAAATCTATGTTGGTTAAATGAAGTATGTCAGATAGTTTTGTGATCCAAATGGATTGCTGACAGTTTATCGAACCGCATTGTACAGTGTAACCGTACTCTAAAGCATAAAACGTTGGCGAAATAACCTTGATCTTTTTTTTTTTTTAATTACTGATTTTCAGTGTTATTTTGTAGTACCCATATTTTTTCTTTCAAAAATAGGCTGACATCTAGCACATAGTTATTTGGTTCTAATTGCTTTTCTGTGATTGTTTTGAAGGGGAAGGAGTGTTGACTGTTTGAAGTAGGAAATTAATAATGGGATAAAAAAATGGATCCAAGTAATTCTTACAGATCATTCCAAAAGGATAATCAGAAAAAAAATGTATTTTAGCTGGCTCCATGGCATGAAGAGATGGAGTTCTGACTCTGTGGCTTGGATGACTTGTGCATAATTAGCATCTGGGTGCTGTATGATCCTGCTGGGGAGAAAGAGGAATAACAAGGCCTTCCCAGGTGAGGGAAGTTTAAGGGCATGCCCTGGTCCCATGATGTTGACTGTAAGTCCATGGGGGGGGGGGGGGTTTAGGGCTATGTCCTGAGCCCATGGGTTGACTGTAAATCCTTGGTGGAGTCCAGAAGTGAGAAAGAGGTGTCTGTCTACAATGGGGTATGTAAAGGTTATCGATGGGGGTAGCATCATATGTTGAAGTAAGTGACATAGCCCTCCCACCAACCATTAAGGGATGCATTGAACTGCTTTGGCTGTACACTGAAGATTGGTAGGACTTAGAGAAAACACCCTGATGGTTTGTTAGTCGTTAGGGTACAGGAGATAAATAATTTGGAGAGAGACAGAAATGTTTTGCTGCACTAATTCTGGGCTGGTTGGTTTTGCGGACTAAAGTTTAAAAGAATGTGTTTGTAAATTTTGTTTTGTTATTACTGATTCTTTGTTTTGTTTTGTACCTAGTGTAATCTTTTTTTTTTTTAACAGATAGAAACGCATCAAGAAGCTAATATGTGCTTCATATTGATCATTGCTACAGTAGCCTTAGCTATATGGGTTATATCCTAGCAAAGCTGTTAATAGCCAGCCAGCTTCCAAAGCTTTAGGGCACCTTTCACATACCCAAACTGTCAAGCAGATTGAGCTGAACTGACTGAAAGACAGTTTTGGTCATGGAGCCCTCCAGAGCTTTACTGTTGCCAAAGAGTATGCTCCTTTGAGGTTTTTGAGGATTGACTGTAGGTTTGTACTTTCCTTAGCTGGGGAGGTAGGTTCCCTTTGGAGGAAAAAAAACTTGCATTTTCTTATTTTATACTGATATTTTATTACTTTTTTCTTCAGGGAAGTTATTCTATAACTAGGAGTGCTGTGTTTTAACGGACTGCCTTGAGACTGTAACGTACTTTTAAACAGAGCATTCATTTTCTGTCATTTTAAAAGTAGTGATATCTAATTGATAAAATATTTTTCTATGTAGAAATTGTGTTTATTTTAATGTTGTGGGGCTGCCATAGTATTATAACAAGGGAGAGCTACTCTTGTCAGTCCTGGTGAGAGGGAACAGGGAAGGATGTGTCTGCTCCTCCTAAAATTTATTTGGATAGGAATAGTTTACTGGGACTGTCTTGGGGTTTGATTCAGGCTGCAGATCCTTCTTGTAGAGTTATTTTAGGTAAAAGAAAGAGGGATGCCTCCTTCCCTGAAGATAGTTAAGATTCGGAATATGAATAGGAAGATGCAGGGACAGATTCAAGGTTTTGTCCTCAGATTTCTGATTTAGACATAGAAGAACCCTCACTTTATGATGATCAGTGTGGGGATTTCTCTTTCCGTGAGATTATTGCAAGAATGTCCCAGTGTTTTCAGCGGGAGAACACTGAGCTTTCTCAGTCCCTCAAAAATACTATGAGTTTCTACAGAAGCATTTTCCAGAACATACACCCGTTCCTTCTGCCCTGTCTACTTCAGAGGATGCATGTTGTACAGCCTGTAATTTTCCTGATAGTCCACCAGCTGCTCTAAAAAGGCAGATAGGATGTATAAAGTTCCTCAGTCTTTTAAATTTTTGCACACTATTCCCAAACCTGACCCAGCAGCTATAGCCTTAGTTGATTCCTCTGCTGCTAAGAAGTTCGTTAATATCAGTCTTACTCTGTCTAATATGGATGGGAAATTATTGGTGGGTATGGAAGACATTATACTTTTGCAACTTTGAATTTCAAAATTTTAAAATGGCAGGCTCGTATATTAGTTTATTCTGACATATTGTGAAAGTGTGAGGAATGTTTTATCTACAGTATCTTCTTCTGATGAAAAATCTTCTTTAACTTTGATTCTTCTATTGCACAGGTCACTACTCATTGTTTGCAGAGTGTATGCCTCTGTTGATACTTCTTCCAGATCTATGGCTACAGGCACAGTTTTAAGGAGGCTTGCTTGACTGTATTCTCAGAACCTTCCAGATGATGATAAATATCAAATTTAAAATTCTCCCTTGGATGGAGATTGTGTATGGACCCTCCGCTGCTGAGGTGATCAAAAAGAGTGATGAAAGGGGCAAGCTTATCCAGAGAATCTCTAAGATTTTTCAGCCACCATTTTTCAAATTGTCCAAGGGATTTTCATTCTCCTCCCTCATTTCAGCAAAAAAAAAAAAAAAAAAAAAAACACAGAATAAGCAGTCTCAACAGAATTCAGATAGAGATATTTAATATGTAGCAGCAAGAGGTTCCAAAAGGAAGTCTCAAACCTCCCAAAACCAAGGACACTCCAAGTCTGAATTACTATTCAAGGAAACTTGTGACCCCCTCTCACCCTAGTGCTTTTTCTCTTTCAGAAAATTTAAATCTCAGTTGTTTTCTTTGGCAGCAGATTGTTTCAGACAAATGGGTTCTGAAAATCATTCATCAGGGTTACAGTTGGCAGTGTGAGGAAATTATTCATTTCCAGTGGATTCATTCATCATCCTGCAGATCAGACCATTTTGTTTCCACCTGTTCTTCATCACATGCTGTCCCAAGGAGTGGTAGAACCAGTCCCTCCTTCCCAGATGGGGAATGGGTTTTATTCAAGGATGTTCCTAGTCCCAAAGAAAGAAAAAGCTTGGAGACCAGTTCTGAATCTTTCTTTCCTAAACCTGTTTTTAATAATGCCCAAATTCATAATGATGTGACTTGATAACCTGTTGCTTCTTCTTACTCTTTCAAGTTTCCTAGTAAAACTAGACTTAGTAGATGCTCATCATCACATTCCTATTCATCCACATTTCTGGGGTTTCTAAAGGTTTTGTGTGTCTGGATCACACTGTTAGTTCTCTGCCTTACCTTTTGGACTATATTCTGCACCAAGAATGTTGACAAAGTGTCTAGCTCCAATTATAGCTCATTGCAGGCTACAGGGAATGCAAATATTTCCGTATTTAGACAACTTGCTTATCTTTACAGAGTCTTTTTCAATATGTCAGTAATTTCTCCCTTGGGTGACATCTCTTGCAGAAGCTGGGATTCCAAGAGGACATTCAGATGTCTTTCTTGACTCCCTCTCACAGGATTGTGTTCTTGGGATGTCAACTAGACACTTCAATCCAAAGAGCTTTTCTTCCACAGGAAAAAATAGATCTTGTATTTAGATCTATTTTTAAGGTTTTCCACTCAAACTTCATTGTCTGCTAAAGAATACCTTATGATTTTTGGTCTCTCAGCATCTGTGGTTCTCATTATACCCCTGGCAAGACTCCACATGTGAAAGATACAGTGGTATTTGAAATGTCTTTGGTCCCGCATCAACACCCTTTATCTTTTTAGATTCCAGTACTGGGATTTGTCAGATCAGAAATCACTTGGTGGAGACAACAGATATCCTTAAATCACGGTATTCTCTTCTCCCTGCCTGCTTTGAAGCAGTCTGTTACCACAGATTCTTCAGACATTGTTTGGGGAGCAGTTTCAGGAGAGAGAAAATTGCAGGGGGTGTAGGACACCAAGGACAGACACAAGCCCATAACTATCAAGGAGATGCTTGCCCTAATCAAGGTGCTCAATTCTCTGATCCATCTTTGGTCCTTGAGACCTATTCAAGTGGTTACAAGACAGTGCCACAGTAATATGGTACATCAACAAGCAAGGAAGGAACCAGGTCATATCCCCTTTGTAGATATGTCATGTTAGCTGGGGACATCGCTTCATAACACAGTCTCATATTACAGGAATCCTGCATTCCATCAGGGCAAAAGTGACTACTGTACTTAAACTCTAATCACTTCTTATTCTTTTATACCATGATATTTAGGGGAAGATGAGTCATTTTGTCTTACAAAAAGAACTAATACACACAATGTGTTTATTAATAGGTTATTGAGCGTTTTGATGTAAAAGCTAAAAGTTTTCCCATATCTTACCCCTTTCCCATTTAAGGCAGTTCTAGTTTCCATTGCCAGACTTTGATAAATTAACACTTCTGATAAAGTTGTATGAGTGTAGTAATTTATACAGAGGAACCCAAGGCACATTCTAAATCTTCCATTTTGCCTAAAGCCTAAACCTTTGTAAGTTAGAAAATGCCTTATGTGAAACTGGTCTTGCATTCAAAGGACTAGTAGAAATGCTACAGAAGTAAATTAAAAATGAAACAAATGTAAAAGTAAGTATACGTTGGTATCAAGCATAGTAGCAGTTACAACTTCTACAGTAAGAAATAATGGGAATGGTCTATGCAGTGAATATGTAAAGGCATTATGGAGCACATCACTTAAACTTCAGGCACATTCCTGGATTGACAGAAGTTTTTCTTCCCTTGGCAGAGCTAGGCAAGATTTGGAAGACCATCTCTACTTCCCCGAGGCCACAATGGTAACAACCCATGCTTCAAAGATTTTTAGAAATGAAGAGGTGCTGTGACACTGTGGTCTCAGTGAGAGTGGAGAAATAGAACCATGTACCTGAAGTTGTACCAGTCTACAGTTTTTGTAGTATTCTGGCACATTCTGGTTCCTCCATGGAGGCATCAACAGTGGAGACTAAAGAAGATGGTAAACTGTTCCATAGTTGAGACCCACAGTCTGGGATTCAGAAGAAGATTTAATTAATTGTTACTTTAGTAGAACTAAGAAATGCATGGGACAGGATGCTTAAGTGTCTGCTCAATGCCAAAAGTGGCAGACTCAGGAAATGAATACTGTTGCAGTCATATGAGAATTGCAGCTGGAGGTTGCCTATTTTGGGACTAACGCCTTAGTTTGGGAAAGAGAAAGAAGCAGTTTAGAGGAGTTAATCAATCTGGAGAAAAGTCTTATACAAACAGCATATATGTAATGAGGTGATGATGTTGCCTTCATTTGCTCTACAACCTAGGGGTTTCAGACCTGAGCATCGGATCCGACTCGGACTTATACCAAAACTCTGGGCTCCAACATCTGAGCTCCTCCCCTTCCCATAATGCTCCTCTTCTACAAATCCTTCAGATCTTGTTTGACGCTCTTCACTTAGCAGCAGGTATCACTCACTCTGAGCTCCTGGGGGGTTTCTTAGTGAGTTTAATGTATCTTTTTTGCCTACCTTTAGATATTTTTAAAGAAATTACATTCCCTTATCTGGCAGCCTTCCCTTTCTTCTGCTTTCGGTAAATGTGTGTAGAGTTTTGCCTTGTGCTTTCCCTTCTCTATTCCTTTTTTTTACCTGTATATAGGTACATATATATCAGTATGTGTGTATGTATGTGTGTGTGTGTGTGTGTATATATATATATATATATGTGTGTGTGTTTGTATGTGTATATATATATATAAAATACACATACATACACACACACACACACATATATATATATATATATATATATATATATATATATATATATATATAAATTTACTTTCTAAACTTTCTGTCTTTAGAGTTTTAGAATTACTAGTTCAGCTTTTGGTTTAACCATTGTGCGTGTACAACATGGGCTGGTAGGTTATACTTAATCATGTCAGATTCCAAAAAGAAATGTAGCATTTGGGGCACAAAATCCCATTTTCTGATGCTCACTCCAGATATGTGGTGTACCTCTGTGTCACTCACCTGGACTCAGCTTGTTCCATTTGTGCCAGCTTTAATCAATGGGCACTCATTGATAGACACAATAAGTTGATTTTGAAAGGCTTTCTGCCTAGCTCTTAAGCCACTCCATCCACTTCAGGGGCAAAAAACCCTGCTAAAAACATAAGGAACAGAAGAGATCCCCTAGTAGATCCCATCACTTGGGGGAACCTCCCACCAAGACTCCTAGACTTTTAGAGCCGACCAGTTTGGCTCCTATAGTCATCCAGGCCTCCCCTTGGTGTTAGAGCTGGTGACAGCCAGACCCAAGTCACCTCTCCTACAATAGCCCAGGCCCAGTTCCAGGCCTGCTGCTATTGCCTCTTCTGTTAGGTTTTCTCGAAGCCTTTCAGATGCCGAGGTGGACAGCATGATGGTTAAATTTCTCTAGTAACAAATCCAGCTGGGGATCTTGCTTCCACTGTCCCCTCTTGGATTTATGAGCAATATTCTTGCCTTTACACTCATCTCTCCTCCTCCCATGTGACCTCAGGTTTCAGAGTATTGGGGTCCGAGCCTTCCTGGAGTCAAGACGTCTGAGCCTACAGGTATGGTTACCTCAACTCTCGACAGTCTCCCTGACTTGCCCAGCTCCAACTGTTTCAGAGCAGTGATTCTTGGAGCCAGAGCTTCAACGTTGGTTCATAGGGGTTGAAGTCAGCTACAAAACTTTTGGAGAGGTCTCTTCCTCTCTGGTCTGCGGCATTTGATAGCCCAGCTCTGACTTCTCACTCTGATCCAGGGTGGTTGGTATTCGTGGAGATTCCTTGTCAACAGCTTCAACTACAGTTCTGATGGGGGTGGCTGTGGTGTCTCGATCTCCCTGTGCATTCAAAGTGGTATATAGGGTTCTCTCTGTACCCAGAAGAGCCTCAACTCTACCTGCTTCAGAGCCAACCCCCCCCCCTCCAGTAGCTTTTGTGCCTGAGACATCTATTCTTTCTCTTCTGGGACAGCCTGCCCAAAAAGGCTTCCAGTCTACTTCCCTTTTGAAACCTCTGGATTCTTCTGATGCTGCCTAGGAACACCAGTGCAAAAGGAGGCACTTGGATTCCCCTTTGGAATCCCTCACAGAGGACACAGATGTCGATGAAGAGGAAGGTTCTCCCAGATCACCACCCGAGGATGTCTCCTTTTGGATACATCATGGAAATGCTACACCAAAAGGGTTGTTGGTCTTCCAAAAGCCTTAACTCAGAGGTATCAGTGTTTCTGGAAGCTTTTAGATAAGGCCTATCTACTTTTTGGGTACCCCCCCCCTGTGGACCCCTTTTTGACCTTGTGTCACAAAGGGCATGGAAGGAACCGGATGCAGTGGAGCCAATCACCAGGCAGCCCAATAAGATCCCTAGTGCCTCTTCTGATTGTTCCTCTGGACTAAGGATGCTCCTGTCGATGCCATGCTGGTTGCAGCCATCACCAAAAAGGAGCTGGCTCAGCAGAGCTCCACTATCCATCTCCTAACAGGGAGCCTAGAGCTTTTGACAGGTTTGCAAAGCCAGTTTATGCTTCAGCGACATTCGCATTGCAAGTGCTGTAACCAGGCTATAGAGGGACTTGGTTAGGAACTCTCTAATTCTGTCCCAGGGTCCATGTCTGCCAAGAACAGAAAACCTTTTCCTCCAGAATGGCCACTCTTCAGTCTATTTCTAACACGTCCATGAGGTTGATCTCTCATGCTGCAGAGGGTGCCTCACAGGCAGCCACATCAGGCATTGCCACCAGACGCCATGCCTGGCTGCGGCTGTGTGATTTGTTAGAACCCAAGGTGTCCATCAATGCCCCTTTCAATGGATCATCTATCTTCGGTCCAACAGTTAAAGACACACTCTCCCTAAGTGAAAAGGACAGAAAGACCTTGTCTGCCATCAGAATACTCTTCTCTACTCCACAACAAACCTATTCCAGGAACCAGTACGGAGGTAAGAAGTCGTGGTTCCAAAAATCTCAACGTTCTTTTCAGGATTCACAGGGAGACCTTCCTCCCAGAGGCAGAGAGGGAAATGGTTATAATGGTAGACCCCGCCCCACCCTCGTGGCAGAGGGGGTCCAATGAATCAGGGGTCTCAAGATTCTTTCACAAACAGACTCAATCAGGGATCCTGAGGGATTGCCCGACTGCTTGTCTCTGGAGGCAGTCAGGGGACATTTGTCTCTACACCCAACAGCCTGGGAAGCCATCACAAAAGATTGTTGGGTGTTAGAAATTATATCCAGAGGCTATTTAATACCCTTTTTCTGGTAACCCTTTCCAAACAAAACCCTCCCTAATGTTCCACCCAATCAGTGGGAGGCTGCAGCATTTGAGATTTCAAAGCTGCTCTCAAAAAGAGTAATCCAAAATGTCCCTTAGACCAGATCGGATCAGGCATCTACTCCAGATTCTTTTTAGTGACCAAAAAGATGGGGGACCTTAGGCCCATTCTGGATCTCACCACTCTAAACAAATCAGTTGCCAACTCAAAGTTTCTAATTGTCATGATGCAGTCCATTCTACCCTTCTTGCAGAAGGACAACTGGATGTGCTCTATAGATCTTCAGGATGCTTACCATCACATCAAGATAAACAGGCACTCCAGAAGTTTCCTCTGCTTCAGGGTAGGAGCAAGTTGTTATAATTTCAGAGTATTGCCCTTTGGTCTCACCACAGCCCCAAGGTGTTAACCAAATACATGGCAGTCGTGGCAACTCACCTGAGACTGCAAGGGTTCCAGGTGTTTCCATACCTAGGCAATTGGCTCCCAAGTGCTCCCACCAGGCATCGACTTCTAGAAGCCAGAGAATTCTTATTCGACCTAGCCTCAACCGTGGTCATTTCTATCAACTTGAAAAAGTCTCATCTCCAACAGGTCTAAGTCATAGACTTCATTGGAGCCCATCTGGACACCATTTGTTCTCTAGTTCTACATCCAGGCAGAATTTCCACCTTGAGGGCTCATGTCAACCAGATAATGTTCACCCCCCCCATAAAGTCTTGTCCTAAGGACTTTGGGGTCCATAGCAGCCACGATCACCCTGGTACTGTTAGTTTACCTTTACATGAGAGTACTTCAATGGATCTTAGCAGTACAATGGTCTCTCCTGCTGTATCCGTTAAATTACCCAATCAAGATTTCAGAAGCATGCAAACAGTCTCTCCTATGGTGGATCCAGTCCAAGGATCTTCTCCAGGGTAGCCCGTTCATTCTACCCCCCCCCCCAATGGCCACTGTGACCACAGATGCATCACAGTTCAGGTGGGGGGCATTATCTGGGACATACAGTCCAAGGCGCGTGGTCCCCCTTACAGCCAGTCTGCATATAAATATTCTGGAGATGTGAGCAGTGCTTCTTACATCTCAAGCCCTTCATTCCTCTCTTCCAGTGGGAACTATTGCTGTCCAGCCAGACAACATGTCAGTGGTCTGGTACATCAACAAACAAGGAAGAACATAGTCTTGCACCTTGTTGAGAGGCCATGAGGTTGTGGCAATGGGTGATTTCTTCTAACCACTTTCTCATAGCAATGCACATTCCAGAGAAGTCCAACATCCCGGCAGACAGACTCAGGACCATTCTGATGCCTCATTGCTGCTTCAGTCACAAATATGATCTTCCAGAGATGAGGTCAACCTTGCTGCGATCTTTTTGCTTCTCTCTCCAACACCTAGTGCAGCAAGTTTTTTGTCCTGATCCCTCCTCAGGGACAGTCACTAAGAGATGCTCTAGTCCATGCTTTACCCCTTGGTCTGCTCTATGCCTATCCACCCTTTCGCTCATTCCCAAATTTCTCCATAAAAGCTCAGAGGTTGAAGTGCCAAGTGATCCTCATTGGCCCCCTTTTGGCCCAGACAAGTCTGGTTTCCATTCCTTTAGTCTCGCATAGTTTGTCCACCTTGGACTCTGGACACCTCTCCAGATCTGTTGTCCCATCCCTCAGGACACTCCCATCCAGGTCTTCTGAACCTGAAACTAACTGCTTGGTTACTCCACTTCCAATGATGGATAGATTTCCTGGGCTTTCTTCCCCAGTTAGAAAAATTTTGTTTGCAGCACACAAACTGTCCAAGAGGAAGTTATACAATAGTAAGTGGAAGAGATTCTCCATTTGGGCTTATAAGAACAATCTAGATCTTTTTACAGCCCCGGTTCCTGCTTTGTTGGACTTCTTGGCATATATTTTTCATAACAGGGCTAGTTTTTCAACGGTGAAAGTGTAATTGGCAGCAATTTCCAGTTTTCATATAGGGGAAAATTCTTTCAATCCAGCATCATTCAGATTGTGCAAGGCCTTCTTAAAAGATATATTTCTCCTTCATCCTTAAGGAATCTGCACTCCTCTGGGATCTTACCTTGGTTTTACAAGCTTCAGTCTCATCCCCTTTTGAACCTTCAGCTAAGGTAGATTTAAAGTTTCTGACCTGGAAAACCATCTTCTTAGTGGCTATTACTTCATCCAAAAGAGTATCTGAATTACAGGTGTTGTTGTGCAAGCCTCCATATTTTATTTTTCACAAGGACAGAGTTACTTTACACACTATAACCCTTCCTTTCTGTCCAAGGTCACTTCTGAGACTAACATGAACAAAGTTATCAATCTGCCTGTATTCTTCCCTAATTTTCAAAACGGGTGAGAGTATCTGCTTCATACTTTGGATGTACATTGTCAACTCTGCTTCTATTTGGATAGAACCAAATCTTTGAATAAATCTGACCAACTTTTTGATTCTTTTTCCAAGTCCAAGTTGAGTAAACCTGTTTCCAAGGTTACCCTGGTTCACTGGATTACTATTTGTATTAAACTTTCGTATTCCACAAAAGGCATCCCCTTACCATGTTGCATAAAGGCCCATTCTGCTAGCCCTGTTTCTAACTCCTCAGCCTTCTGGTCAAAACTTCCCAATGACAAAATTTGTGCAGACACTTCTTGGTCAAACCATACCTTTATTTCACATTACAAACTAGACATTATTTCCAGGAACAGGGCATCCTTTGGTTCTGTTGTGCTCTGGAATATCCTTCCTTGAGGGCTCCCCAAGTTATTCTTTAGCTGTGGAGTCTGTCCCTGAGGCTGAAGAGTAAATGAAGGCAACAACATTAGATAAATAAGTTATGTACTCACCATAATGTTCCATCTGTGTCATTGCCTCTCATTTGCTCTTCAACCTTCCTTCCCTCATTCCCCCTACCCTTTTAAGGACCTAATGTAATGTTTTTGGACAGATACTTCTTTACCGTTTGAAGTTCTGAAGTATTTATGACTTATCCTATTGTCTGTAGGTGATTTGTTTCTACTTATATTATATTATGATTATGTGATGTAATATGATACAGCAAACTTGACCTGAAGGGTTTTTGAGGGGAGGAGCTCAGATGCTGGAGTCTGGAGCTTTGATATGTGGCGGAGTCAGATCTGATGCTCTGATCTAAAACCCATAGCTTGAAGAGCAAATGAGAGACAACAACACAGATGGAACATTGTGGTGAGTACATACCTTATTTTTCTGAGGTGCTTCTTCTCAGGGGTGCAATGAGAAATTTATTTATTTATTTTTTTTAATCAAACCTCATAAAGTTGCCTCCACTATTTAACCAACATTTAAAAAAATTGCACACATTTCTGCAAATGTCAGCCTCTGCTGAGTTAAGAAGTATACATTTTTTCAGTGGTGTCTACAAAAATATAAAAAAAAAATGAATATTCACATTTCTAAGCATTCTGTGCACCAGTCTGTGTAATTTAACCTGTACAAGGTGGTCTTGAGTCTGTCAGCCATAATGTTTCTGAAAGATTTTTCAAAAATGTACTTAGCTGAGTAGATTGAGCATATATGGCTACCCACTTGCTTCCTGTGCATGGCATGGATGAGACGGGGAGGATGTACTGCATCCCGAATTTCATATTTTCTTCAGCAGCTGCAGCAGAGTTCAGGGCTTCAGTTTTAGTCAGTATTATAGATTTTGTTAGATGGAAACAGGCCTATCTTGTCATGACAGTTTTTTGTTTCTGTTAGGGGAATCAGAGCTCTAAATGACTTGCATGTATTTCATTAGCAAGTACTTAAACTAGGAAGGGTGGGAATGCAAAGGAAATTTAAAGGGCAATCTCATGTTCACAATGTAAGCAAGTGATGGATACACCCAGCTGATTTGAGACCAATGCCTTGATATTGTGGCATTAAAAGAAATGTGATACACAGGAATCCATGGTTGAGATGCAAATCTAGAAAGATACATTATTCACAAACGGCAGTATGAATAAAATTAAAAAAATAAAAAAGTTGTACAGGATGTAGCCTTCCATATAGAAAGTAATCATAATAATAACGTGAGTAAACAAGGAGAAAAGATGCTGTGACTCGCACTGGAATATAGAAAAGGCAAGACATTTTGTACAGTGTTCATGTAAGCAAGCCCCACATGATGAGAAAATGTGATAAGAAAGTAATGGAAGGCAGTCATTGAATGACAAAGAAGGATCGGGTACTTTTAAGGGGGACTGTGATATGCCATCTATTACATACAGCATCTTGGCTGCTGCAACACCAATGCATCATTCTTGATGACATACAAGGGATAAGCTTCAGGTTGTTGACACTAGAACCTACTTGAGAAAGAGCAGCTTTGGTGCTGGTATTCTCAAATGGGGAGAGGTGAAAAACTATTTCAGAACAGGAAATAGGCAGACATTTGGCAACAAGCTTCTAAACAATGTGCCCTACAATCAAGTTAATAACTGAGCAAAACAAAAGTGAGGATTCTTGTCATCGTTAGGACAGAATCTGGAAAATAAGGCATCATATCAATAAATCTCTACCTGCAAGAATTAAATTAGTATGGAAAACACTGAGAAATTCATAGAAACAGTGGTCACCCTTCACACCCTAAACTAAGCTTTCTACCTCCCTAGCTCCTTCTTTACTCATCTCCTCTCCTACTTTTTCCTCTTTGCTCACACCTCCCCTGTCTTACTTCCCTATTAACATCTCACATAGGTTATATATGTATTTCTTCCTCTACTGTTATATCTCTACAGTAGGAACAAATATATTTGTAAATAATTACTAATAGCTCTTTGTAATTGCATAATCTCTCTTTTTGCATTATACTAAGCTGTACTTTTAAATGCAATGTGTTTTATCTGTACTTCTGTATTACTATATTACTAAAAATGTGTTTACTATGTACATTATCTTTGAGGAACTTTTCTCCCCAGGACTCCATTGAAAATGGGCTCTTCCTGGCCCAATGGACCATCCTGGCAAACAAACTGAAAATAAATAAAACAAATAAATACATACACACACCATACATCTCAACTGTACAGGTTTTTTCAGAATGTCCATATTTTGATCTCATATTTTTGGTCTGTTTTCTTAAAATTGTGGTTTTCTGGCAAATTAGTGGTAAATCATTAAAGATTGAAGTTAGAAAATAATAGACATTTGAGTTTCAGACTTCATGTCCTTCAGAAAATGTATGCTATTGCAAAATCTGTTCTTCTCTCAACTTTTTTAAGTTCATAAGAACAATATTTAAAAATATCCCTATTTTGGGCCTTTGTCCAATTTTTATTTATGGCTTTGTCCAGATTTCTTGCTCCAAGAGGTATGACATACACTTACTTAATGTGGTGGAAATATGGCTTAGTAAATCCATTTCAGAAATACAAAATAATGCATTATTTTGCATTTCATGACTACAGATGGGAAAGGCTATGTAGCTAGAGAGGAAGCAAAATTAACAAATATGAATGAATGTTTCATGGACCTATTCATTAAAGACTGATCAGGTTCAGATGACTGAACTTCTGAGAAATGTTCTTTTGTGTGGAGGCAAGGAGTTCACACCCCATGCAAGGGGAGATCACCTATCCCCTCTCTCTTAGTTACAAATAACTCCATGGTCACCAAACCTTGAGGTAAATTATAACAAAAAAGTATTTAGAGTTCAGTTTGGTTAGCTAGTCTTGCCATAATAGTTTTTGGTAGTCTGTCCTTGCCAGAACAAATTATATTAAGCATGGCAAGGTTTTTTGGTTACTACGAGCTTCAGTAATGGCTGAGTTGGATCTGAGGATCAGATCAGAACCCATCTGTTAAGGAAAAATAAAAAGGAACAACACAGATGGAATATTATAGTGGATACATAACTTCTTGTTTACACAAAAAACTATGTACGTCTTCAAATATTAAAGTTTTACCTTCCTAATACCCACAATTGTCCCAAACTGACAGCAGCACTAAGAGACTTGGATGTTTAACCTATAAGGAAGTTTATCCATGGTAAGACTTGTGCTACAGCCTGTGCTTCTACTAAGTGTTGTCTAGTTTTTGTCTGATCTTTACTGCTGTCCCAGAATGAGAAAATACCTGGATGATTTTAGAAAATATTTCCTAGCCATTGCAAAAAAACAATTAAAACAAAGAAGTATTCTGTATTTATTGCTCTTTATCAGATTGTCTTCATGGAGACATGAGCACCAGATACGGGATTGCTGCTACAAGTATTTATTTATTTGTTAGAGGAGAGATTTATTATATTCAATGTTCATTTTTATTTATTTGCTTTCTTTTAATACTTGTTGCAGGAGCCTTAATCTAGTCATTCCCCTATGCAAGAATGAGAAAAAGCACATATTTTTTCTTGGATTATACTCTATTGAGCAGACTTAATTTTTTTTTTTTTACATTGCAGTGCTTACATTTCTTAAAACTAAACAAGGAGAAAGAGAAAAGCAGGGAAAAACAGGTTTGCTTGTTTACTATATTACATTATCTAAGTTTCAAAACTTCGAATCTGATAAGGTTGACACCATAAAATCGAAGTCTTGAAACACTTAAAAAGTAATAAAACACAACAACCTATAAAAACAAACCTTTTAAATGCTCTAAGCAGGGGGGGCAAGCCCCCCCCGCACCGTCCACTATTTAAGTATACCAACTCCGAGATCTCACTACAGTGCAGAAAAAGGAAATCTTCCCTTTCCGTGCTGTATGGAGATCTCCATTAAAAGATTCAAAGTTTCAAGACTTGGATCATATGGTGTCGGCCATATCAGATTTGAAGTTTTGAAACTTTGATCTTCTGATATAAACCCCTGTTTACTTTAGTATTCCCATTACATTTGAAAATAACTGAGAAAACTTTATCATATGCAGATATCATGCACTATACAAATATTACTGTTAAGAACAAAAGTTTGTTTTACTTAGTTAACTCTTTCCTTACTCTTCCCCTCTCCTAAGTGTTCCTCCAAACATTAATGACACAAAGTAAGGTAAGTGCTTTAGAGTCCCCCGCAAGTTTAACAAAGTCAAAAAAATTCAGCATTTCCAGGTTTTCTTGTTCTGTCATTTCACAAATACGATTAATATTTTATATTCCCACATTTATTTGTCAATTTCCAAGTAGCTGGTTTTATTCCTGTTTATCTCCATCTTCCCAAATGCTGTCTCTGCTTCCTTTCCAACATACTCTTGGGTATTCTAGTCTTCTAGTCAACTATTGTGCTTTTTTCTGTCTCTCAAGCATTTTCTGTTGAAACCCTGGAAAAGGTTTAACTGACACAGTCTCTCTGTGATCTTTACTATCAGAAGAACAGGAAGCAGAATCTCCTTCTGTTTCACAGCTCACTTTTTGTTGGGCAAACTTTTGTATTTCCTTCGTAGCATGTCCTGCATCAAAAATGATGTCCCTACTGGAAAGAGTATTCTGAAGATAGCTGGATACAGCAGTTTGAATCTCACATCTGTTTCTCAATATTTCCTGATTAGTGGAATAAATTTGCTCCTCTTCTGCCTGGTGTACAATGAGTAATTATTTTCCACAAAGACACTACTGTCTCCCACTTTTAGTACTTTGTCTTTATGCCACAGTTTTTGTCAGAATCAACTCCTTCTGTTGGTAGGATTGCATCTTTACTATTGAATGTCTTGGTTGCTTTCTCATGGCCAGGTTTGGAACATACGAATGACATGCACTTTCAGTTAACATCTCCTACTGTGAAATACCAGTCCAGTTGCTTATTTTTGCTTTTATAAACTTAATGCAGTCTGTTCCTTACAGCTTCTCTGATGCAGCAGAAAATCTCAGTTTTTTCCCCTGTGTGCTCTGTTCACTAATTCTATTATTTTTTTGAAACGTCTCTTCTTCAGCAGTCTCATATTCACCCAGCCTTTTCATTTTGACCTCTGATTTTTGCAGTTTTATCACATCATCTGAATATCTGTTTAAAGCTTCTTCCATGTATCCAGCCTTTTGTTATTTGAGTTGATATACTCCATCATTGATTCATTTATATATTAATCATTTCAGAGTACATTTGACTTATTTTCCTGTTGGTTATTGGAAGTCATGTTTTGTACCAAAGCTGGAACTTGCCCTGCTTTTTGTTAAACAGCTGCAGAATTCTTCCCATTCAGTATTCTTTTCTCTCTTCTTTTATGTTTGACTTTCTTTCAGGTTCTCTGAATTTTTTTTTTTGCTGGAATCCAGGCAGTACACTTACTAGTCAGTAAACCAAAGTAAGGCAAAATGAGGTGATTAAAACCAACAAGGAAGTAGTTTAGTTTAACCACTTTAGTTAATGACTAAGGATCTGGATTAACCACTCAGGGTGGTGCAGTTATTGTCATCAGAAAAACATATAAAGACAAGTGATTCAAGTTCTCTTCGTGGCCTAGGCAACAGTAGCAAAACCCTATTATGGTCTCCATTGATTCCATCCTTCACTTTTTAGTAGACTTATTTGATTAAGGCTCAAGTTTCACCACTTTTAAAGTACACCTCCCTGGCATTTATCACAAAGGCATCAACCAATTGTCCTTAGTGCCCAGCTTATCTCTAAAGCCTTTTTTAAAATGAGTTTTCATTTCCAAACCACCTTACAAAGATCTGGTGTTTCCTTGGGACTTAAACATTTTGTTCTCAAAATATTAAATTGAAGTACATGTGGACCTGCAGAAAAAGTTAGTCTTAAATACCTGTTTTCGAAAAGCACATTTTTCTAGTAATTAATTCAGATAGAAACATTTCAGCAGTACAAGCTCTCTTCAAAACCATCATGTCTTATTTTTTGCAAAGACTGGGTAGTACTTAGGAATAACACATCATTTATGCTGAAAATGCCTTCTCAACCCTTGTCTTTTTCAGTCTGTTATGCTTTTAGTATTCTTGACTTAATGTAACAAAGGAGAGTTCAAACTGCATTGTTTGGATCTACACCTGTCAAGACGGTGATACCAATGCTTGCTTTAGATCTTGGCATGATTTCCAACTTATAATGCTTAGCAAAGCTTTGCAAAGAGACCCATGATACTGTTGAGGTTGCTACAGTCCTTGTCATGTTAGCTTTAGGTTTGACAGGTAAGGATTTGCTACTATAAATATAGCAAAAGTTAATATATTCAAGTAACACTCGGCCATTGGCTATTTACCCACTGCAGTCAGTGTCTCACATGTTCCACAGAGATGTGACATACATCAACCATGAGGCGGCTTCTCTGTCAACTGCCAGCTGATGTAAAATGCCCAGGCCATCATACATGGTGCTTCTTGTCTGCCACACAAACAGGTTCCATGGTTCACATGCATGGCACATGTATGACCTATACCATTGACTTGTACAGGGGAGCTTCCCACAGGATCAGATAGTTGGTAGGTACACATGTAGGTGGGTACAGAAGCTAGTGTATACAGTTACCATGCAATCAGGTAGCAGTCACATATAATGGAGTCAGTTGCAGGTGACATCTGAGATTAACTACAGTGACAGATGATCTCCATCCACAAACCCCAGCCCATGTTAGAGATGGTATATAATACGTCCCATGCAGAAACACAGTATGGTGGAACATGTTTTTGGCTAGCTTGTCCTGATGCATCTGGCAGAACACTACATTATGCACAGGAGACATGCAGTGAAATCTTTGGTGTGTGCCATGCTCCTTAACATGGTATTGTGGAAACAACTACAACAGCAGCATGGAAACATTTCAACAGAGGCCATCATAGATCTTGCAGCACCATCCAAGGGGTAGGGCAGACAGGGTATGAACAAGCAGCTGTGGAATCACATCTAAGGCTGAGGTGGACACAGTGCATTTCATCACTGGCAAGTAAGTGGTGTTTGATCCACAATAATGGGCCACCATACAGACAGCACAAGTGATGCATGTATTACAACACCTAGACTGTGCAAGGCAGTGAGTGGACTAACCATGATTTCCGTCAGACATTACCATACCCACACAGTTAAGGGGTGGTCAGGGGACTTCCATTATTTGCATAGGTTTGAGGCAGAGGGACAGGTGACAACCTTTTCATATGGCCAGGTTCATGAGAGGTGCCCTGCACTCTAATAGCATATTGTGAAGACTCTGGAATCATATCCAGTAATGGTAGGGTGGAGCTGCCTTGTAGCGAAGATTGTTGATGTGCATGGTCTCCTGTCTCGGGGCTTGATGCAGTTCATGACTGGGACACTAAACTATGGGAGTATGTGTGCTCACCCTCGTGAGATGTCTGATGTTGGGAGCCAGTAGATGTATGACATCCACAACCTGTATGATAGCCACAAGTAGGCGTAGTGCTCTCTCTCTCTACCCACAGTGGGAAAGTAAAGCTGTGGTAATGATGGTGTGCAGCCTTATGAGGTGTATTTTATTTGGAGACTATCATCAATAACCATGAACATGAAACTAGCACACCTAAGAATTGTTGGGGGGATCTCTGACCAAACTTAACATTCATTTGGGTAGGCTTTGTTTGTGACTGACTACCTTACATCCAGATCCACCCATGACCTCACACATCATGGCTTCCAGAGGCAGACCAGAGTTATGTGCTTCATGGGAAACGCCAGTGCAGGCAATGTAAGTTGTCAGTGATGTCTGTGTAATGCAGGTTACCATCTCCTCTCTGTCTCTGTACTCCTTTTTTTAAGACCTTTATTAAATTACTACTTAAGAAATAGGCAAACATACATTAACATAAAAGAAACCAAGCCATTTTAACATTTTTCCATATTAATGCCATATACATTGCATATATTTTCTTTGCTACTATCATCAGTCCATCAATACAAAAATTGTTGAATTCCTGACTTCCCTTAAACCTCACTCCTCCTCCTCATTAACATTATTATGCATACATTGCTCCCACAATTTCCATTTACATGTATGTAATTTGCTCCTTCCTCATTCTAAAGATCCCTCTTCCAGTTTTTATCTTTCTTACAGTATTCAATACCTTGTATACACTTGGTACAGACTTTTTCCATTTTCAAATAGTTGCTGTTTTGGTGGCCAACAGAATTAAATTTAATAAGGCCTTAATATGTCTAGGCAATTCAGATCATGTATCCCAGCACAATGAATCATTTCTTCGAGCCATTTGCTCAGCCAGTATTTCTGACAGAGCACTGTGTAGGGAATTTTTGAAATCTGCCAACTCATTACACTCTCAGAATGTATGTTCCTAATTAGCTCTTTCTATTCCAGTACACTGCCAACTTTTGCTTTCTACCTGAGCAAAAATTCTTTGAAGTCTGCTTTGGGTATAGAAACACCTGTGCAAACACTTCCAAGCAAAGTTCATAAACGTTCTTGACTTGGTTGCATACTTGGGAGCCATAAATGTCTTCACTTGCTTTTCCAGTCTGTTGTTGCAGTGTTTTGTATCCTTCTGTGATTGATTCTGATAGTTATCACAGAATATTTTATATGACCTACTAATTATCCCTTTTTAACAGTTGCTTCTGTTCTAGATTCAACTAAAAACTCTACCAGAGCATGTCGTTCACTTAAAATCCTCCTTTCCCTTTTTCTTTGCCTGTACTCTAAGATCAAGCCCTGATTCATATGTCTTCTTGGCCTTACCCCACTCTGTTACCTTTCCTGCTTGAGTTATTTGCTCCCAATATCTTGGTTCCTTTGCCAGGTTTTTCCAGAAAATTCATGCCCTCTCTTTACTATTTTCTATACCCCTATTTGTAATCACCCTATTGGCAAAAATCTCCATTCTCATATATTGTCTTAGGTCTTAGAATGCTTTCTGCTATTCTCCTTAAGGATCTGCATCCAAAATCCCACTATTTCTTCAACTCCCCCTTGCTTTATTATCATCCTTTTCCACTTTGAATTATAATCTTCTGCTTTTGTTATGTATATAGGCCTTAACTATGTAGCTGTATAATATTGTTTCAAATCAGGTAAACCTAAAGCACCTTGTTCTATTGGAAGGATCAACTTTACCCATTTAACTCTTGCCTTCTTTCCCTCCCTGATAAATATTTCAATTCTTTATTAATTTTTCACCACACCTTCTCATCAGGTTGATAAAAGTATGTCTGACCTGTATATAAGACTAAAAGCACTAAAAACATTTTCACTGTTTATATCTTACTATCCATATCCATAAATAAGAGTTCCCGTTTTTTTGCAATTTTTATGTTATCTTTTGTTTAGCCTCTTTCCACATATCCTTAGCTACCATAACAGAAGCCTTTTTAATGCATACTCTTAAATATGTGGGTACATAATTTGCAGCTGCATCCTTTTTTGGGATATAAAATTAAGAAAAAACAGACTTGAAACTGTCTCAACATGTTCTGCAACTCTGAGATATCCTTTTCTGTATTTATCAGGTACAAAATATCTGCAAATAAAGCCAACGTTTCTTGATTACCATATCAGTTATATCCATGTATTTCTGAGTCCCTTATTTCCTTTGCCAATGGCTCTAAATGTAAATCAAATAAGGGGGGGGGGACACCTATGCCCAGTTCCTTTTCAAACAAAGCTTATCTGTGAGGGGCACTTCCCTTTTAATTATTGCCTCTGATGCCTCATATATCCTTTAAATTAACCTTATTATTATATCAGGGAATGCAAATGCTCCCAATCCTACTCATAAAATTCCAGCTTACTCTGTCAGATTAATTCTCTGCATCAAGACCCACCATCAGCACAGACATTTTCTTGCATTCTGCTTTCCTCTAGATCATCATTGTTCTGTTAATGTTGGCAAGTGTTTAGTTCCCCTCCACAAAACCACACTATCCATATATATCAATTTTGGCAACACTTTTGCCATTCTTTTAGTTACAGTAGACATAAACACTTCATAATTGTAGTTTAAAATTGAAATGGGTCTGTGTTATGCTGAGTCTGAGGAGTCTTTCTCATTTTCAGGTAACACAGCCACCACAGCTTTCTTCCAAGGTGGTGTTGCTTCCCCTCCTTTTAAAATACTGTTAAACAAAATCTTCCACATCTTTATCACTTTATTCCCTCCTAATTTAAAACTTCCACATGAATACCATCTGTTCCTGGAAGACTTTCCTGAAGATTGATTATTCCTTACTGTTTACCTCATCACATCATATCTGCACTACCTCTAACCTTGGCATAATTGAGCCTTCCATAAATATTTCCATTTGTAATGATACAGAATCAGAATTTCCTAGACATAGTAAGGCTTTGCTGAGTCTAATTAAGGTGGCTGCCGAAAAAGCAATTACTAGAAAATGGAAATCAAAGTCTAGACCAACTTTACTAGAAGTAGTGAACGTAGTAACATATATAAACCAACTGGAATTGGGATCTTTAGCAAAGGGTAGGAGCAAATTACATAGGAAAAAATGGGAATTGTAGGAGTAATACATGCAGAAGTTTAAAATATGTTGAATGAGCTCTGTAATGTTTGACTGACAATGACTGGATAGACTGTAAGTGATGTATAATGTTTGCAACAACAATTAAGTCAACATGGTTTATGATGTATAATGTTTGCAACTAAAATTGTCAATATGATTTGTTTTCAGTTATATAAATGGATGATTACCTATGTCATATGTGATATCTTAGTAAAGAAGTTTCTTGATTAAAAAATATTTTCATTTATACTCTTCCTTGACCACATTTCTCCAATTTATACACATTTTCATAAAATGCCCAGAATAGCTGTAAAACCTCTCCAGGATCTTTTGTTATTTTTCTTGGTATAGGCTCCCTAAGTTTGCTTACAAACCTTTCAATGTTTTGTTGAATAAGTCTTTATGCTAAAAGTTTTTGTGCTCTGGTGTCATAAAAAATAGTTGTTTAACTGCAGTCTTTATAAACTCATGCATATTATCCAAATACTCCCTTATTTTCTCTTTAGCACTTTGCATTTGCCTTTACTCTTGTTCTGTGAGATTCCAATTATTCTGCAAAACTTTAACCTTTATCAGCCCCTCTATGTAATTTCTATTACTTCTTAACCATATGTCTTTCTCTTTTATTTCAACCCTGTTTTTAAACTCAATTTTCAATTTATTTCAGTCACTAACTATAACTTTTGAAGATCTTTCTATCTTCCCTCACAACCCTCAAATAATTTCCACTACCCATTCCTTAAATTACTTTTTTTAACGAGTAGGTAGGAAAGCACCACTGTCTATTTTTCCTTCATTACTTTGCATTTTATTGTAGTTTTTAATTGGTGCACAATCAGAAACAGTTACTGAATGTGTGTCTAAGCTTTCAGTTAAATGCCTATGTTCCTGTGAAATATCATTTCTGTCTAGTCTAGCCCAGTTATTGTACCTGGAGGATTAATATGCAAATTGTCTCTGAGCACCTACTACTGAATTTACATCTTTCATTACAAATATTTTCATAGATTTCTTCAAAAATCTACCCTATTTTTGTTATATTTTCCTTTCTAGGGTCCCGATACATTTTCACTGTTGCAAATCAAATTTCAGTCCCCACCTTTAAGTAATACTCCCTTCTGAAAACTGATTTATCCTAAAATTTTCTTAAGCTGTATTGTATCAGTTTTAGATGGAATATAAATACATGCCAGTGTATATTTCTTACTTTGGCAGTAGCCCCTTACTATTACAAATCTACTATTATTATCTTTTTTTCCTCTTCTGTTGCTATTGGAGCTCCTCTAGCAGTTAATATAACTACTCTTTATTTTTTTGTATATACCCGTGAAATCATTCATAGTCAAATATAATATGGAAAGTGTTGCCATTATGACAAGAAGTTATTATTCCCACCTGTTATGTATAACAACTTTTTTAATGTCTAGTTTCAACTTTAACACACTAATGTTTGGTAGGTTGATCTTTTATACAGTTTTTTTTGTCATATCCATTTGAACCTACGTCACATCTTACAAGACTGTTTTAATGAAATCCGTGAAACAAAAACATCCCAATAACGTATTAACATAATTCAAACACATAAAACTATGTACATCTTTAAATAATGAAGTTTAACCTTTCTAATAGGAACAATTGTCCCAGAGTGACAACTGCACTCACAGGCTTTAACTGACCTATAGTTAAGGTTATCTATACTATTATACATTGTACAGCCTGTGCTTCTGTGTACACTAAGTGCCATCTGTTTTTTTGTCTTATCTGTATTCATCTCCCAGATGTAGAAAACAGCATGAATGCCATCAGAAAATATTATTTTGCCCATAAAAAAAGTATTCTGTTTTTATTGCCCTCTTATTAGTTTGTTTCAATATAAACACAAAATCCTGGATACACAGTTGCCTTCGGCTACAAACTTCTCACATTGCATTGTGAACTTTTATTGCTAAAGAAAACTTTTCATTACATTCAGTGTTCTTTTATTTACTCACTCACACTTAAAACTCGTTGTTAAATCAAGCCAAGGGCCTTAATCCACTGATTCCCTTATGCAAAGGAAAGAAAAAGCATGCCACTTTTACTTAAGTCATTATCTGTATACTTGTACAACTTCTTAATATGCTCAACAACCGAAGAGTACAACCTATTATCTTAAACATGCTTCGGTCTAATCTTTCTTCTCTTTTGACATTGCACTACCTACATTTATTGAAACAAGAAGCAAGCAAGAAAGAGGGGTAAAAGGGCAGCTTCTTGCTTTAGTATCCCTGTAACACACACACATATTTGAAAATGCTTTAATATTATTATTATAACATGCAGTATACGTCATGTTTTATAAAAATACTGTTAAGAACAACAATACTTAGAATTACCTCTTTCCTTCCTCTTCTTCTCTTAATGTTCCTCCTAAAATTAATAACATGAAGTCAGGCATATGCTATAGAGTCCCTTACAAGTTTAAAAAGTAAAAAAAGTCCAATATTTCCAAGTTTTCTTGTTCAGTAATATTTCACAAATGTGACTGATACTTAGCAATCCCACATTTATACATTAATTTTTGAGTTGCTGTTTTATTTTCTGTTGATCTCCACCTATCGGCTCTAGTCTCTCTTACATTTCCAACTTACTCCTGTGATTTTTGTCTGTCTCTCAAGCATTTTCCTTTGGACCATTGGAAAAGGTTTCATTGGCAAAGTCTCTCTATGAGCTTTATTAAGATAAGAATAGGAATCCCCTTTTGTCTGATGGCTCACTTTTTGTTGGACAAATGTTTGTATGTACTCCTTAGCATGTTCTGCATCAAAAGTTGACTTTGATCCTGCAGGAAAAATATTCTGAAGTTAGTTGGATACAGCATCATGAATTTCACACCTTCCTCTTGACATTCCCTGACCGCTAGAATAAATTTACTTTTTCTGCCTGGTTTGCAGTGAGTAATCCTTTTTTACAAACACTCTCCTGTCTCAGACTCCAATTCCTACTAGTTTGTCTTTCTGCCTCACTTTTGTGAGCATCAACTCTTTCATGGCCTTTTGATTACATCTTTACTATTAGAGGTCTTGGATGCTTTCTAATGGCCAGGTTTGAAGCATACTCATGGTATGACCTTTCAGTTAACAACTCGTGCTGTAGAATACCATTCCAGTTGCATATTTCTGCTTTCATAAAATTGATACAATCAGTTCCTTCCACCTTCTGTGGTACAGCAGGAAAATATCCAGTTTCCCTACTTGCTCTTTCCATTAATTTTTATTTTATTTTTTGTTTTTATTTGATATTTGTTTATCAGGATAGTTCATCTGGGCACATGCCCATTTTCAGCAGAGGCCAGGGGAAAAAGTCCCAACAGATACAAATGAGAACATGAAAGATTCTATATAAACGCATACAGTAGTAGTACATACAAAGGAACAAATTCTTTCTTCATTTTGACCTCTGATTTTTGCAGTTTATCATCTCATCTAAATATATGTTTAAACCTTATTCCATTTTCCAGCCTTTTGTTATTTGAGTTGATAAATTCCATCATTGTTTCATTTATTTAAATCAGCTCTAAGCACATTTTGACTTTTTATTTCTTCTAGATTACTGGGAATAATGTCTTCCATCAAAGCTGGAGATTGAACAGCTTTTTGTGTAACAGATGCAGGATTCTTCTCCGCCAGTGTTTTCTCCTCACCTTTTTTGGTTAATTTTCTTTTAAGTTCTCTAAATTTCTTCTTTGCCTGGCATCCAGGCAGTGCACTTAAAAGCCATCTTGGAAGTCCACATTTTAAGTAATTTTGAGTGGCACAAGGTTAGTGCACCTCAAAAAAAATAAATAAATAAATAAGTGTGACTGGTAATGCATTGCCTGTCAGTGATTGTTTTTTTTTTCTTTAGGTAGCATTACTTCAATGAAAATAATACAGTTAAAGTAAGGGGATGTGATGAGTGAAGCCTCTGCAGAATGCTCTTTTTATTACAGTTGCTTGTGTTATGAGAATTTATGCACTTTGACTTAAGAAATTGTGCACTCGTATGTACAGAACACTCATTCTGCATATATCTACAGCTTCTTATAAGGTTAAGTGTGCTACTGTTAATAACATGTCCATTTGTTTGTTCATTTCTTATACTGCAGACTATTATATTTCTTGTTAATGAGTCAGTCCGCTTAACAAATTCCCAGTGCTTGGTTCCGGTATTTGTCTCAAAGGTATCTGTAGTTTCTGTAGTATCGTGTTCCTTGTTGACGAACAAATAGTAAATAAATGATAGGTTCTTTCTAGGCCCACTGTAGTTCTTGAGCTTCTCTGTAATTTAATCACAGCTATTTTCTTTTCTTCCCCATCATAAAAATATGCTTTAATCTCCTTGAGCCCCAGTAATGCTGCCCACCCAGGTGCATCGGCCTGATGCAGATGAGGTTTATAGCTGTGACCTGTCATGCTGCATACTGGTCTGACTTCCATATTAATTAAACATTTATGGCAGTCTGATTCTCACTGGTAAAAGTTCTGCCTCACTCCTCCAGGGACTTTGATTGAAAGTTCTACTCGCGTCTTCGTGGACTTTCTCTTGGTACTACAGTTTCCTCCTGTTTTTACCTCCCATAACAGTCAGGTTAATTGATTACACCAAATTGTCCATATATATTACATTTACCTTTGCTCTGGCGGTTTGGGTAATGGCTAAAATGTTTCTGATAATTACTAGTTTAATTTATTTGATTATTTTTTAAGCTTATTTACTTGTTCGAATATGACTTGGTCTTAAGGCATTTGGGATTGTGCTAATAGGTCAGTTGGGCTTGTGATAATGGTCCTTCCAAGCCCTTGAATCTAACCAGATCATAGATTGTCCTGTCATGGACATTGGGGTAGAAATTGACATAGGGCAGCTAGACTGCAGGGAATTTTGTAATTATTGAACATCCCTGACAATTTTATTGGATAATTACTCTGAAACCCATACCACTCGTGCCATTCTTCCATTCTCAGATTATCCACTTTGTCTAATTCAGGGCTATAAGAGAGCTAGAGCCTATCTGAGCACTCAGTAGGTACAAGGCAGAAAGTTAATTTTGTAGAGGATGTCATTCTACTACAGGATGGACACACACATACACCAGTGAGCCATTTGGATGATTGTCTTCTCATTTATTTTATGGCACAAATCTGAGACAAGGGAGAGAAAATTGAGTATCTAGCAAAAACCCACACTGGCACAGGGGGGACATGTTGATGCCACACAAAAGGCATCCCAAAGAAAAAAAAAATGAACTGGAAAGCTGAGACAGTTACATGTCTTTTCGGGACAGAAAATGAATGAAGACAAAACAAAGGCTGTAGCTGTAAACTGAGTAGCCACGGTTCCCCTTCACAAGATCAAATTACTGAAAGCTCGAAACTCAAAAGATCGAGTTCAAAATCTCGAGTTTCAGTAACAAGAAATTGTGAACGGGAAGTGTAAAAAAAATTAGATTAAGGGTTTTACTTACCTTTTTGTAGGGGGCTGTGTCCCCCAGTACTGTTCCTTCCTTAATGTGCAGGTTTCATTAACGCACTTCAACGGAGGAATGGAAAGTGTCCCGTTGTGCACTTATGTATATAGCGAGTAATGGTACAGTTCAATTTTCTTTACTGTAGTAGGATCTCGGAATTGGTATATTTAAGTAGGGGGGTGTGGGGGGTGCAGGGGGGCGCAGCCCCCCCTGCAAAAACATTAGAAAAAGTGTTTTTTTCTATCCTTTTGTGCCCCTTCACAATTTCGAGTATATGAATACTCGAGATTTTGGGCTCGGGCTTATGCATTTAGAGTATTCATATATTCGATCTTGTGAAGGGGAATCGTACCCACACATGAATGTGTGTATAGCAATACCCATATTAATGGGGGCATGTTATAATTAAGTACTATAGAAGGTAAGGATTTGTAGGAAGAGACAAAGCAAAAGATAACAGAAAAACTGAGAAACTGGAACTCTTGTTTATGGATAATGGACAGCAAGACAGAAGCAGTGAAAATGTTTTTAGTCCCTTTAGTTTTATATACTAGCCAGGCATATTTTTATCAACCAGAGAAGTTGTGGATAGTAGTTGATAGAGTTGAATGATTTTATTTGAGAGGGGAAGAGGGGGCAAGGGTTATGTTGATCCTTCCAGTAGAACAAGATAGTTTAAGATTACCTGATTTGAAGGATATTTTAGAGCTACACCATTAAGGCTCACATACATGACAAAATCAGAAACCTATAGTTCAAAGTGGAAAGGGATGGTGATGAAGTGATAAATTGAAGAAATAAAGAAAGAATGGGATTTTATAAACAAATCCTTCAGTAGAATAACAACTATACAGAATATTTTATTAATCAAGTAACAAAGTATTAGAAGTAAGCCAACATGAGAATGGGGAAAGGAGATTCTGCCAGTAGGGATGACAGCAATTAGGGGTACAGAGAATAGGCAAGAGGAGGCTGGAATTTACTGGAGAAAACTGGCAAAGGGACCAAGCTATTGGAAGTAAATAACTAGGGAGGGAAAGGAAATGGAATGGGAAGAGGTCAAGAAGGCATTTGGACTGCAAGCTAGAGACTGCCTTCCTCATCAGAGATTGATATCAGAGTATAGGCAAAGAGAAGGGGACAGGGGAATTCCAAGTGAAATACCTGCTCTGATAGAGTTTTTAGTTGAATCTAGAACATAACTGCTTTAAAAAAATGGATAATTAGTAGGGCATAAAAAATCTTACACAATAACTATAGGAATCGATCAGAGGCGGTTTTATGGCAGTTTAACATGGTTAATGTATGAGGAGCTAATTTTTACACTGGTTTGGGTCATTGTTTTTTTTTTTTTTTTTTGTCTTTGGATTTTGTGTACTGGAAATTCTTTAGCTTCTGTCAGTTGTAAAAAAATTCTCAACCAATTTCAAACTTTTTTTGTGTGCGCGCTAACAGCACAGTTTGAGATTTTAAAGGTGTGTGTGGACATACATATAACCAGAAACCTTTAATTGGTTATTTTGTTACATTACTCAGTATTGTCACTTTATTATTCTTTCTGCTATTCTCTCCCTTGACTTGATGGATACAGTCTGTATTACCACTGTCCCCATCAAGTCCAGTTGCATCAAAAAAATTAAGACAAAATAAAAATATGCCTCATCCTTTGGTAAGTGATTCTCTCAAGGGCAACTTATTGGCACATACTGACTACTTTTTATCCTGTCTTGCTCTAGTTTAGCTTTGCTGGTCACTGTAGAAAGGGGGTTAGACACTTCCTCTGGGGATGTTCCAGTACCAGGCGCAGGTATGAGGAAACAAACCCTTTAGGTGCAGGAATAATTTTTGGTAAGAGACCCATTGCCAGACATAGTAATCTGCCCCAAAATATTTTACCTAGTAGTGAAGTGATTTCAACTACCCTGCCATTAACTGGGAAAACTATTCGTGTACCAACACCTTTGCCCAACAGTTCTTGGAATTCAGAAATTCCAATGCCCTGGATCCAACTAATCCTTAGTCTCACCAGGGGCTCCAAAATCCTAGACCTGGTCATTACCAAAATGGGAAATCGATGCTCCACACCTATGGTCACCCTCTCGTTGGTCAGGTCTGACCATAAGCTAATCACCCTTGACATCCACATCCCACCCCCACCCCCACCCCTCAGTAAGGAAACATCCGTAAAAAAATTCTCCAAAGCCAACTTCATGCTACTCAAGTCAGAAGTGACAAACTTCATGACACCCATGCAGACAGAACTGAAAGTTCGACTACTGAATCCTACACTAAGGCACTGTACGAACACATCCACTCGTGCATGAATCGTGCCATCCCCAATAGAACCAAGATGCTGTTCTCCAAAAAAAAAAGAAGCCATTCTGGTGGTCCCTTGCCATAAACAAACTTTACAACAAAAAGAAGAAACTATTGCAGAAAAGAGGAAAATCCTAGGATGCAAAAAACTCCCTTACCAGCCTCAATAAGAAGCTGAGATCCCTCATAAAATCCTCCAAAGCTAATTACAAAAATAAAATTGGCAAAGATTCCAAAGACAACTACAAGGCATTCTATAGCTATGTCAATAATCTAAATGGCAATCCTCAGATCTGCTCTGAGCTACAACAGAATGGCATTAAATATACTGATCCCAAGGATATTGCCAATATCCTGGCAGACTGATTCAGTGCAAACTTCACACCCCTCTCACCCTCTAAAGGGCCCATCTCAATATCAAAAGATTGCCAAATTCTGGTGATAACGGCCACACAGGTAAAGAAAACGCACTCTCCAAAGCTAAGAATACAACATCCATGGGACCAGACGACATTCCAGGCTGTGTACTACATGAACTATAAAATGAACTGGCACCTCACCTAAGTGTCATGTTTAATCATGCCTCATCTCAGGCTTTGTGCCCACTGAGTGGCGCACAGCTACAATTATCCCACTCCACAAGGGGGGATCCACCTTGGATCCTGGGAACTACTGTCCCATCAGTCTGATGAGCCTGATCTGAAAGACTATGGACTGTATTATCATGGAACTTATAAACCAAGACATTGGCAACCTTCAAACACTGGACCCCACGCAGTTTGGCTTCATGAAGGGCCGATCTTGTTTCCTGAACCTGATTGACTTTTTCGAATCGGTCTCCAGAGCCATGGACAGGGATAAGGTGGCCCACACAGCCTATCTAGACCTCTCCAAGGTCTTCAACACTTTCCTCCACTCTGGAATCATAGATAAACTTACTAAGCTGGGCATTAATCCCTACATCACTCGATGGGTTGCCAACTGGCTTACTAACAGAACCCACACTGTAAAAGTAGCAGACTCCAAATCCAGATCCAGACAAGTGACAAGCAGAGTACCTCAGGGTACAGGCCAAAACTAAGGCACTCTGGTTAACAAAGTTCACAGATGATTGCAAACTGGGAGCCATTATTGAATCCCCAAATGATGTGGATATTCTACAAAAGGGCCTTACAGAAAGAGATGCTTGGTGCTAGAGCCATGGCCTCAAGCTCAATGCCAAGAAATGTATAGGTATCCCCTTTGGGAAAAAACATGTACCTGTTAATTACCACATAGGTGGTAGTACACTAAACACCAAAAGTGTGATAAGAGACTTGGGGACACAGGTGGACAGGGGTCTTACCTTCGATAACCACATTGCCACAACAGTCAGGAAATCCTTCTATGTGGCACACCTCATCACTAAGGGATTTTCATCCAGAAAAAAGGAGGTTATTGTTCCACTGTACTCATCCCTCATTAGACCCATTATAGAATACAACACCCCATTTGGTATGTACCTCTCAAGACATCTGCAACAACTGGAAAGGCTGCAGAAATACCTCACTAAAAGAATCACAGGCCTAAAGCAGATGCCCTATGCTGACCATCTAAAAAAAACTCCACCTATACTCTGTCACATATCATCTACTCAGAGGCGATCTCTGCTTAACATACAAGGCCATGTCAAACCCAGAGCTGTTGGACATGCTACACTTAAAGAAATCCCAATCCCTCAGAGAGACACGCTCCAAGGATCTAAACCTTGTCATCACAATGAGCAAAACATGCTGGAAGGATAGGTTCCTGACCCAGAAACTCCCCAGACTCTAAAATAGACTGCCCATACATGTCAAGCAGAGCAACTCTTTGGCCCTCTTCAAAAGGAACCTTGATGATTGTATGGGAGATAGCATATTCACCCCATGGATCATGTCAGTCGCCCTGCTAGACAGGGGTCCGGGGAAGTAAATACTGTGGGAAGAAATAGCCAGGGAATTGTTATGGCTAGGCTTGTATAGGCCCTAGGCCCGATAGCCTCGTACCAACCTATGAGTACCTAAGAAAAATAAAGAGAAGCTTCATATTACTTGATACTCAGATTTTAGTTGTTTTTAAGACTGATGTGGTTTTCTCATCTAAGTGTGTTCTGCAGTCAGCTAATTCTGGTGGTTGTGTTCTTGTCCATGGTGCTAGTAATAGTTTGGCTAGAGACATTTATGTCTGAGATAGTGGCAGAGAATCTGTTGAGGACAATGGTGATTTCCTAGTTGATATGGAGTCCAGTTAATCTGATTCTTTGGAAGGTGAACTTGAGCATACATCGAAACAAATATTCAGTTTTCTTAGTTGATTGCTAAATTTAGTTATGCATTTGCTTGGGAGCATTTATGAACTACCCCAGAGCTAGGCAGGGTATATGATCTTATAGAGGTTGAAAAGTCCAATTATGTGGCTACTCCCCCTAATAAAGCTGTGTAGAAGATACCAGCATGTATTTCAGCACTCCCTGAAAAGGTTCAGAGAAAATAAGAGATTTCCTTGGATTTGACAAGTCTCTTGTTTCATTTCATTGCTGTACCAGCTGACTGCTCAAATGAAAAAGACCTTGGCTTCATCTAATCCAGCACCCCCTGATAAAGAGGGAAATGTTTAGATCCTTAGGGCAAAAGGATATCTGTTTTTAGTAATCTAGCCTTTAGAATGTTTGGTTGTAAGGGATACATGTGGAAATTCATTTTATAGTGTACTTAACAATTTGGACGATTTTGCTGCATCCTTGTATGCAGACCAAAAGTCTTCTATGAATGGAATTATTTCAAATATGACTCAGATTTTGAAATATGCTTTGAGAAATGTGCCTGAATGTGCAGATGTATCTTGAGAAATGCTTTTGCTTAAATTGTTTTCATACAATACGTTTGGTTATGTAATCAGAACTAATCTGAGGATTTAAAAGCCAAAATTTGATTGCATCTTTGTGTTTGAAATTGATGTTTGGGCCCACTGTTACACAGATTCTCAAATAGTAGGATGATAGAGGCAAATTACTGCATGGTATGTCTAGGATGTTTTATGTACCCAAATTCTCTCCAAACAAGGTGTCTTCCTTCAAGTGAAAGAACAAACAAAAATTCCAGGCCAAACAAAAGTAAATGTCGGTAGGATAATTTTTTGAAAGCAGTTTAGGTGGGTTCCTTTCTGAAAAAGGATCAATGCTATGCAAAGGAAAGACTGTGTTGAGTCACAGATTAACCCTCCTCTTGGCACCTGCCCTACTGCCTCTTATTCCGTCCTACAAGCTCTCTCTCTCTCTCAACCCTGCAGCCTGGCCACAAATATTCACAGACAATTGGGTTCTGAGACTAATTCATAGAGGATACACCTGCAAATGGATATAAAATCCTCACCCTTTCAGTGGAATTCCTCCATACCCACCAGACCAGACAGAGCTGTTTTTTCCAATGCTTCATCACATGGTAGAAGCAGGGGACATAGAACCAGTGCTTGCAATACTCCAAGGCAAAGGATTTTAATCCAGAATCTTTGTTTTTTTTTTTTTTTTGTTACCAAAAAAGAATCCCTCCTGGAGACCCAACTTTATCCTCTCTAAACACCTTTGTAAAATTCTGAAATTTAAAATGCTCATCTTAAAGTCACTCTTAGTGTTGCTTCCATACCACTGTTTAATGGTGACTCTGGATCTCATTGATGCTTATTATTGTATTTGTATTGCTCTGAATTTCATTCATTTTTGAGATTTGCTAGGTCTGGCTTGTATTATCAGTTATCTGCCTTACTCCTGGGCTATCTATTGCACTTCTAGTGTTTATAAGTTGTCTGCCCCCATTGGTTGCCATTTGCAGAACTTTAGGCATCCACATTTTACTTTATTTTGATGACTTGCTGCTTTGTGCAGATTCTGTGTCAAGGTGTTTAGAGTCCTTAGGCAAGAGTATGTCCCTGATTTCCCACCTGGGCTTCAAATTGAACCTTCAAAAGTCATTCCTCTCACTCTCACAATGAATTGTTTCCATGTACTGTTGAATACTCATAGTAAAAAGGATGTCCTTCCTGCCTGAAGACAAAGTTCTGACTTCTGTCTTTTTTTTTTGGGAGGGGGAGGGGGTTCTCATCTAGATGTGGCCTCAGCAAGAGAATTCCTCAAACTTCTATCTCTTATTGTGGTCCTGTGGTCCCCATAATACCATTAGGTAGACTACTCATGAGAAACATTCTACGGTACTCTAAGCCAATCAGCCATCACAGAAGAAGAGAGTGAGAGGGGAGTCTGTGATTTTGAAAGCTGGCTAGTACTGGGTTACCTTGGCAGATAACACAAAATGCAACTGAGATTGTGAATAATTTGAACATCTGCTATTACAGGAAAGTAGAAGTTGTGCAACTGTACTTTACCTGGCATTCCTTAATGACATAATTCTAATCAAGATATATTACTTATTAAAGTCAATGATTGCTTGTATGAAAAATATTAAATGTATATCAATTCTATTAGCTTTGTGTATGACAAGAAAGGGGACCAACCTGAGAAGATTAGCAGGTGGTGTTTATGAAAAATTAAAAGATAGGAGAGGGACTGGAGGCAACAAGGTGAACTCAAGGGACTTTTGAAGAATTCAGATAAACTTCTTTCTTTGGGTTCTGTGTAAGATGGCCACAGTGCTTTCTGAACTACTGATGGAGTTGTGCAACCTCTTGTTTGGAACTTTAGTGCTACACGACTGGAAGATGGTCATGGCAGATGACCTTCCACATCACTGTTGTAGTATTCTTCCCTGAAGGGATCTCCTGCCAAGGATTACCAATATACCAAAGCCTTTGGATTTTATAGGCCCTGTGTGTCACATGTATGCTCACTGTGTAGGGCATAAAGGTGATGTACAGACTCAAATGCTCTTAACTTCTTTGCCACCAGCCCGAATGTCATTATCAAACATCATTTTTAATGCCCATCTGCTGTACTGTTTACCAAGCCATCTTCAGATAAGTGCTCCATTGAGTTTTCTTTTCTTTTTTTTTTTTTTTTTTTACTTGTGTTCATGTCATCCAAGAAGGGAAAATGTCAGTGTGCGAAGCAGATTCTCCATAAAGACCATCATGACCAGTGGTTTTTTTTTTTTGAGTAGGTGCTTCCCATAACTGTTAGAAGTGCTCTGTCTGTGGAGTGTTTGTCCCCAAGACCATCCATAGTAGTTTATCTTCCCTCTCAATAAACCTTGAGAACCATCATTTTAAATTGTTGGCTTTGGGTGCTGTGGTGGAATCTTCCCATCCTGAGTGACATGCATCTTCCAAGAAGAAGGTCAAAGAGTCCAGCCTCCACCAGACATCTATCTAGAAGCTAGTGAAAGCCTTTAAGACCATCCAGTGCTTGCATCAGATTCCTCTGCCACGACCCCGTTGAAGGCTGGCATGGATCTGAGTTCATACATGTCCTCTGAGGCTTTTCAAATGTCTGCTCCAGACATTGAGTGGAAACAAGGTTGATTATTTTCTTAGGGGCTGAGGGAGATTCCTCAAATCTTAGTCCAGGAAGAGATTCCTACTATGATCATTTAATCCTACCAAGGGACTAAGCCATCGAGAGTTGTTAGGGTGGAAATCCTACTTAAAAAAAAAAAAAAAAAGCAAAAGACCAAACATATTATCCATTACTAAGGATCCCCAACATGAATGGCAAGATTTTACTCAAGGCTTGGTTAATGCCTTTATGACCTTGAAACTTCCTCGAGGGATGTCAGTCCCTGCTCTTCCTTGGTCTTCCATGCTTGTTAAGAGCTGGATTTCTCAGATGAGGACTTTAGATTCTGGAGAGGAATCCCTTGCATACTCCTCTCAAGTTCCTTCTCTGGACTGTGGTTCAGAGGAAGAGGACTCTTTGAGCCTGGATTCCTCCCTTAGAAGAATTATCCTTTGAGGATAGTATTGCTTGTATGATAGATTGCTCCCAGATCTCTGACATACAAAATAGATACTTTGAGCTTCTACAAATTGAGCCTCTTAAGCTGTCTGTAGTTCCTCATCTGCTGGCAGTCCTTCTGGACACCTTCTCTGCTGCCTCTGTAGCTCCTGAATCTCAGATCCTGGCCCCTAGGAAACCTGACTGGTTCTACAAGGTGCCTGAGGACTGCTAGTTCTTGTTTATATGTCCTCCTCCTGACCCTTTAGTGGCTTCAGTCTCAACTGATAATCCTAAACTCTTCCCTTCTGATAAGGATAGTAGAGCTATGGAAAGGCTGGATAAAAAAAGTATATACTGCTACCACCTTGTCATTTCTGGCTGTTAATTACCACACTCATATGACCAGGTATGCCTTGGCTTTCATTTCTCAGGTAGGTAAGGTTGTGTCTGATATGTCTGATTCAGAAGGGAAGGCTGCAGTTCTTTCCCTGCTGGAGTCCACTTCCCAGGTTGCTCGCCACTCCATAAATGCAGTTATGTGGCTGATGCCTCTCCCAGGGCTGTTGCCTTTGGTTCTGTGATGAAGTGCTATTCTAGTCTCTTCTTCAGGCTTTTTCTGATGATATTAAAGGATAATTCCACTAAAAGTCTAGTTTTTCTTTCCGAAAAGTGATTTGCCTTCCCTGTAGTTCAACACTGAACACTTGACACACAGAACAAGCATCGTTTAATAATTTTGTCTTTCTTTGCTGTACATATATCATCTGTTCTATCACAAAGACTACTAACAGTGCCAGAGTTAAGTCATTTATCCCAACTTCAAAGCCATTAAGAAAACAGTGCCTCTTAAACGATGGCATTTAAATGTGCCTCGTCAGTTACAGATTACCAGCATCACACCTCAGATAAATAATGTAACCTAGTCTAAACAAAGGTTATTCTTTCAAGCTTAGTTTTGTCTTTCCCATTAATCAAACTCTGTGTAACAAAGAAAAAAATATATTCATCTAACTCTTGCTTTCTGTCCGTATTTAATTTGGCATTTTTTTCTACATTGTAAAAAGTGCATGTTTCCTCTGATGTTTTGTGTCATTTTTGCATTGTATACAATGTTTTGTTGAGACAAATCAGCGTGATGGGGAAAGAAAATGAATATCAAAGACTTTAATTCTAGCTACCGTATTTAAAATTGTAAACATAATGCAAACCATCTCAGCCCAAGCAACATCTATTAATCACAGGGGTCAAATTTCTCACACTTGAATACTGAACTGCAGTTGCTACTTTGAAAAGAAAAGTTAACTCTGCTACATTTTCAAGCCTGTTAGTCAAACATTTCTTAAAAAGCTGTAACAGAGGTGGCCACTAATGAAAATCAAACAAGGCAAAGTAATTAAAAATGTGAATTGATGCTGACCGTGAAAAATAAGCAGTCACAGCGCTGTTGTACTGATGAGTGAGAACACCACAGAAAATGATCCACTCATGATGAGGTTTTCTTTCTGTCTCTCTAAAATGACATCAGAAAGGCAAAGGCATCGACTGTGAAACAAAATCACGTGAGCCATGGCAGCCTCCTTCCAGGACATTTTGGGATATAGCAAATTAGAAAATAATACTAACCAGTCATTTTGATACAGAGACATCAATAATGTAAAAAAGGTCAAGATTTGCTGAAAAGCATTTTTTTTAATTTTTTGGGTGTGGTTCTTCTTTAAAGCCATACTTTTGGATGCTTCCCTGGATAGTAGAAATCTTTTTGGGACAGCTGCTGCTGATCTTTTAAAGTCCTTCCAGGATAAGGGTATGGCCATGCAAGAGCTCAGGCATATTTTTGTCTCCCCAATCCCAAATTTCAGAAGAATCACCCTTCTAAATCTGCCTTTGTTCGTAGGCAGACTTGCCAACCTCCCTCTTGCAAGTCTCCATATGAGGAAGCTTCAGTAGTACCTGGGATTCAGCAAATTCCTCTTAATCTGAAACTGCCCTTTCCTACTCCACTTCCTTCCCAGGAACTGTTCATGGAAGCTTCAAACCTGGGGTGGGGTGCTTCTTGTGGACATCTGAAAGGTCAGGATCTCTGGCCTCTTCATCAGAGGTTAGATTATATCACTGTAAAAAAGTTGAGGGCTCTGCTTCTGGCTCTTCAGGCCTTTAATTCCCTTTTTCTCCCCAGTCCCCTGAAAATATTTTGATGACGATATCACCACGATGCAGTATATCAAGTAGGGGTGGTACAATTTTTTATCTTCTTTGCAGGCTAGCTCTTTAGGCCTGGAATAGGGTTATTAGTTAACAGGTGACTGGGCAGTTCCTTCAGAGCACAATCTAGTGGCAGCCTCTCTGAGCAGGTCCAGAGCACAGGCTCATGAATGGTTGCTTCACAGAGATGTGTTTCTGACCATAGTCCATTGGTGGGTATTCCTTATGTAGATCATTTTGCCTCTCCTCTGAACAGACAACAATTTCTATTCTGTTCGAGAGTACAAACTCCAAGGGCTTAGAAAGTGGAACCGTGTATTTTCTTGGAAGGGGAAGATTCTGTATGTATTTCCTCCCCTTGCTCTGCTGCAGAGAGTCCTGCACAAGATCAAGTAGGACTCTCCCAAAATCTTGTTGGTGACTCTCTTTTGGCCCAGACAGCACTGGTTCCCCATTCTTTTTCATATGGCCATGGGCAATCACCACTAGCTACCTCACTGAGTAGATCTTCTCTCAGAAAATAAGGGATCTGTTATCCATCCTTGCATGTCCAGTCTTCAAATGACACTGTGGGTGGTATGGTTGTGATCCCTTTTAGGTACCTATTTTCTGAAAATGGGCTTTGGGTTCTGCAGGAGGCTAGGAAACTCACTACCAGAAAATCATGCATGTCTGAATGGAAAGGATTTTCTGCTTGATGCCCATCTCGCCATCAGGAACCCTTTCTCTGTAAGGGTTCCTCTGGTTCTGTCTTGTATGTGTGATCTTCTCCATACTGGCTTGACATATTCCTCAGTTAAAGCTCACCTGTCAGCAATTTCTGTTTGTCTGCCCTTGAATCCTCCTCTGGTCTCAGTTTGAGGTCAAGCAATTTCTGAAAGGTGTCCTTCAAATCAGGCCCCTGAGAAAGCCTGTTCCTCTTCCTTAGGACCTCAGTTTTGTTTTCGAAAAAAAATTGACTCATGCTCCTTTTGAACCTGCTAGTTCAGCTTTCTTGTAATTTTGTACTTAAGACTGTTTCACCCCCCCCCCCCAATTATGGCTCTTGCCCCTGTCTTTTAACAGACTGTCTCAGGGACTCTTGCTTCCTTTCCCTTCTATATTTTTCTTTTCTGGATCTACATGTTTTACATTGTCCTTGGGAATATTTTGTTCCTCCTGGGGCAATTCATTTCTGATTATTTGCATATGTATGTCACCTTTATGCCTTATGCCCTACTCAGGGAGCACACGTGTGACATATGATGTCTATAAAATCCAAAAGCTTTCGTATACTGTCCAGACGTTGGGCTATCCTTGACAGGTGATCCCTTAAGTGAAAAAATACTGCACCAGTGAAGAGAGGGACATCTACTGTTACAGAAAAATTATACATAACTGTACTTTCTTGTAATAAAAAATGAGAGTCTAGGGAAGAGCCATCGAGTTACAAAGCCTTTTGCCTTGTATCTCTTTTCCAAGAATCTTGAGAAGAAAACACAGTATAGAGGTAGACGTGTGGAATTTTTGAACACTGTTTCTCTTACAGATAAACAACAGTATAACATTACAAAATAGATGGTTTGCAAATCCATCTTGATCCAGCAAGTGTGATTGGGTTGCCACAGAGGTAGATGGTGGAAGTCTTGCAGATGCTGTCCATCCAGACTTTGGTAAGGACTTTGACACCGTATCATAACTGTAGTTGGTGGGAACATTAAAGGGTATGATATGGTTGCACAACTTATCAGGGTGAAGAGGAAACTGTGAGTCTAACCAAAAGGACATGGTAGCTGTAAGGGGTAGGAGAGTGTCTGGAGGGAAGCTAGTAGCCAGTGGAATATCCCACTGTTTTTTTTTTTTTTTTTTGCAGGAACTAATCTTTTTCAGTATATTTGTGCAACTGCCATAATAAATGTGTTCACAAGAAAAACTATAAGAAACCGCCAAAGTCCTGCACTGTTTCAAGTAGTACAACTGTTGCAAGGGTGAAAAGAAACAATGCTGTCACCATACAAAAGGTTAAAACATACTTTAATAACTATAAACCATACAATGATAACTGCTTTTGGTATACACCTTCATCAGATCTACTAATACATATTACAGACTTTCAATTTAAACTAATTAAACAAATCTAACCCAGCCACTGGGGATGCACAAGCCAGTGCATTTCTTTGTGTCGATCCCAAGCCCAGATAAATGGGGAGGGTTGTGTCAGGAAGGGCATCCGGCGTAAAAATTCTGCCACATCACTTATGGCGCAAAAATTTCATATTTCCATACCGGATCGGTCGAGGCCCGGGTTAACAAAGACCGCCACCAGTACTGTTAGCCAACAGGGTGCTGGCGGAAATTGGGCTACTGTTGGCCGAAGGAGAAGAGGAGGCCAAAGGCATGAAGAGATGAGGAAGGTTAGGAGTGTAGCAGTGAGGGTAGGAACTTTGAATGTTGGCAGTATGACTGGTATAGGAAGAGAGCTAGCTGATATGATGGAGAGAAGGAAGGTTGATATATTGTACGTGCAAGAGATCAGATGGAAGGGAAGTAAGGCCAGGTGTTTAGGAAACGGGTTCAAATTGTTCTATCATGGTGTGGATGGCAGTAGAAATGGGGTAGGGGTTATAGTAAAGGAATAATATGCCAAGAGTGTTTTAGACGTGAAGAGAGTGTCTGACAGAGTGATGTTTATGAAGCTCGAAATTGATGGTGTAATGATGAATGTTAGTGCATATGCTCCACAAGTTGGGTGTGCGATGGATGAGAAAGAGAAATTTTGGAGTGAGTTGGATGAAGTTGTGGTGAGTGTACCCAAGGGTGAGAGACCAGTGATTGGAGCGGACTTTAATGGGCATGTTGGTGAAGTGAACAGAGGGGATGAGGAAATGATGGGTAGGTATGGTGTTAAGGAGAGGAATGCAGAAGGTCAGATGATTGTGGATTTTGCGAAAAGGATGGACATGGCTGTGGTGAATACGTATTTTAAGAAGAGGGAGGAGCATAGGGTGACGTACAAGAGTGGAGGAAGATACACATAGCTGGATTATATCCTATGTAGGAGGGCCAGTCTGAAGGAGATTGGAGACTGTAAAGTGGTGGCAGGGGAAAGTGTAGATAAGCAGCATAGAATGGTGGTCTGTTGGATGACTTTGATGATCAAGAAGAGGAGGAGGAGTGTGAAAACAGTGCCAAGGATTAAATGGTGGAAGTTAAAAAAGGGTGATTGTGAAGTGGAGTTTAGGGAAGAGTTGAGACCGGCACTGGAAGGCAGTGGAGAGTTACCGAATAGCTGGGTAACTACAGCAGAACTAGTAAGGGAGACTGCTAGAAAGGTGCTTGGTGTGACATCTGGACAGAGGAAGGAGGACAAGGAGACCTGGTGGTGGAATGAGGAAGTACAGGAGAGTATATAGAGGAAGAGGCTGGTGAAGAAGAAGTGGGATTGTCAAAGAGATGAAGAAAGTAGACATGAGTATAAGGAGATGAGGCGCATGGCAAAGAGAGAAGTGGCGAAAGCTAAGGATAAGGCGTATGGAGAGTTGTATGAGATATTGGACACTAAAGAGGGAGAAAAGGACCTGTACCGATTGGCTAGACAGAGGGACAGAGCTGGGAAAGATGTGCAGCAAGTAAGGGTGATAAAGGATAGTGAGGGAAAGGTACTCACAAGAGAGGAGAGTGTGTTGAGTAGATGAAAAGAGTATTTTGAGAGGCTGATGAATGAAGAGAATTAGAGAGAGAGAAGGTTGGATGATGTGGGGATAGTGAATCAGGAAGTGAAACAGATTAGCAAGGAGGAAGTACGGACAGCTATGAAGAGGATGAAGAATGGATAGGCTTTTGGCCCAGATGACATCCCAATGGAAGCATGGAGGTGCTTAGGAGAAATGGCAGCGGAATTTTTAACTAGATTGTTTAATGAAATTTTGGAAAGTCAGAGGATGTCTGAGGAGTAGAGAAAAAGTGTTTTGGTACCTATCTTTAAGAGTAAGGGTGATGTGCAGAGCTGCAGTAACTACAGAGGGATAAAATTGATCAGTCACAGCTTGAAGCTATGGGAAAGAGTAGTAGAAGCTAGGTTAAGAAGGGAGGTGATGATTAGTGATCAGCAGTATGGTTTCATGCCAGGAAAGAGCACTATAGATGCAATGTTTGCTCTGACAGTGTTATTGGAGAAATACAGAGAAGGTCAGAAGGAGTTGCATTGTCTCTTTGTAGACTTGGAGAAAGCATATGACAGGGTGCCTAGAGTAGAGTTGTGGTATTGTATGAGGAAGTTGGGCGTGGCAGAGAGGTATGTAAGAGTGGTACAGGATATGTACGAGGGTAGTGTGACAGTGGTGAGGACTGCAGTGGGAGTGACAGATCCGTTTAAGGATCAGCTCTGAGTCATTTCTTATTTGCAGTGGTGATGGACAGATTGACGGATGAGATCAGACAGGAGGCCTCGTGGACTATGATGTTTGCAGATGACATTGTAATCTGTAGTGAGAGTAGGAATCAGGTTGAGGAGACTCCGGAGAGGTGGAGATATGCTCTAGCGAGCAGAGGAATGAAGGTCAGCAGGGCTAAGACAGAATATATGTGTGTAAATGAGAGGGAGGGTAGAGGAATGATGAGGATGCAGGGAGTAGAGATGGTAAAGGTGGACGAGTTTAAGTACTTGGGATCAACAGTTCAGAGTAATGGTGAATGTGGAAGAGAGGTGAAGAAGAGAGTACAGGCAGGGTGGAATGGGTGGAGAAGAGTGTCAGGAGTGATTTGTGACAGACGGGTACCAGTAAGAGTGAAAGGGAAGGTCTACAAGAGGGTAGTGAGACCAGCTATGTTATATGGGTTGGAGACAGTGGCATTGACAAAAAGGCAGGAGTCAGAGCTGGATGTGGCAGAGTTAAAGATGTTAAGATTTGCACTCGGTGTGACTAGGATGGATAGGATTAGGAATCAGTATATTAGAGGGTCAGCTCATGTTGGACAGTTTGGAGACAAAGCAAGAGAGACGAGATTGCGTTGGTTTGGACATGTGCTGAGGAGGGATGATGGGTATATTGGGAAAAAGATGCTAACGATGGAGCTGCCAGGTAAGAGGAAAAGAGGAAGGCCTAAGATAAGGTTTATGGACGTGGTGAGAGAGGACATGCAGGCAGTTGGTGTGACAGAGCAAGATGCAGAGGATAGGAAGAAATGGAAAGAGATGATCCTCTGTGGTGATCCCTAACAGGAAAAGCCAAAAGATGATGATTACAAGACTTTCAATCTACACCCCTTTAAAATAGGTTTAAGGGGAACATTACAGTTTAAGCCTAGTTGCTTATCAGCTTGCAAATCCACAATCCATTGAACTCCGGCTGTCTCAGTTTTGTTTACTAAATCATCCCATCTCACATTAAAAATGACTTTTTGTAACACCATAAACTCAAAATTATGAGATGGATAATAATGTGCATGTTTAGCTAGAGCATTATTTAAATTCTCATTATGTATATCCCTAGCATGTTGCAAAACCCTCTACTTAAAACATCTATTAATTTTACCAACATAAAAACATATACATTGTTTACAAGTTGCAATGTATATAAGATTCTTGATGTTACTATCCGCATACTACTGTAAAACCATGTATACTATTAAAAGCAGGATGTCTAAAAACATTAACTTTTTTGATCAAGCCACAGTCTTTACAATGTCCACAAGGGAATGTACAAATTTGTTTTCCTTCATGTGATTTCAAGCACATGTTATTCTTATAAAGCTTTTGTTTCAAATTCTGTTTCTAAATAACAAATGGTGTTGTTCACTTAATATTTCCTTAATTCACCCATCTATTGTCAGCAGCCTCCAATTATTTTAATAATTTTACATATTTAATCTGTCACTAGCATATGTCAATGTTGCTTTAGTATGTTTGTTCTCATTTTTATTGATATTCTTACTTCTAGCCTGTAAATGTCTTTTATTCCCATTCCGATAATGATTAGAATAGTATGGAATACCTTTCACATTTCTTACTTCACTTTAAATGAGGTGTTTTGGAATGTGACCCTGTATGACACGAAGTTAGAGCAAGCTAAGTCTTAAAAGTTACACTGTGACTTTGAGGACTTTAGAAAAGGAAATATTTTTGTATGGCCAAGTAACAGTAGTGGAAAAAAATAGTACTGAGAATGAAGTAATGCAGGTTCCAGATAAAATAAATACTGCTGTTAAAGAGACGGTTAGTTTGCAACAGTGGCTTCCAAAACCTAATGTAGATCAGCCATTGTTATTGTCACAAAAAGTCTAGTTTATTTTATTTTACATTTGTTTACCAGGAAAGTCTGACTGGACACAGGTCCTTTTTCAACAGAGGCCTGGGGAGGAAAGCTCCACATACAACAAAAATTAATTAAGAGTATATTGCATACATTGACAGAATATTTAAAAACTGTAACAAACATTGACAATTTAATTTACAGACTCTTTTACTTTAGACAAGTTGGTGGACATAACTTAGGATTACAGTAAAGTTCAGTTGTCAAGTTTTAAAGACATGAATTATGTGAGCTATCAGCTGAGTAAAGCATAATATATAAGCTGTAGTTTCACTATGAATCAGTGCATATAAAGTTACAATCTATGCCTAGCTCATCAGAAGTCAAAGTTTAAAAAAGGAACTGGTTTATTTCATTAATAGGTTTTAAAATGGTAGTAAAGGAGGGGAAGAAAGGTAGGAGGAGAGGCAGATTTAGAAGGATTGCTAAGGAAGTGAGTGGGGACAGGCTATGAATACTAAGTGTTGGGGAGGAGTTAGGAAGAGGAAGGCAATGTTTTCAAAAAGTTATCTGGGGGTATTGTAGTTACATAGTCAAGAGTTTAGCAGATGAGATTTCAGGACTGTTTTGAAGGTGGTAGTGGAAACTGTGGTTGTGATGCTAGGGTAAGTCTGTTCCATTGTCTATCAATAGTATTGCTGTAGAGGGATTCACCTGCAGAGTTGTTGGCTTTAGATACTTGTAGTAGAGGTTTATGGTTGGATCTGAGGACTCTTGTGTTGGTGCATGGGTGTAGAATGTTTTGAAGGGAAGGGGTTTTGTCAAGGTAATACAACATGTTATTGGGCTAATGTGAGTTGAGAATGTAGTATGAGATGGGAAGTTCAAGCCAGTGGAGCTGTTTGAGAGGAATACAGTGATGTATTCTAAGGGGAGAATTAGTTGCGAAGTTGGCTATTCTGTTGGAGCAAGATTGCATCTTGGATAGGTCTTATTTTCTAATGGTGAAGATAGGGGAAGCATAGAGCAGGGTGGAGATAAGATGAGTATGAGCTATAATAGCTCTGGTGCTGTCTGTTAGGAATTTTTTTTTATGTATAGGAGACCTAGCTTTTTTGTACTTTTTTAGTAGTTAGGGATATATGCATGTCGAATTTCATGTTGCTGTCAATTTCATCCCCCCAGCAGTTTGGTGTGGTTGACTGGAGATATGACTGTACTGTTACTAGAGGTGATGTTAAATACTGGGCTTTGTGTTGAGTTTTGTGTGGGTGGAAATATAAGGAGATGTTGTGTTGTCTCTATCTTGCCTTCCTTCTTGTTGGTTGGGTTCGGAGCCGATCCTTGGCTCTGACTCTGCTGTATTCTAAAACTTGAGAGCTTCCACTGACTTGAGGCTAGACCCTATCTCATCATGCCTAGTGCTAATTACCCAGATCTCATTTGCCACTTGAAGCTTCTAGATTGCCGGATACTAGCTCAGACTAAGTTTTTGATTTTTCTTGTTATATTCTGTACTAAAATCTTAATATTTTTTCAGGAAATCTTTCGGTAGATTAGTAGTATTTGTTTAGGATTCCTATCTCTGTTTCTGGTTGTTACTGTTGTTGTTTAGGCCGTCGTTTTTCCTTCAGGCCTATCCCCCCTTTTGAATCTGTTTTTTCTTAGAGGATTCCCCCTTGCTTTTAGCCTGTTTTCAGTTAGAGGGCTTCCCCTTATTCCCTCCTCCTCCCTTTCTGCTAAGGAGTTAGCTGTTTAAGTTACAGGCTCTTCTTGGTTGGGGGAATTGTCATTTAACTTAGAAGCTCTCCCCCTTCCATTACCTTCCAAATTGTCATTTAACTTAGAAGCCCTCCCCCTTCCATTACCTTCCATTCCTTGTTATTAAAAAAAAAAAAAAGTTAGATATTAGTGGTGTGGTTATTGTAGAGTTGTAGATTTCCTTTTTCCTGACCTCTATAACTTTAGTGTATTATAACTATAGTGTATTGTGCTTATTGCTGTTTGGCTTTCAATAATGTCTAAAGAAGCACCAAAAGAATCCCAAACCTTCTGGATTCAAGAAGTGAGTCATGCTCCCAAAAAATGTCCTTGACTGATGGACACACGAGTTGTGTTCATTACCTGGGAGCCACGCACCTGCAGGACTCGTGTTCCATTTGTCATGCTTTCAGCGCCAGAGTCCTGCAGGGGCACAAAATCAGGCTTATATTGAGAGGCTTACTGAAAGGGCCCTTTGACACTCCAGTGGAAGGGAATCTGGCAAGCAAACCAGGAAAATCCTCCAAACTGACGTGGCACGTCGAGAAATCTTCCATTTCGTCGGATCCGAAACCTCTCGGGTCTGACAAGACCTCATCTCCTGCAAGTTCCGTCATTGTCCTCGGAACTGCCTAGGAGTCACAAAAGGACTAGATCTCCTTCATTGGGACCGGTGCAGTCCGCTCCACAGTCACTGCTTCTACAGTCTGTGGCAGGCAATCACCGATCGTCCACGCACTCCTCTCTGATGTCCAGGAGCCTTTCAGATGATGATATGGAGAGGGTGGTGAAGAGGCTTCTCAAAACACCGGCTCTCACCAAAATCTTATTGAGCCCAGCCCATATGGATGTGGAGCCGACTACTCTATCCCCCCAGATTATCCATTCCTCTAACTCACCTGAGCTTGGAGCCAGAATGCATGGAAGGCATTGTGGTGGAACAGTCAGTTCCAAAATCCTCTGGTCTCTCTGTTCCGACATCCGCTCCGATCTCCTCGATAGCTCCTTCTATCAAGGGATCTGGGGGATGACACTCCCTCATCTGCTCTGAGGGGGGAGTGGCATTGGACCCTTGTCCGACCCCACTCTCCCTCTTGGAGCTTCGGTGCAGGTGAGCTCAGCTTCCACATCGGCCTCAGAGCCATCTCCCTCGGTTAGGGACAGGTCTCTAGACTCTTTGGAGCCGGGGATCCTTTCTGGGCAGGAAGGTGGTGTCTTTGAGGTGATGAGGCTGTTCTCTCAGACAGCTCCTCCCTTGGCTTCAGCTTCTATGTCCTCTATGGAGCCAATGTGTTCTCTCTCACCACCCCTCCATTGTAAGCGTAGGGAACCAGTGCTCCAGGATGCCCCATTGGACAACCCCCCTTCCCAAACCTCCCCAGAGCATCCCCCTGAGGAGGTCCCTCAGAAGAGGACATGTAAGAGGAAGCATGTGGAGTTCACTGAGTCTCTGACATCGGACATGGACTTGGAGGACTGAGTAGGGTCCCCACGGTCCCCCTCTGAGGATGTCTCATTCTCGGGCATACTGGAAATCCTCAAGCAGGGGGGTGGCTGGAAGAACCTTTCCCCTTCTGAGGATGAGCCCATGTACCTGGATGCCTTCAGTTCCCAACCCTCCACCTTTTGGGTGTCTCCGCCCTTCGACCCGCTGCTAGGTGTGGTAAGTCGAAAGGTGTGGAGCTCTCCGGAATTAATGGAACCAGTTCTGTGGAGGCCCAATAAGTTCATAACAGCATCAGATGACAAAAGTTTCCTAACCAAGGGCATGCCAGTTGATGCTATGGTTGTGGTGACAGATACTAAGAAGGAATTTGCAGAGACTTCTACATCTGTCCATCTGCCGAACAAAGAGTCCCATATGATGGACAGATACAGGAAGCGTGTCTTTTCTTCAGTGGCCTTTACTCTCAGATCACTGAATTATCTATCACATTTCACCCATCTTCAGAAGAATCTCCTGAAAGAGCTAGGAGATGCCCTACAGGATCCTACAGCTGCGGGAGCTGCAGATAAAACTTCTTCTCAGCTTATGACCTTATCTTTGGTAGCTAACTACTCCATGCGACTTATCTCCTATGCAGCTGATGGGAGCGAGCAGGGCTGCAGGCACAGGATTTGCCTTATGGAGTCATTCCTGGATGCGTCTTTGTCAATTTACGGAGCCTTTCAAGTCCTCCTTTACTAACGCCCCTTTTGATGGCTCGTCGTTGTTCGGGTCTAAGGAAAAAGAGACTAACTAGTTGCAAGCAGGATGGCAAGACTCTCTCTCGACCATGAGAGTACGTTTTTTTGTGCATTCTAGACCTTACCTTAAAGGTCAAAAAGGCGGAAAAATATGGTTCCGGAAATCCCAGGGAGCTTTGCCTGACGCACATGGTGAATTTTTCCCCCAGGGCAGAGGGGGGAATAATAATGGGAGAAGCCACCCTAGTAGCAGAGGGGGGGTCCGCAGAGTCAGGGCGACAGAGATACGTTCCCTGGTAGGCCACTGCAGCGATCCTGCAAGGGGCCCACCTGTCCACCTCTGGAGGCAGTCAAGGGAAGATTGTCACTGTACCCAGAAGCCTGGCAAAATATCACAAAAGACACATTAGTACAGTCAATAATATCCGGGGGATACAGTATTCCTTTCTCCATGCCACCTCTTCCCAAAAAACAAAAATCCATCCCAGATGTGCCACCCAATCTAAGGGAACAAGCAACTCTAGAAGTTAAAAAAGTTGCTAAGAAAAAGTCATCCAGGAAGCCCCCACAGACCAAATTGGGTCCGGACCTTACTCGAGGTTCTTTTCAGTACCAAAGAAAACAGGGGACTGGAGGCCCATTTTGGACCTCAGCAGACTCAACAAGTATGTCAAAAATACAAAGTTCTGGATGGTGACACTGCAGTCCATACTTCCCTTTCTGGGAAAGGACAATTGGATGTGCTCCATTGATCTCCAGGATGCATACTACCATATCAAGATGAACAGGTGATCCAGGAGATTTCTGTGCTTCCAGCTGGGAGCCAGTCACTGGCAGTTCAGAGATCTGCCCTTTGTCCTCATGACAGCCCACAGGGTGTTCAACAAATGCATGGCAGTAGTCATGGCTCATCTGAGGTGTCTAGGATTCCAGGTGTTTCCATATCTGGATGACTGGCTCCTTACCATCACCACCAAGCATTGACTAACCGAGACAAGGGACACTGCAATCCGCCTCTGCTGTCAGCTCGGCATCACTATAAACTACGAAAGTCTGCCTTGTTGCCCTGTCAATATATTACATTTATAGGAACAGATCTAGACACCAAAGACATAATAGCAAAATTGCCTTAGGAGAGGGTGTCGACCATTCGACACCAAGTTTCAACTCTAATTGGGAGGAAAAAGACTCGAGATTTTTTCTGAAAGTCCTGGGCTCAATGTTGGCAGCAATAACACTAGTTCCCTTGGTGCACTTCCACATGAGGTTATTGCAGTGTCTCCTGTTTGCTCAGTGGTTCATGCAAGATCTACCCATGTCCCACGAAATTCTCATCATGGAGACCTGCAAGAAGGACATAAAATGGTGGCTTCAGTCCACCCAACTGACGATAGGCAGACCATTTGTCCTCCCCCAACCAGTGGCCACAGTGACCATGGACACTTCCCAGATAAGATGGGTGAGGGGGCATTATCTGAGACGGACTGTTCACAAACTTGGCAACAACACGAGTGCCATTTGCACATAAATGTCCTTGAGATGAGATCGGTGCTCCTGGTTTTGCAAGCACATCACAGCTCTCTCCCCACGGGGATGATTGCAATTCAGACAGACAACATATCAGTGGTATGGTACATCAACAAACAAAGTGGAATCAGAGCCTACCCCTTATGTCGAGAGGCCCTAATAGTATGACAATGGGTGATGCCCTCCCAATGCTTTTTGATCGCAATGCACATCCCAGGGAAATCCAACATGATCGCGGACAAGCTGTGCATGGCTATACTTATGCCTCATGAGTGGCTCCTGAAACAGGACATTGTGAACCAGATTTTTTGCAGGTGGGGCCAGCTATGCTGCAATCTTTTTGCCACATCTATCAATGCCAAATGCCGCAGCTATCTTGCCCTAGTTCCCCCACCAGGACAATCACCCAGGGATGCACTTGTTCACAATTGGCCCCCTTGGGACTTCTGTATGCCTTTTCCCCATTCCCTCTGATTCTCAAGATTTTTCAGAAAGCAAAATCGGTGGGTTGCAAGCTAATCCTTATTGCCCGTACTGGCCTCGTCAAATCTGGTTCCCGTTTCTATGGCCCTATCTTCTGGAGGAGCCTTGGATCCTGGACCCAGCTCCAGATCTGCTGATGCATTAGTCGGGCACACTCCATCCTTCCTTACAGACCCCCAAACTGGCAGCTTGGTTCCTCCACTTCCCGGCTTAGCCAGGCTTCCTGACATCTCCCCAGTGGTACATATTCTAATTTCCTCTCTCAAATCCTCTACGATAAAATTGTATACTAGTAAATGGAAGCGGTTCTCTTGTTGGGCTGTCTAAAATAATATTGATCCTTTTACTGCACCCATTTTAAAGATCCTAGAATTCCTTGCTGAAACTTTTAACCAAGGAGCAGTAGCAGCAGCAACTATCCGAGTTCAATTGGTTGCTATTTCCAACTTTCATGTGGGTGAAATGTGTTCCAATGTTATGTCCCACAGGCTATGCAAACCTTTTCTGAGGGGTACTATCCTTTTGAGACCCCCAGTAAGAGAACCACTTCCTCCTTGGAATCTAAATCTAATCCTAGCTGCCTTGATTCTTCCTCCGTTTGAACTGGCTAGTTCTTGTGCTCTAAAATGTTTGATTTGGGAAATGATTTTCTTTATCGCCATTACCTCAGCTAGGAGGGTATCAGAATTACAAGCTCTTTCTATTTGTCCTTCTTATTTAATTTTTCACAAAGATAGGGTTTCCGTCAGAACCAATGCCTCCTTTCTACCAAACATTTACTCAGAGTTCAATCTGAATCAATCGATAGAACTACCAGTGTTCTTTCCGAACCATGGCAACAAGGCAGAGTATAAACTCCACCAACTGGATGTTCATAAGCAATTAAATTTCTACTTGCACAGGACACAGGAATTCAAACAATCTGACCAATTGTTTGTATCCTTTGCAGAAAACAAAAAGGTAACTTCAGTCTCAAAAGTGACTTTATCAAAATGGATTTCAGATACCTTTACTTAAGTCTATAACTCACAGAACAACCACCAGGAAAATTCGAGGACACTCCACCAGGGCCTTGTCCACCACTACTGCCTTTCAGGCCAGACGAGTTAATCCACATACCTTCATCACTCATCACAAAGTAGATGTGGCCTCCCAGACCAGGGCATCCTTTGGTTCCATGGTCTCAGAGTATATTCCATTGAGCCGCACAAGAAGAAAGTGCTGGGGATGCGGTCCTAACCAACAAGAAGGAAGACGAGATAGGGACAGCATAACATAAAGAAGTTATGTACTCACCATAACGTTCTATGTTTGTTGTCCTTGATCTTGCCTTCCTTCTTGCATCCCACCCTTCTTCCCCCTCCTGGAGGATCAAGGGGAGTTATCCATCTTTGGCTATATAGGCCTTGATTCTCTTCCTGCCTTATGAGTTGAATAGAATAAGAGTTTCTACTTATGGCTTAATGTTTTTTTTCTTATATATGTATGTATATACACATATATATTTTATATATATGCCTATAGTTTATATATCTGCATATTGTGGTCTAGTGTTATGGATTATCACAAATGAGATCTGGGTAACTAGCGCTAGGCATAATAGGATAGGGTCTAGCCTCGAGCCAGTGATAGGTCTCGAGCTTTAGAATACGGCAGATTCAGACCCGAGGATCAGCTCCAAACCTAACCAACAAGAAGGAATGCGAGAGCAAGGACAACAAACATGGAATGTTATGGTGAGTACATAACTTCTTTTTTTACTTTTGTTGGGGTTTAATACTAGTTGTGAGTCTGTAAGCCAATTTTCTGCAGAAAGAAAGGAGGTTTGAGTTGGTTGTTGAAGTTCATGGAGGGAGGAAGAGGTGCAGATAAGTGTTGAGTCATCTGCATATTTGATGACTGAGGCCGGTAGTGTAGCTGTATGAAGTTTATTGGTAAATAAATAAAACAGCAGAGGCCCAAAGATGGAACCCTGTGGGACTCCTAGTGAAACAGGTAGTAGAGGTGATAGTTCTAGATGCCATCTAACAGCTTGCTGTCTGTCAGTTAAATAGCTTCTGAACCAGGAAATAGTGGGGTCGCTAAGATTTAGTTCTGATAGGTAGTTGATTAGTTTGTCATGATTAACCATGTCAAATGCTTTGGAGAGATCAAGAAAGATAGCCGAGACACATTTTCTGTTGTTTCTATGGGTGTTTACTGTTGGGTAAATGAAGTAAGGGTGGTAATATTGCTGTGGGAAGGTCTAAAACCATGTTAGCTTGGAGTAAGTAGATCATTGGAGTTTAGGTGGGTCATGATTGGTGTATGGATGCACATTTCAAGGATTTTGAAGAGGGGAGATAAAATAGCAATTGGGTGGTAATTGGTAAATTCTTTGAAGCTGCCCCCTTTATGTAGTGGGGTAATGTATGAAATTTTTCAGAGTTGAGGGAATAGGTGTTCTTTAATAGTGGTTTATGAGAATTGCTACTGGTTATGCAGTTGCTCTGCACCTATTTTTAAGTATTCAGCAGGTGGTTTATCGGCCGAGGGGGTTGTTGGTTTTAGCCTACTAAGTAATTTTCTAACAGTTGGTGTAGGAACAGGTTGCAGTATAAAATGCTGTTCCATATTATTATTATTTGGTGGGTTATTGTTTGAGGACTGAATTTGTGAGTTAGCAAGGACTAGGATGGATTCTGTAAAATATTTGTAAAACTGATTTGCTATATTGGTTGAGCTATCTGTGTTTACATGGGAGGGAGTGTTGTTTTTTCCTGGATGTAGTACTTTGTTGATGGCTGATCAAAATTTCTTGGGATTGTTCTGGTGTTTAATGTGTGTGTTGTAGTAATTTATTTTGTCTTGCTTGATCATGTGTTTTGTTAGATTTCTAAGTTCTAAGTATTTTTGTTTGGTAGCAGTGGTATTAATTTTATGCCAGTTTGACCAGGTTTTGTCCCTATTTTTTAGTTGTGATCTAGTTTCCTTATTTAACCAAGGGGCATAGTTGGCTTTAATTCTGATGGTTCTGAGGGGGTGCATGATAGTTTAGAATTTCAAGGAAGGTGGAATTAAGGTATGACACAGCCTCATCTAGGTTTAAGGTGTTCAGGGGGAGCCAGTTGCATCTTTTCAGTGCAGTTATAAAGTTATTCAAGTTGAAAGTTTTTCTGTTGTGAATTTCTTGGTATATGGTGAGCTTGGCTACACTGATTTATTGTCTGGTTAGGTATGTGGGTGAGTGATCACTTAGGCTGTCTGATAAGCAGCCTGACTGAGTAATATGTTCAGGTTTATTAGTTAGCATCCAATCAAGAATTGAAAGTCTCTTGGAATTTTTATCAACTCTGGTTGGAGACAGGATTAATTGGGTAAAACCGTAAAGATTTATAAAGTTGATGGGGTTATTAGAGTTACAAGTTGGCCAGTTGCTATTAATATCACCAGTTAACATAGTTTCTTGGGGGAGAACATTTGAGGCCCAATGCAGTAGATTTTTTAATGTGTCTATGTTGTCACTTGGTGGAATATAGCAGCCAATTAAGTTGATTTTTTTTTTATTGGTATTGGCAGATCCTGTTTTTCTATGGTTATTTGGTTTTTGAATAAGAAAACAATGCCACCTCCTTTTTTTGATATTCGATCTTTACGCAAGATGTTATAACCGGGGGAATTATTTTGTTATTAATTATGTCCGGTTTTAGCCAGGTTTCTGTGAGAAGGACTATGTCGGGTGAGTACAGAGAAATATTAGCATGAAGGTCTGGGTTTTTGTTTTTGATGCTTCTAATGTTCATGTTTAGTATTATGAGGTCATTAGTTTTTTTTTGGTAGGTGGGGAGATGTGTGTCCTGTATTTGGTGTGGGTGTGTGGATTCTGGGTTTGGATGGGCCAAGATTAGGGTGTATGTCTCCACAGAGCGCTAGTTTACAGGTAGTTTGTATTATAAGTTTAATTAGTGTAAGGAACAATAAGTGGTATTTTATAGATAGTTTGTTACTTGTGTGTATAGGCAAAGGGTGTAATGGGATGTGTATGTTGAGGTGTTTGAAAGATAGAGGGGAGTATGTGTAGGTTTACAGGTGAAGATGTGGAAGGGTTACTATTGGTAGTGGCATGATGCTGTACTGAGGGTGTATTGTGGGAGTAAGGTAATGTGTGCAAGCAGTTAGGATAACAATGATGGTTGTGTAGAAAAGGTACATGTTGAGGTTGCAGTTCATAGGTAGGTACTAGGCTATCTGCCCGAAGGCATTTATAAGGTTAGTCAGAATGTGTTGGCTTTCGCCACCCCCTTAGATTAGTTCCCTGTGCCTCTGTCCAGCAGAGCCATTGAAGTGATCCCTGGGGTAAACTTTGTTTCCCATCACTCGTCAAGGTTTCTCTTGAAGAGGGATATCAAGGAGCTCTGCCTAATGTAGATTGGAATCTTGTTCCAGAGCATGGGAAGTCTCTGGGACAGGAATCTATCCCTCAAGCACATCCTATTTATTGTTGTGGTGAGGTTTAGATCCCTGGAACGTGTGGCTCGAGGGGATATGGTTTTCTTTAGGTGGAGCATGTCCATCAATTCTGGGTTGGACATGGCCTTGTATGTCAGGCAGAGATCACCTCAGAGTAGGCAGTATGCAACCAAGTACAGCTGGAGTATCTTCATTCGCGCTGCATAGGGCATCTGCTTGAGGCCAGTGATCCTCTTGGTGAGATACTTCTGTGGTCTTTCCAGTTGTTGCAGGTGTCTTGTAAGGTACAGCCCAAATGGTGCATTCTACTCTATGATGGGTCTGATAAGTGATGCATAGAGGGGCCCAGTGACCTATTTTGATCTGGATGCAAACCCTTTTGTGATTAGGTGGAAAACATAGAAGGATTTTCTAACCACTTTGGCAATGTGATCATCAAAGGAGAGGTTACTGTCTACTTGGCTCCCCAGATCCCTTATTACATCTTCCGTATTTAGGGGGCTACCACCTATGTGGTAGTTTGTGGGTACTTTGTTTTTTCCAACGGGGATGACTGTGCACTTTTTGGCATTTAGCTTGAGGCCATGGTTTTGACACCAGGTATCTTTCTCAGTGAGACCCTTTTGGAGGATGTGTGTGTCAGCCGGAGAGTCAGTTATAGCCCCTAGTTTGCAGTCGTCTGCGAACTTGGTCAGCCATAGTCCTCCTGTGCTTGCCTGTACCTCTGATAAGTATATGCCGAACAGGAAGGGTCCTAGGACTGAGCCCTGGGGAACGCCACTTGTAACCGGTTTAGATCAGACCTAGCTCCCGCAACTCTTACAGTGTGTGTTCTGTCCATGAGCCAGTTGGCAACCCATCTCGTGATGTAGGGGTTTATGTTTAGGCTGGTGAGCTTGTCTATAATACCTGAGTGGGGAATGGTGTCGAAGGCCTTTGCAAGGTCTAGGTAGGCTGTGTGGACCACCTTTCCCTCGTCTATAGCCTTAGTAACTATCTCAAAGAAGTCCACCAGGTGTAGGAGGCATGATCTGCCCTTAACAAAGCCGAACTGGGTAGTGTCCAATGTTTGGAGGTTTCCAGTGTCTCTGTTAATGAGATCCATGATGATGCACTCCATAGCTTTGCAGACCAAGCTAGTCAGGCTTATAGGGCAATAGTTCCCGGTGTCCATTGTGGCTCTACTTTTGTGGAGTGGAATAACCATTGCTGTGCGCCACTCTGTGGGCATGTAGCCTGTGGAGAGGCTGAGTTTAAACAGTGTGTTTAGGTGAGGGGTTAGTTCATCTTTGAGCTCGTGTAGGATGCAGCCTGGGACACTGTCTGGTCCCATTGATGCTGTGCTTTTGGCTTTGGAGAGGGCTGTTTTAACCTGAGTGTGTGTGATTTCAGAGGCACTACATTCTTTTGGTATAGTTATGGGCCCTTTTGGGGGTGGGGGGGTGAAGTATGCACTGAACCTGTCTGCCAGGATGTTGACTATATCAGCCGGTTCAGTGTCTTTTGTGCCATTTTGCACTAACTCTGAGCAGATCTGAGAATTGCCACTTAGATGCTTGACATAGCTAAAGAATGCCTTGTGGTTGTCTTTGGAGTCCATGGCAATTTTTCTTTTGAATCTAGCCTTGGATGATTTTATGAGGGAAAGTAGTTTCTTGCTAATACTGATCAGGGATGTTTTCCCTTTTTGGGATTTTACTCTTTTCTGTACTAGTTTCCTCCTTCTATTGTATAGCTTGTTTATGGCAGGGGTCCACCAGACTGGTTTTCTTTTCTTGGAGGAGTGAGTCTTGGTTTTGTTTGGGATAGCACGATCCATGCATTCTTGTAGGTGCCCATAGACTGCATTAGTAAAGGATTTTGCAGCTTGGACAGCGTTATCCATTAGCATTGGGGCTTTGATTCTTCCCACCTCGGTCTTAAGTAACGTCAAGTTTGCTTTTGAAAAGTTTTTCACAGTGGTTTCTTTGACCAGGGGTGGTGGCAGAATGTCCAGAGTGATTAGTTTATGGTCAGATCTAACCAGCGAGGGGTTGACCTCCGGTGTGGAACACCGGTCGCCCATGTTGGTGATGACCAGGTCCAATATGTTGTCACCTCTGGTGGGGGTGTTGACCAGTTGATCCAGGGCGTTTGAGTTTATAAATTCTAGGAAATGTTGGGCAAGGGAGTTTGTACTTGAGTAGTTCTCCCAGTTAATGTTTGGGTAATTGAAATCACCCAATATCAGGGTGTTTGGTAAGAACTTTATATTTCAAAATTGTTTCCAGGAATGCAGAGTGGGGGTCCTGGGACATGGTGGGTGATCTGTAGCAAGCTATAATTTCAATAGCAGTTTTGCCCATTGTTAGTTGCACGTAGATGATCTCTGAAGCATCGTGCTGTGCCACTAACCTGGAGGTGTGGGTATCCTTGATGAATATGGATACTCCCCCGCCTTTTGTATTTCGGTCCGGGGTTTGTGGCCGAAATGTATTATATGAGTTGTAGCCTGGTAGTGCTGGTGTGCTCTTTGGAGCCTTTAACCAGGTTTCTGTTACTGCACATATATCGATTTTCTCCATACTGAGGACTGCCTCGAGTGCGTGCATTTTGAGGTTTAGACTTCTGGCATTGAGTAGCATTACCCTCAGATTTTTGTTACTTGTGCTATTTATGTTGGTGGGTTTGTCTTTAAACCTTGCCTAAAAAAAAGGCACTATGGAGGTGGCAAGAGCCTTGGCCAGTATTCAAAAGCCTAAGGGTGATAGGTGCAAGCCATCAGTAGCAAAGCAGCGTGGCTTGTCGAGCATGTCATCCCAGGCTGACAAAAACTGGATCCCCTTTGAATGACACCAGAAGCTTAGCCAATTGTTGAAATTGATAATTTTGTCTCTATACCGTGGTATCATTCTTGGTGAGGGCAGGATGCTACTCAGGGTCAGGGTCATACCGGCCTGGGCTACGTGATCAGAGAGCTCCTCCATGTCTCTCTTCATGTAGTCCAGGGAGATACGGCTCAGGTCATTCACACCAACATTGGACAATGACAGAGTCATATTTGTACTTGTTCTGGAGTGACCTGAGTGTTTGTTTTATGTGGCAGATCCTGGCACCCAACTGGCAGCTAACAGTAACCTTCTCCTTGTTCAGCCTAGTGAGTGGGATGTCAGTGTGCCTGACTATAGAGTCACTTATTACTAGTGTGTTGGATATGTTATTTTGTCTTAAGGGCTGTGATTGTGTGGCACACTGGATTTTTTAAGTATGTGTTTCATGGTTTGTGTTGGGGGGGGTGGAGGTTGCTTGGATGTCTGCTTTGGAGGTTTCTGTTGCTTCTGCACTACTGTTGCTTCTAAACTACTAATTTCTGGGCTGAAACCACTCCTCCAGGGACAGATAGTCTGCTCAAAGCTCCCTCTCTCACAGTGAACAGAGAAACTTCTTCTATCCAGGTAAGGTATGGGCAAACACAGAAATTTGTAACACAGCTCTGAATTCAGCACTAACCTGAAAACTGGACTATACTAGCTTAGAAAGGCGTAAAACAAGTATATATATATATATATATATATATATATATATATATATATATAACTCTAGAAAATTCTAGAAAATTGGTGTTTTAGGCGGAATTAGCTAAAGGCAGCAAGAAAATGCGGAAAAATTATACTTAATCACTCCAAAGGCTCTCTTTTGTATCTCTGCTGCTGTAGAACTCTGCAGGGCACCAGGCAGGAGCTTGCTGAGCTGTATACTAGCACAAAAACCTTGCAAATGCAGGTTTTATAGCAGGGAAATGAAAGAGATGGAAATTAGCCCAAAATGGCCAATCAACTACTAATTTCTGGGCTGAAGCCACTCCTCCAGGGACAGATAGGCTGCTCATAGCTCCCTTTCTCACAGTGAACAGAGAAACTTCCTTCTATCCAAGTAAGGTATGGGCAAACACAGAAACATGTAACGCAGCCCTGAATTCAGCACTAACCTGAAAACTGGACTATACTAACTTAGAAAGGCGGGAAAACAAGTATATATATATATATATATATATATATATATATATTTGTTTTTTTTTTTTTCAGAAAAGTTGCTGTGGACTAGAGGAGTTTGTAGGTATGTGAAAGTATTGGATTGTTAGTTGTGGTTTAGCTAAGTGATTGCAAGTCGGTTTATTAAATGAGAGGGTATGGTGGATGTCTAGGAGGATATCCGGTCTGTTTTGGTAGATAGAGTTTTTTGTTATTTTGTATTGGAGTGAAGTAATTAATTGGTATTTGCTAAGAATTAGAAAATTGTGTTTGTTTTGATTTGCCAGTTGGAGCTTGTGGGCGTGGTATGTAAGTATAAATGTAATGAAAGTAGGGGTGGGTGGGAGGGAATGGGGGTAGGGGAGTGGAGGCACAGCAAGGGCAAATGGAGTGGGGCTGCACCTGGCCACAGTTGTATCTACAAGAAATAAAATTATCTGTGAGCACAGGAATAAAGCAGGTTTGTGCCATTATTTGGTCTTAAATGATACACGGACCTGCGTACTAATTTAAATTCTGCCACAGTTGTGTTTTAAATTGTATGGAGGGGGTTCTATTTGTCCAAGTGTGAGGCCATGGGTGAATGGAGAAGGGGGGGAGAGAGAGAATTTAAGTGAGTTTGTTTGGCTAGTTTCACAGAGCCAAATCAGAGCTTTTGGTAAGCTGAGTTGGAGGTTGTGTAGTTGAGGATTGAAAGAGTGGCTGGTAGAGGTGGGATAGCAGAAAGGGTGTGCGTGCTCACCACTGTAGCATACTGCTGAATTGTAAGCTATTAATAATAGATACAATTAGGTTTAGACTGTGGCACGTGGAAGGGCACTGGTCCATTTTTCAGCTTTCCAATGTTTAAAAAAATGGACAGTTTTTAGGTATGCAGGCAGCGAAGTCCCGTTCGAGGTAACTAAAAGAAATGGGGTAGAATATATGCAGAGTAGGTTTTATTGTAGAAATAGCTTGAGAGAGTAAGTTTAATAATATAAAAAGTTAGTAGGCCATTATTAGGAGTCTGGATGCGGCTCTGCAGTTGCTAAATACGTTTAAGAGCAGCCACATTGCGCAATAGGAATATTTGACCTCATTAATCAGTTTACTTTTCTAATGTTTGTCAGGTGACTGCTATCAGTTTAAACAACAATGAAATTATACAGTATATATACTGATATATTAGCAGCAATAAGTTGAATGTAGTATAGACTGCGACTTTACTTCAAAGAAAACTTTCACCCCTCAGCAAAACAGACTGTGCATTTTACTTTAGTAACATTTCTCTCATAGCAGATACATTGCTTAAAAAATAAGCTATGTCTCAGTTATAACAATCAAAATGCACAATAAGGTTGGTTAGCTAGCTCGTCTAAAGTATTAGAGCACTTGGCCATACAAGCTAAATTTGTAAGGATGCAATCCAAAAACAAGAAACATTGAAGAATGATTTAGGTGTTAAAAAAGCAGTAGTTTGAATTAAAATAGAACGTAAATTTACAGGAGGTAAGGCAGTAAGACCAAGAAGTGGTGAGCAACGCTACACTTTTCTTCACTGCAGTTTCAGGGGAAAGTGTATATTAAAAATGGTGCCAACTGGAATAACCAACCTATATCAGTTATCAGATTGTGTAAAACTAAGGTATTGCTCCACTGGTGGGAATGTGATAGCCCTCCCAAGAAGTGTGTGTGTGTGTGTGTGTGTGTGTGTGTGTGTGTGTGTGTGTGTGTGTGTGTGTGTGTGTTTGTGGGAATGGAAAAGGCCCAATGGTATTGTATACACCTGGCTACAGTTGTATGTATGAGAAATAAAACCATATGTGAGCACAGGAATATATACAGCAGGTTTGTGCCAGTATTTGGTCTTAAATGATACACCGACCTGCATGCTAATTTAAAATATACCACAGTTGTGTTTTAAATTATATGGAAGGGGTTCTGTTTGTCTTAGTGTGGGGCCGTGGGTGAGTGGAGGGGGGGGGGGGAGACCTTGAGCGGGTTTGTTTGGCTAGTTTCATAGAGAGCCTAATCAGAGCTTTTGGTAACCTGAGTTAGAGGTTGTATAGTTGAGGATTGAAAGATAGTGTCTGGGAGGGTTGGGATAGCAGAAAGGGCATGGGTGCTCACCACTGTAGCATACTGCTGATTTGTAAACTATTACTACTAGAGACACACAATTAGGTTTAGACTGTGGGATGTGGAAGGACACTGGTCCATTTCTTTCAGCTTTCCAATGTTTAAAAAAAAATGGACAGCAGTTCTTAGGTATGCAGGGAGCGAAGTCCTGTTTGAGGTAAAGGAGGTAAGGCAGTAAGACCAAGAAGTGGTGAGCTACGCTACGCTGTTTCTCCACGGCAGTTTCAGGGGAAAGTGTATTTGCTGCTGAAACTACATTGATTATTGAATTAAATAATGCTTCTAAGACTTGCCAGAAATCAACAGAAGTAATGTTAAGAACTATTTATGGTACAAACAGTAGTCAAAACACAGTTGTTGTTGCGTCTTTCAGCTTTTCCCGGTTAAGGGTCGCCACAGCGGAACTCTGTCCGCTAATGATTGGCAGTAGATTTTTACATACCGAGTTGCCAGCTCTGATGCACAACCTTTAACAAGGTATGCCCATTCACGCATGTCTCCGCACAGAAGACGCTCTAGCTGAGAATCTAACCGGTCAGCGTCTTACTGTGAGGTGACAACGCATTAATATTGAGGAAACCTAGCACTTTTACTCCACAGCTGAACTCAACATTAGAAATGTTTTTAAGAATGTGACACAGAATTAGCATATAAACTGAAAGTTCCACATAAGCAGTGTTTTTATAATTTAAATAAAGAGGAATTGTGTCAGCTTTGAAAAAACTTGAGAATAATGATACACAAATCATTAGACCAGCAGACAAGGGAGGTACTGTGGTCTTAATGGAGTGAAAGACTGTAACAAAAAGTTGTGCGACTTAAGTCAGGATACCTATGAAGTTATAGATCAAAGGATAGTTAACACAATGATTTCAAATGTAAATAATGTTTTCTATGACTTATGTCAGGAATGATTACCAAATAATTGTATGATTTTTTTATTTGTTAAACGACCTAAATTACCCATTATAAAAGGTCTGCCAAAAGTACATAAAAGTTTGCAAGATCCACCTTTACTAACAATTGTAGCTGGTTACGTTTGGTTAACAGAAGCAGCATCCTTTATATGTAGAACAACAGTTAAAACCAGTGCTAAAAACAACTACAGCCGTCTTAAAGGACACACAACATTTTCTAGAGACCTTATTTACATGTACTGCTTCAGATGTAAATAACACTCAATACTTACTTTGCACTTTGGATGTTAAGATCTTATACCGAATAAATATGGTTTACAAAATGTTAGTGCATATTTAAGGGAGAAAACTGACGTCACAGCAGATAATATAGTACTTGTTTGGCTTCTACTGGAAATGATTTTGGATAACATCTTTATATACAAAGCAAAAATATATTGGCAAAAGTGGGGGAATAACGATAGGCACCCCCTGTGCTAACAGTTATCCCAACTTGGTGTTGACATACTGGGAAGAACATTCAGTTTCATCACAGGGCCACCAATTTTATCAATATATTGTACATTATAAATGATTTGTTGACAATATATTTATGTTGTGGAGTGGTAAGAAGGATGAATTTTCTTGTATATTTAGAAGGAACTACCTCTATTTTTAGGTTTACTTTAGAGACATCATATGAACAAATTGACATCTTAGATGTATATCTGTACTACGATAAAAATAACAAATTAGCAACTAAATTATATAATAAGCCATGTTGGAAGAACAAACTTTACATAGAACTAGTATGCACCCAAAATACCTTTATCAGAATGTTATGAAGGGGCAGATAATAAGAACGTCTAGGTTATATACATCTGATGATAAGTTTCTAGAAGCCTCAGATTTGTTAATACAGCAATTTATAGACAGAGTATATAAAGATACAGAAGTTAATAGACTGAAGGAAATTAAAAGTGAAGTAAGAAATGTGAAAAGTGTTCCATACTATTCTAATCATTATAAGAATGGGAATAAAGGAAATTTACAGGCTAGAAGTAAGAATATGAATAAAAATGAGAACAAACATACCAAAGTAACATTGATATATGCTAATGACATACATTAAATCTGTAAAATTATTAAAAATAATTGGAAGCTGCAGACAATAGATGGGCAAATTAAGGAAATAGTAGGTGAGCAACCCCATTTTTCATTTAGAAACAGCAGGAATTTGAAACAAAGGCTTTGTAATAATAATAAGATGTGCTTGACATCACATGAAGGAAAGCAAATTGGTACATTCCCTTGTGGACATTGTAAAGCTTGTGGCTTGATCAAGAAAGATAATATTTTTAGACATCCTGTTTATAATAACATAGACGTTTTACGGTCGTATACTGATTGTAATACCAAGAATCTGATGTACATTGCAACTTGTAAACAATGTATTTGTTTTTATGTAGGTAAAACTAACAGATGTTTTAAGGAAAGGGTTTTGCAACATGCTAGGGATATATATGTATATGAGAATTTAAATAATGCCCTAGCTAAACATGTACTGTACATGATTATCCATCTCATAATTTTGAGTTTATGGTATTACAAAAAGTCATTTTTAATGTGAGAGGGGGTGATTTAGTAAACAAAACTGAGACAGCCGAAGTTCAATGGATTGTGGATTTGCAAGCTGATAAGCCACCAGGCTTAAATGGTAATGTTTCCTTAAACCTATTTTAAAGGGGCGTAGATTGAAAGTCTTGTAATGATTGGTTGTTATTTAGTTTAAATTGAGAGTTTGTAATGTATATTAGTAGATTTGATAGTGTATACCGAAAGCGCTTATCTTTGTATGGTTTACAGTTATTAAAGTATGTTTTAACTTTTTGTATGGTGACCGTACTGTTTGTTTTTACCTTTGTAACAGTTGTAATAATAAAGCTATTTGCTGAAGAAGCCTAGTCTACTGCTGTGGACACAAATGGAGGACACCATCACCAGCAAGGTATGTAAGAAAGCTGTATAACATCTCAGATTTATAAATACATAAATATACAAAATAAATACAGAAACATATGCTTGCAGGATCTGTTTAAATTATCGGTATAATGCTGCATACTCAGTCCTTCCTTCTAACACACAGAAAAGGAAACACTCAGTCATACTCATCCAATTCACAAAATAAGCTGGTTTTACTTTTTAATGTCACACAACAATGGGAAAAAGGACGAATTCCCTTACTCCCTATCAAATGATTTAAAAAAAAACACATTATACACCACCCCCTTGCAGTGAAAGCAAAAGGTATGAAACTCTGCATACCCATTCACTTAAACTGCTGCACATGTCCAGTATTCCACATCAATGTCATTTCTCTAGCAAAATGTTTTCAGTGTAATGTACATTGACTCAATGTATGTCTCCCTGCTTGAACAGGTAGGTTTATGCAGGTCATATAAAGAAAATTATCTAATTCATACTATCACTGCTAGAATGAGTAGTAAAATAGCAAATAACTGTCTAACCAAATGCTGGGATGCATAGTTAGGGGATAATTTCAAAGGATGCTGGCATCATCATACTGTTGTAAAGCTGCAGCTGGAGTATTCTGTCCTTTTGTTTTGGTCACACTGGAGAAGGGAAATAAAGTTTGGAGAAAGTATGCAGTGGAGGGAGAGTTACCAAATGGTAACGAGAACAGAGGGGCTTTTGCATGAGAAAAGTACTTACGACAAATTGTGATTCATACTTTGGAAGACAGAATAGAAATGTGGCATGATTCAGATGCATACATCCTTCCTAGAGGGAAACTGGAAAGGGTAAAAGTGAAGGGGAATGGAACAGGATGGAAGGGACATTGCTGGTAGCTAGTGGTGGAGATGATTCAAAACTGCCTCAAGGAAGTGTTGTTTTGTGCAATGAATGAGGTAGTGCTGATACAACTTGCTATCTGAGATGGAAGTGGTGCAATATACATTGTTATAGCAGCTTTTCTACCGCAACAGATGAAGATGAGATTGGGAGAGAGAGGTGCATAATGCCTAGCTGCAATACTTGGGCACGTGTAATAATAATGGCTTTCTTGTGCAAACATTTTATAGTCTGTTCTGAGTGCTATCCTTTAAAATGAATGCATGTGTTATGGAAATATGTATTAAAATAAGCATGTAGATGAACAGCACTCTTCTCTTGTTCATATGTTTTGCAGACTGATCTCTCAGATGGATACTATGGTGCCCTGGAACACTGATTTGTTATTTCAAGCTGTAAAATAGGTTGTTTTGAAGAGGTGTTCTGCAGTATAAATAAACAAATGCTACATTTGTAGTTTGGATTGGAAAGATAGGGGCATCCTCAAATATAACAGGTCCTTCTTCCTTGCTGAAGCCTTTATAAAAATGCTGAAGTCTTAAATGCTTTTGATTTCATCTTATACTATTGTTTCTTAATTTTTAGTGTATGCTATATTTAGATCATGTGACAAAGCTTCATTAGAATAAAGTGAAACCTTGTAACTATATTGCTTTGCAAGGCCACTCAGATTAACCATTCTTCTGGGTGAGTTGTTAGGGGATGATGTTTGTAAGTGAGGCCCATTTCTGTTGATGTGGTTATAACATATTGCTTTTCTGAGCCATTTCTACATAATTAAGACAATTTAACACTAAAAGTATTTTGCTACTGCATTTTTTCCAAGGAAACTAAAATGTCATGTTGCTGTAGAAGACTGTAATACAGATTCACACAAATGGGTCTACGGCCTTTTACCACTGTGCAAATTTATTAAATATTTATAAAATATTAAATGTTGGTAGAATACAGACTACAGTAAAGCATATTTTCACATTTTTCTGGTGCACTGTACCTCACAATGATCTGCAAGTAATATGTTTACATATGACAGCAGAGATACCATATTTCATTTCCTGCTTGGTTCAGCTTCTACTTGGGACAGTTTATTGCTTCTTAATATCAATGGTATTTTGATTTATTACTGACAACATTTTCATTAGAATGGGATCTTTTTGCTGAGTATTTCTTCTGTTGATGTATTTTATTTCTGACGTACATTTGCAGTCTTGCACTTATAATATTGCAACCTGCTGCTAGAGAAATGATTCATGTATCAGGAGTAGAGTGCTGTGATCTTTAGGGTTGGAAATCCAGCAGGGAGAAAATTATTGTAGGGCAAAAACATATTTTCATGCAAATATGTTTAACAATAAAGGATGGAATGGTCTGAAATTCATCTGTTTGAGTAAAATATTATTTAATTTGAGTCCTGATTATACAAGCTGCTTTCTAGGAATGTGGAAACTGCTTTTAATATTAAAATTTTGTAGAGGCATGCAAAATGATGTTCTGTATCCTTACATAGTTATTTGCTTTCCATTTCCTCAGTAGCTCCTGTATTCATATTTGTAAGCATCACATAATGGCCTAAGACCCAGAGTCACTACATGATGCTTTTTTTAAAATTCAATGTTAGCCATTAGTGATTTATAACAGGATACGTATTTTAAAGTGTAGATTTCCTTTTCTAGTTTTAAAGGTATATCTTCAATCTGTACAAAAAAAAATCTGTATAAAAAGCATTCAAGTTTCTACTAGCTGATCCTTTCTATGACCTTTTGTATATGGTTTTCTAAGGATTTTTGTATATGATTTTCCCCTGTGACAACAGTGACATTACAAATGAAAATAATGTTGAGGTCAGTAGGGACCTTCACACGCTTATCAAATTTTGAGACAAATTTTATATTTTTTTGGTACAAATATATTAGCTGAAAATATCCATGCATGTTTTTGTTTCCCTGCTTTTTGGACAATGCTAGACAAGTCAGAGTTTATAAGAACTGTTTTGTAAGAAATACACAAAACTATTTCCAGAGGCACTACGTTATTAGATGTACTCTCCATTGTAACACAGTGTAAGAAAAATTTGTCACTACTCCAGTGCTAATATAGTTCTTGAGTATTTCCATTCTAAGTATCACAGTGAACACTCTTCTGACTTTCTTTGTATATATGCCAAAGATCATTTTCTGAATATAGTAATCATCTTTTTTCCTCCTCCTTTTATTCTTGTAACTCTCTATAGAATGCTGTATGTCATGGTGAAAGAGTTTAGTTAATTAAGAGCAAATGATCTAACGATGCATTCACATTGATTTTTTTTGTTTATCCATACATCGTCTAAATGATGGATATTTTACAGTAAGATACTATGTTTAATAACAAGTGTGATAAAAACCACAGTGAAGTACAGCAAGGTCCCATGTTTAGTAACATATATGATAAAAAAATAAAATACATTTGCATTAACATACAGTAATAGCCAATGGTGGCTGGTGACTTGAAAACAAGTGGCAGGCTACATTAAACATTGGAGTGGCAGCCGAGGTCGGTTGCTTTCATCCAGACTGTCATACTACACAGTCATTCTGGCCTCTTTATGGACAGTGTACACAACCAATCAGAAGGTTGGCTGTTGGTGAAATAGAGCCATCGACAAATGACTCCATGGGTCCCCAACATTATTGATCGTCTGTGTAACACCCCTGTTATTCTCTGGCCTTCCTCTATCCTGTCCTCCCACACCACCCAGTCTGATTACTTCTTTCATGTTTTTTTTTCCACGTTGTCTTACTCTTCAGCTGTTTCTTCTATTATTTCAGAACATCCTACCTGACCAAGATTGCATTGTAATAACTGTGGAGGAGGCAATTAAAATGGTGGAAATGGGACCAGTAGGCCCCTACAAACCATGGGGTTCTAGATGCTTTGAGGTGCATCATAGAAGTGTTTTTTTAATCTTTTGATCCAATGATGGTTTGAAAAAATCTTTTGTAAGGAAAGAAATTCTGTATTATTTTTTTTCTTTCATTGAAAAAGAAGTTTTGTCCAAAGATGACAAAATAGTAGATGCTTTCCATATCACTGTTGCAGTATTCCTTACAAAAGGGATTCCCTGCCAGGGGCAGCCCATCTTCTGGCCAGTAAACCAAAGCCTTAGGATTTTATATACATTGTATGCCACACATATGCTCCTCACTTAAGATGTAGGGCATAAAGGTGACATATGGACGTACAGTAATCAGAATTTCTTTGCTGCCAGTCCGAGCATCCCATCCTTTTCTTGCAAGAGGATGTTTCTCTACACCTTCTGTCCCCTTCCTCTGATTCCAAAGGTCCTGCTAAAGATAGAGCAGGACTCCCCCAAAATGTTGTTGGTACTCCCTTTTGTCACAGACAGCATTGGTTCCCAGGGCAATCACCACAATTTACCTTGCAGGGTGGACCTACTCAAACAAGACAAGGGGTCTGCCATCCATCCTCACTTGTCCACTACTCGTCTGAAATTGTTAGTGATGATTTTGATCCCTTTTAGGCATCTTTTTTGTTGAGAATGTGCTTAGGGTTCTGCAGGAGGTTAGGAAACCTGCTACCAGAAAATCCTATATGTCCAAATGGAAAATATTTTGTGTTTGGTGCCTTGCTTGTAACCAGGATCCACTTTCTGTGAAGACCTCTCTGGTTCTCTCTTATTTGTTGGAATTGCTCCATGCTGGGTTAGCATATTCTTCTGTTAAAGCTCAGCGTTCAGCTATTTCTGCTTGTCTGCCATTACCACCTCCTCCACTGGCCTCTAGGTTTGAGTTCAAGCAATTTCTTAAACGTGTCCTTCATATCAGACCTCTCAGAAGCCTATTCACTCAGGCTGCTTTTGAGCCTGCATCTTCAGCTTCCTTACAACATTGTACTTGGAGGACTGTTCTGCTTTTTTTGCCCTTACTTCAGCTAAGAGAGTGAGTGAACTCCAGGGTCTTACGGCATTTCTTCCTTTTTTAGTTTTTCATAGGGACAGGGTGTCTCTTCATACTAATCCTTCTTTTATGCCCAAGGTGGTTAACACATCATCTCAATCAGTTTATTAACTTGTCCTCCATTTTCCTGCTACACAGTTTACTAGTAAGAAGGTTATTCACACCTTGGATTTGCATACACAGCTCCGATATTATTTACGTAAAACTAAGGCCATTTGCAAGTCTGAGCATCTTTTTATTTCCTTTCATCCCATATCTCTAGATGTGGCTGTTTCTCAGCAAAACATTTCTTCATGGATCTCTGAGCCCATTTCTTTTTGTTACTCCTTTCATGGGAAGGGCCTTTCTGCCGCTGTAAAGGCTCATTCTACCATGGGTTGTAGCTTCCTCTGGTGCTTTTTTCAAAGGATTGGATACCAGTTCCATCCTTGAGGCTGCTACTTGGACCTCTGTCCATACTTATACTAAACATTACAAACTGGATGTTGTTTCTACAGCAAGAGCTGGCTTTGCCAGAATTATCCTGCATGGGTTTCTTGAGAGCTCTGCTAGGTCTTCCTTCTCCCAAGATTGCTTTTGAGCTTTTGTACTCTTCCTTTTGTAAAGAATACTGCAACAATGATATTTCCCAGTACACCAACCTCCCACTCATGTAAAATATTACTATAACAGTAATGTCTTTTTCATTGCTGCAGAATTTACTTCCACTCTCCACTCCCTTCTGCTCTACTCTTTTACTTTTTTTTTCATTCTGGATGCATATGTTCAATGTTCGTCCTACTGCCTAGGACTGTTGGTCCTCCTGGGACTATTCATTTCTGAGGTGTGTACGTCTGTATGTCACCTTTATGCCCTAAGCCTTGAGCAGGGAGCATACACCTGACTTTAAATGTATATAAAATCTTAAGACTTTGGTACACTGGTTGGATGTTGGGCTACCCATGGCAGGGAATCCCTTTCATAAAGAATATTGCAACAGTGAGAAGAAGGACATCTACTGTTATGGTAAGATTTTACACAACTGGGAGGCTGGTGTAATGGGAAAGGTGTTTACCTTACAGATACAATGTGCAGTGTTTGATTCTTTTATGGGGTAATTGGCTAGGCATAAAATGGCTCACAAGGGCAGTTAGCCTAGTACTAATTTATGAACCCAAAAATGAGAAGATAAATACATCTGAAAATACATAAACAACTCTGGGAATATTAGTTGTCTTCATACCTCTTAAAAAGTCACCTTCTGTGTATTCCTGTAGTATTAGGTTGAGATAGAAGTGAAAGAAGAAATTGCTGCTGTCATTCATTTCATGATGTTGCATATACAGCATGCCTACTTACCCCAATCCCCCAAAAGACAGCCACCATCTGCGTACCCCTCTGATATTAGACTGGGTCACAAGGGAAAGAAAACATGACGACTGTAATACATTTCAGATTGTCTCTCTCTCTCTCACATACACACAAAGTGTGCATGCACAAGCATATCTCCAAATATATGTGTGTTCTTTTATATTTATATATATATATATATATATATATATATACACACACACACATAAACACACACATACATATATATATATATATATATATATATATATATATATATATATATATATATAAATGTGTGTCTATTGGTTGTGTGTAAAGTGAAAAAATAATTATCATGGTAATGTGTTCCACCTTGTTGCTCCTAGTCAGTACACTGCCCCCAGACAAACTATAGTGACCTTTTATGTACAACTCCTGAGGTGTGATTCTGAGGAAAATTAAAGAAATACTGGCCATAGTGTAGCGAGACCACTCATAAGGTATAGTGACCTTCTCTGCACATCTCTGAGTGGGGCCAGTTTTGGACTAGGTAGGGCCTAGGGCGGAAGTTGAGGATGCAGTTTCCCTGGTACATCCACAAAGATAGTGCATGCCATAAACAGTTAACCAAAGACACCAAAAACACAGCATAAACTGGCAGTTGGGTGGAAAAGAAGTACAGCCAAATTAAAACAATAATTATTTTAATATCAATGTTAGTCAAGTCCTTTCATCCTAGAAACTATGGACTTCATCAGAAGAAACACATTTTTTTAAAAAAGACGAGTTACCAGTCAACAAAACGCATTCCTAATCACTTGACATACATTAAATTAATTTAACACATTCACACAAATTATCTTACAATAAATTTATATACATATTCTGTATTAAATATATATATGTATTCCCTAGTAAAAATTCCCTGATAAAAATATATGTGATTTTGATTTAAGTATTTCCGTGATAACATTTTTAAAAAAAAATGTTATAAAGCAAAGATTATTTAAAGAACGATATTTTGAAAAACCAGAAAGTCGTCAACAATATACTACTATCTGTAGCTAAATCACTTAAAACGTCTTGAACAAATTATTCAAAGCTAGCAATTAAATGTAATAAAGTATTTAACATTAATATAAAAACCTATTAAAGGTGACATATTCAATGTGCATTGTACCAACATATAAAGAAAATACCTGTGTACATATGGAATAGGAATTATAATTCCTCAAAAATTAAATGAAAAAAATATTGTATGATCAAACCTTACAAGTATTTCCATTGATTTAGCTATTGCTAGTTGTATACTGTTGAAGACTTGCTGTTTTTTTCAGACTATCATTTTTTAAGTCATCTTCGTTTTGAATTATAGAATGTGTACTTAAATTTAGTGAAATGTATAATTTGTGTGATTATGTTCAATTAGTTTAATTCATGCCATGTGATTAGGACTGCGTTTTGTGATTAGTCACTCGTCTTTTTCAAAATGTGTTTTTTGTTTCAGTTTTAGTTCAGATTAAATCCATAGTCTCTGAGCATTTCTGTCCTTGCTTCCCTACCATGATCTACACAACAAGTCAGAAAGCCTCAAAGATGTACACACACACACACGCACACACCACACACAACACACACAACACACACACACACACACACACACACACACACACACAGAGTCGACATTGTGGTTGGGATGGAGCATAAATCTCCAAAAACTAAGTGGTTACATTTGCTGCACATCCCACATAGGACGCTGCAGCCATGCTTGCTTTGAGTAAGAGCATTCTGACAGTAGGTCTTCATTACTTAGAATACATAAACAAATGCATACAGCAAATTAAGAAAGAGTCTGCAGCTGAATGGTGCCCTAGGTGACTGGTTACTTTGTTCTTTTATGCCTAAGGCCAGCGATTGGTAGATGGGATGAGGAGATTGAAAGTGCATTGATGCAGTGGTGGCAGCATTGCATCCATTGTAAAAGACTGTAGTAGTACAACTGAAAACTCAGTAATAGGATGGCACTTTACCAGTAAATCTGTGCTCCCATTCTCATCTCTGGTTATGAGATATGAGTAGTTGCCAAAAGGATGAGATCATGGATAAAATCTGCAAAAGTGAGGTTTCCTTACAAGGTACATCGGCTCAGGCTTTGAGAAGCTTAGTAGTCTAGCTGGACCTCAGAGTGCAGCCCTGCTACTTTTTATTGGGAGGAGTCAATTAAGGTGGTTTAGAAACCTTAGTATAATACCTAAGCAGCCAGTTTCTTTGTGAGGTGAATCAGGCACAGCCCATGATCATTCTTTCCAGCAGCTGCTGGTCATAGAGAGATTACACCCCCTCAAAACACAGAATGAGCTGAAGGCTACTGCTGGATAGAGATGTGTAGTCTGTACTGCTCAGACTGATGTCTGACGGTCTTCACCAGAGCAGCAGTTTAGTGGTGATGATGACTAACAGGACTGATAGAACCTCAGTGAGAATACAGTATGCTGTGTGGTACAGTAAGAGCTCATGTTTAATAAGTAGGGTAGAAATCATATGGGAAAATGCTCTTTAAACTGTTTGTGTTTTTCTATTAATGCAACTAACTGATAAAGTACTGCAGATGATTTTAAATAAGGCAGTTTCTAATTTTAATTGAATTGTCACGAAAGGATATACTGCCAGCCCAGCTGTCTAGAATTTTGTAAACAATTATATGTCATTTGTGAATATCAACAGGTTTTCATATAAGATACTTTGTTACAAATGTATTAGAACTTTATGTCAGGTGTATATCAAACTGGTGGTACAGAAGTGTGTGATGAAAAATTTTTTTGCAAAGGGCTTAGAATGTAACCATAGCAGGGTCTATATTATAAGCATGAAATTCCTTTTAAGCGAATATGGAAACAGCAACACATATTGCGCGAACAGTGAAAACACTGAACGTCCTAAACCGTGAAATTCAAAATCTCGAATCGCCATAGTTGGCCATCCCCACCGCCCGCTTCATGCTACCTACCCAAACAAAATAAATAAACCACATACATACACTAAACAAAACCCTACTTCAAACCCTAAAGTAAAGCTTGCATATACTACCATGTATGCATTTACCTTAACCCGCACCCTAACCCTAAGGTCCGTAACTATCGCACACTTACCTTAAGGAGCTATACCGCAGAGGGGCCAACTATGATGATTCGACATTTTGAATTTCGCTCTTAAGGACGATCCATGTTTTCGCTGTTCGCTGAATGTGTCAACATTTCCATATTCTCGTACGTGGACCTTTGCTATTCTAATAGGGAAACACCACAGCATGCCCTGCTGGAATAGAACAGAAATGTACCTGCACTATTGAGATTGTTTAGATGTATATCGTTTAACAGCGGAAACTGGAATGCAGAAGGTTAACTTCAGAAAAGTAACTGAAATTAAATTACTTTATGGCCAGGCCATAAAAATATGTTATCTTTCATTTTCAGTGCAGCAAGAGACACAATGCTTAAAACTAGGGAGTTTTCTGGATTGTCTTGGAAGTGTTTTATTGTTTTATGACTTCCACCATTTGCCAAATATCTGCAGAAAAGCCCTTGTCTATGTATTTTCACAGGTAGGTGCTAAATACTTCTAGGTTCCAGCAGTGGGGGGGGGGTTCACCTGGGACAGAGTCAGATGACAAGAAATGAGGTCATTCTGCAAGCTATCCCAGCAATAGTAATTGAGAGATTAATTTAAAAACTCGGAGAGAGACGGAGCATTCTGTAGTCTGTCTTGAACCTGACAAGAAGACCCATTCGCCACACACTTGCCTTGCTCTGAAATAAGTTAACTAGGGTACAATAATTGTCTTAGATACAGTCAGAGATATAGCAAAGCTTAATTTAGATGTTTTTCTTTATTTATTTGAGACTGTCCTACAATGTTTTTTTAAGTATTCCTTGTGATCTTGAATTCTGATCTATTCATAGATGTGTACTACGCTAACAGCCCTGGGGGCTTTACAAGCCTAGCCCATAGAAGTGCCCTGACATTGTGCCGCCTGTCATTAGTTCCCAGTGCCTCTATCAAGTAGACCCACTGGAGTGATCCCTGGAGTGAACTTTCTATTTCTCATCCACTCATCAAGATTTCTCTTGAAGAGGGTTAGGAAGATGCACTGATTGACATGTATGGGAAGTCTATTCCAGAGCATGGGCAGTCTCTGAGTTATGAACCTGGCCCTCTAGCATGTTCTGTTGATTGTGGTAATGAGGTTGAGGTCTCTGGAGTGTGTGGTGCAGAGGGATTGGGATTTCTTTAGATGTAGCATTTCTAACAGAGCAAGGTCAGACATGGCTTTGTAAGTCAAGCAGAGATTGCCTCTTAGTAGACGATATGAGACAGAGAATAATTGGAGTTTTCTGAGTCTGTCTATGTAGGACATGTGTTTAAGGCCTAGGATGCTCTTTGTGAGGAACTTTTATGGCCTCTCCAACTGTTGCAGGTGTCTAGTGAGGTACATGCTAAATGGGGCATTATACTCTATGATTGGTCTAATGGAAGAATAGAGAGAAATGATGACCTCTTTCTTCCTGGATGCAAAACCGTTGGTAATGAGATGTGCCACATAGAAGGACTTTCTGACCACCATGGTAATGTGTTGGTCGAAGGAGAGGTTGCTGTCAACCTGCATTCCCAGATGTCTTATAACACCTTCAGTGTTCAGTAGGCTCCCATCGATGTGGTAATTAGTGGGAACTGAGTTTTTCCCAAAGGGGATGATGCATTTTTTTGGCATTAAGGTTAAAGCCATGGTTTCAACACCAGTCATTGGTCTCAGTGAGGCCTTTCTATAGGATGTCTGTATCATTTGGGGAGTTAATAATGGCTCCCAGCTTGCAGTCTTCTGTGAATTTAGCCAGTCAGAGTCCCTTAATGTTGGCCTGGACTTCTGAGAAGTAGATGCCAAACAGGAGAGGACACAGGACTAATCCCTGTGGGACTCCACTCGTGACTGATCATCAGTCTGACTTGGAGTCCGCTACTTTCATACTGTGGGTTCTATCTGTGAGCCAATTTGCAATTCACCTAACGATATAGGGGTTGATGCCTAGTTTGGTGAGTTTATCATGAATTCCTGAGTGAGGAATGGTATCAAACGCCTTGGCCAGATTGAGATTGGTTGTATGAACCGCCTTACCTTCATCCACCGCTCTGATGATGGACTCAAAGAAGTCAACAAGGTTGAGCAGGGATGATCTACTTTTCACAAAACCAAATTGCATGGGATCTGGAGTTCAGAGATTCCCTATATCCTTGTTAATTAGGTCCATGATAATGTGCTCCATAGCCTCACATATCAGACTTGTCAGGCTAATGGGGCAATAATTTCCAGGGTCTGTAGTCGCTCCTCCTTTATGGAGGGGGATGACTGTAGCAGTGCGCCATTTCATAGGGACAAAGCCGGAGGTGATGCTGTGAGTGAATAGAGCACACAGATGTGGTGCATGTTCACTTTGTAATTCATGTAGAACACAGCAACGGATATTGTTGGGTCCCATGGAAGTTTTATTCTTGGCCTTAGACAATGAAGCTTTAACCTGTTCTGCAGTAGTGCAGGGTGCCTGGCATTCTTCCGATATTGAGATGGGTCCTGGGGGGGGGGGTGGTAATGTTGTTACTGAATCAGTCAGCCAGTATGTTGGCAGTATCTGTTGCCTCAGTATGGGAGGTACCATTGTGGAGTAACTCAGCAACTCTGGGTATTACCATGGAGATTCTTGATATAACTAAAGAAGGCTTTGTGGTTGTTTTTAGTGTCTGCTGCAATTCTGCCTTCATACCTGGCTTTGGAGGTTTTGATGAGAGCTCTCAACTTTTTGTTGATGCTAATAAGGGAATTTGTCCAGTCTTGGGACCTTTTTTCTGCAACAGTTTCTTCCTTCTGTTGTAGAGTTTATTAATGGCAGGGAACCACCAGACTAGATTCCTTTTTTTGGAGGAGAGAGTCCTGGTTCTGTTGGCTATGGCTAGTTCCATGCATTTAGGTATGTGTTCATACAGTGCATTGGTGCATGATTCAGCAGTCATGCATCTATTTTCCATTGGCATGGGTGCCATAAAGTTATCCACCTCTGTTTTAGGAGTCCAAAGTCAGCTTTGGAGAAGTTTTTTATAGTGGATAACTTTGCGGGGAGGTGTGGGTGAGATGTAGATTTCCATGGTGATTAGTTCGTGGTCAGATATAACCAGGTAGGAATTGACTATTAGTGTAGAGCAGTGATTGCCCATGTTGGTAATAACCAGGACAAGGATGTTGCTTCCTCTAGTGGGGGTAAGAATGAGCTGGTCCAGGATATTGGACTTGATGAATCCCAGGAAGCGCTGGGCCAGTGCATTCGTACTTGAGTAGTTTTCCCAGTTGATGGAGGGGTAGTTGAAGTCTCCTAGTATGAGAGTGTTGGGTTGGACCTCAATAGATTCCAGGGTGCTTAGGAACATGGAGTGAGAGTCTAGGGGCATGGTTGGGGACTTATAGCAGGCTATGACCTGGATCGCAGTTTTACCCAATGTTAGTTGTACCTCAAGTATCTCAGATGCATTATGTTGGGCTACTAGTCCAGAGATGTGCATATCCTTTATGAATATGGAGACACCACTGCCGTTGGAGCTTCAGTCCATGTTTTGAGGTTGAAAGGTGTGGAATGAGTTATAGCCTGGTAGCGCAGGGGTGCTTTCTGCCACTTTAAACTAGATCTCCGTTACAGCACAAATATCAGTGTTCTCCATTTTGAGGAGTGCTTCGAGCGAGTGCATCTTGAGATTTAGACTTCTAGCATCGAGCAGCATGACCCTCAGATTGCATTTATTTATAGCTGTTAAGTGGTAATTTGGTCTTTGGAACACCGCATGAAAAAGGCACTATAGGGGTGGAAAGAGCCTTTGCCAGTACCCAGAAACCCAGGGGGTGACAGATGCAGGCTATCAATGGCAAAGCATCAAGGTCTATCAGTCATGTCATCCCAAGCAGACAGATACTGGATCCCCTTAGAATGACACCAGAAGCTTAGCCAATTATTGAAGTCAATCATTTTATTAAATATATTTAAACCTTTCATTGTAACTGATCTGTCTAGAGATGTTTACGTTCTAAGAGTACTTTTATATTTATTTGGTGACTCCAAGAAGAAAAATAATCAGAAGATAATCGACACTCCTTACAAAGATAAACCACTGAAGTTTTTTAATGTGAGCTCTTTAGTCCACTTAAAATGAAGGAACTTCATCAGACATGAGAAAGTGTGGCAGTTGCCCTCATTGTAAAGACATCCTAGTAGCCTCCCCTTTCTCTTTAGGGAAAAAAAACTTAAACTCTGACAGGAAAATATGACTGCAATACCAAGGGGGGTTATTTATTTAGCTAGGTGTAATTATGCCCTGTATTCTATATAGGGAAGATGGAAAGGCCATTAAAACAAAGAATTTATAAACATCATTATAGCATGATGAGACAGGTTAAAAACAATGCACTAGCAATGCACATCTTGGAATTTGTTGATCATCCTTTTCATTTTATGGTTATTGCAAAGTTAGAGGTTGACCCTAGAGGGGGGCCCTTGGCCTTTAAAACTTGAAGACAGGGGGCCAAATTCAGCAAGCCTCTGTGTAAGAGTTATAACTCTTACATGGAGGCTGCAGTTAAACAGTGTGATGTCAGCATGTCATGCATATGCATGAGGTGCATGAGGCATGCTGAATCACACTGTAACTCTTACACGGTCCGTGTAAGACAGTAGGGGGCGTGTCCGTAGGCTAAGCCCTGCAAGCGGACACGCCCCCGGAAGTCTAGAATGGCAGAAAGTAAACAGCCACGAGAGAGGCCATGGAAATATGAATAAACACACTACACAACACATGCCCCACAGACCAGCACTGTAAAAAGTGAACAGATGTTATAAAATGAAAATGAAAACTGTTTTATTTTTTCTAAAACCCCGTAAATGTTTGCTACTGTGTGCGCTCATGTGCGCGGGTGTGCTACTAGCGCAACTGCAGTTAGCAATCAGTGGAAAAGGATATAAGAACTAAATATGCAAAGTAAGCCAAGAAGTAATAGCATAGCGGTAGAGTTGTCGGCTTAAGAGCAGGCAGGCAAGGTTCGAGCCCACACAACAACCTTTTTTTTTTTTTGTAAATAAGCACTAAAAAGGCCCCTGACAGTATTGTACAAATGTAAAAGTATTTCCTTTTGTAAAATGGAATGAAATGGAGCATATATTTTCAAGTAATACAATAATAAAAATATTTAGAAATGTACTGATAGCTAAGCTGCTGAGAGACTGAGTGCCCGTAGCTGAGTAGTGTTTCAAAGGCTGCAAATTGCTTGCCCGTAGCTAAGCACTGGTTTAACAGGCTCGAACTGTGTGCAGCTAGCTGTGCTTAGCTTAACATGCGTGTTACTGGCCAATTAAGGTTTAACCTAGCGCACACCGTTTGCGCGGAGGTGCGCGCCGCGCCCACAAGCTAACCGCCGGTGCGCATGCGTTAGCTCCGTGCAAACGAGCGCAGACCTGGTTTTAAGTGCTTAAAAGTGCCTTTGGCATGTTTGATTGACAGGTCCTGAATTCATTTCTAGACCGTCATAAAAATTAAAAATCAGTGGTCAGATTCGAATCCAGGATACCATGCACTAGAGTCAAGGTACTAAACCACTAAGCCATGACAGCAGTACTTAGAAATGCAGAAATAGCATATATATAGGATGTAATCCAAAATGGAGCATGATAAATCAGTTTCTGTGAAGTAGATACAATTCCAAAATGGCCAATCATAGAAATGTGCGGGAAAATCGGCATATATAAGCCCCATAGGCGGGAATACACAGCAGAAACGATTGTAGAATAGACCTGCAGGCAGAATGAGTGGAGTAGGGGAGGGACGTTGCTTTCGAGCACAGCGGTGGGGCGTTGAGAAGTCCAGATACATGGTCTGGCTCCTAGTTCACCATCATGAGGCCCAACTCATGCAGGGCCAGGTCTCATGGGGAGCATACAGGGCGGAGGCAATGGGACCAGTTAGCTCATGATCTCACTAGTGCTACTGGGATTCCACGTACTGGTGAGCAGGTCCGTCACCACCATGCGGACCTGAAGCTACGTAAAGAAGACCAGTTGACCCAATGGATCCAGGAGGCCCGGGATATGCCCAACGCCCCACTACTGAGCAAGTTACATTTTACTTATGTATGTAAGGAATTCAACTTGCTGATACCGTGGAGATGTGTATTCCAATATTACTTGTTTTGTATTACAGCTGCAGGTGTCCGCTCTGCGAATCACAGGGCACATGACCACAGGCTGGTGCGGCTGCGCCACCATGCAGGTTAGTAACCCCACCTAGTACTTGTAAATAAATATTATAGTGTAGCACGTAGCAGAACACTGCAGTGTATTGATTAAAAGTAATAGAATGTGCAAGCAACAAGTGAAAGTCTGCAGGTATGGCTGCAACAAGTTCATCAGTATGCAAGTGAAACTGGAAATATAATTGATAGAAATAAATAGTTCTGTAATACAGATGTCCCACCATTAATTAATTGTAGTATAACCTGCAGTAGTCTCAAGAGTACAGCTTCAGAAGCTGAGTTAATCACATGTGAGATATATATCCCCTGTTGAAATGCTGAATCATGACAGAAGTGAGGCTGCTGGAAAGTGTTTGAATCACCACAGGTCTAATATGTGAACAAAGCCTAGCAGTACCAACCTGAACTGTGAAATAGCAGGATGTGTGAGAGTGACAGAAAGGGTCATGTATCAATAAATAAAGTAGTAATAACTCCTGAATATATAAGCCTCAGTGTGGTTCTACAGAACTAAATGCATGTGGGAATTAAAAATTAACATCCCAAACTGATTTCAGTGTGATTGAATCTTGAATGTTTAAGCCAAAATCTGTATATGGTGATGACAGTCAACAATTTTCAGATAGAATGAATGATTGTCTGACATATTAAACATCCATAGTTGTCCCCTGCCCTGTCATCAAAGTGTAGCAGGATGATGTATCTGATCAAATTCAAAATAACTAGGATAGTGATGCATCTGTAACAGGTCTAGCATGACAGTCAATTAAAAATCATTTGGAAACTATCACCCACAAGTTAATTGTGATTCTATTACAAATGTATATTAATGTATAATTTATGAATGTGTCATCATTTTCTTTCTCCACCCCACCCTATAATTGCAAATTAAAAAACTCACTAAATATTGGTATGTGAACATTTCATTAACCATGGACATTTGTCCTGTCGTTTCAAAAATATAGGCGTGTCCGTTGTTGCATGTGCCCTATTCATACCTGCAAACCTGATGGCCTGTTGCCATTAATCAACCCTGCATGTTGTTTGATTGTGTATTTCCGTTCAAATAATGCATGTGATATTGATATGCCAGTTGTTCAATGGTGTTAATATCTGGGTGTTTGTTTAATGGGAATACCAATGCATGCTGTTACAACTAATTTGAATGGAATAATATGCTACTAACCCAAACTAACATAACATACTCACAAACCTAGAACGCTTGGGAAGGCGGGTCCCAGCGGACCCACCTCTCCCACCTCATCTGGCGACTGCACCTGGCACTAGTGCCCAGGCCGGACCCTCCTCAGGTGGCCCTGTGCCACCTTCGGGTGGAAGTGCTGCAGGGGATGGGGCCTGTCTCCCCTCTGCAAGCGTGGCCGGAGGAGCCCGTCCACTCACCCTCCAAGGTGTTCGGTCTGTGGTGCGAAGGGAGATTCAAGACTCTGTTGTTGGGCCCCTATGCCAGCTTGAGGCCTGGGTGGCACAGCTTACGGGCATGCCCATTGTCCCGCCTGCACAGCCCCGTCCTGGGTTGTGAAGGAACAGTGGCAACTGCCTATGGGTGGGGATATCAGTTCCACTGTTGCCATCTGTGGGCTCATGTGCCCTGGATATCCCAACCTCCGTCCCCGTCAATTGTGTAACCCCCCACGTGTCATACACTGCCCCTGTATGCGTCTTGTCTGTCTTGTCTGTTAACCTACCCAACCTACCTCCCAAGCTATACTGACTACCTTCACCTGACATACCACTCTCACCTGAAAAAAAAAAAAAGGGCACTCTGTACCCACAAAAAAATTACGCCACATACATAGCTGTCCATGTTGCACACATGTCCGCTGGACATTGAAACTGTTAATTACAATTGGCTGTACAACAGGTATTAATGTTGTCCTGACACCTCTCTCAGGGGTGGAAGGTTTCAAATGTCACACCAAATTACATACAAATGCACAGCTGTTGCTGAGAAAGACATGGGCAGCTATGGGCCTCACCTACATCCTTCCTGCAAATCCCAAGCTTGTTTCCCTACTGTCTTACCCTCTTTGTGACCCCTTTTCACCACTTTCCTGTCACCCTTTTCTTTTCTTTCAAAGAAAATAGCTGGTGTGCTTGTGCACGGAGCTAAATGCCAGTGCATGCGTGAGCTCCAGCAAATCCAGCAGACCTGGTTTTAAGTGCTTAAAAGTGCCTTTGGCACTTTTGATTGACAGGTCCTTTACTCATTTCGAAAGAAAAATAAATTCCCACTGCCAGTCTCGAACCCAGGACCTTGGTAACACTAGTCTGTATGACCTACCACTAAGCCATGACTTTCATACAAGAACATAGTGCTAAAATAAATATAACATGTAATAGTAGGAATCAATATAAAGGCAATATAGGATGTGTACTACCCAAAGCATGTCAGGTAGATTTTTAATGCCAGAATTACTGGATTCCCATGCTAGTTTAGTGTTAACAGAAACAGCCCTGCTAATTGTTAGCTTGTACATAATAATGTAAGGTAATGTACATATATGAAAGTATTATATGTACACACACACACATATATATATATATATATATATATATATATATATATATATATATATATATATATTAATACATATGAAATATAGTGGTAGGTGTCAGTATTCATACACACTCACTACATGAAACAGTGAAGATAAATGCAGCAACCAGAATCTACAACACAGCCCGACTCCTGTGAGACTTACTAACCCTTTTAACTGCGTAAAGGTGCCTTCAGCACTTTGATTGACAATTCCTGTACTCATTTTGAAAGAAAAATAAATTCCCACTGTCAGTCTCGAACCCAGGACCTTGGTAACACTAGTCTGTATGACCTACCACTAAGCCATGACTCTCATACAAGACCATAGTGCTAAAATAAATATAACATGTAATAGTAGGAATCAATATAAAGGCAATATAGGATGTGTACTACCCAAAGCATGTCAGGTAGATTTCTAATGCCCGAATTACTGGATTCCCATACTAGTTTAGTGTTAACAGAAACAGCCCTGCTAATTGTTAGCTTGTACATAATAATGTAAGTTAATGTACATATATGAAAGTATGTATATGTACACATACATACATATACATATATATATATATATATATATATATATATATAGATATAGATATAGATATATATATATATATATATATATATATATATATATATATATATAGATATAGATATATATTAATACATATGAAAGATAGTGGTAGGTGTCAGTATTCATCCACACTGACTACAGGAAACAGTGAAGATAAATGCAGCAACCAGAATCTGCAACACAGCCTGACTCCTGTGAGACTTACTAACCCTTTAACTGCTTAAAGGTGCCTTCAGCACTTTGATTGACAGGCCCTGTACTCAATTTGAAAGCAAAATAAAAGCATACTATTAGGCCCTACCACAAGACCATTGTAACACTAGTCTGTATGACCTACCACTAAGCCATGACTCTCATACAGGAATATAGTGCTAAAATAAGTAGAACATGTAATAGTAGGAATGAAGATAAAGGCAATATAGGATGTGTACTACCCAAAGCATGTCAGGTAGACTTTTACTGTCCTAATTACTGGATTCCCATACTAGTTTAGTGTTAACAGAAACAGCCCTGCTAATTGTTAGCTTGTACTTAATAATGTAAGCTAATGTACATATATCAAAGTATGTATATGTACACACACACACACACACATATATATATATATATATATATACATATATATATATATATATATATATATATATATATATATATATATATATATTAATACATATGGAAATATAGTTGTAGGTGTCAGTATGCATACACACTCACTACAGGGAACAGGTGAGAGAAATGCAGCAACCTGAATTTACAACAGAGCATGAATCATGAGAGACTTACTAACCTTCACACTCACAGAACACTGTCGACAGCATACCAGCATGGTCCACGCCCTTACAATCTGAAAGGGCAACACCTATCTCACATACCCTTTTATAGCACTGTCCTGAAATCACAGTGAGACATGCAATCAGTACACAACTGGCTGCATGCAATTAGCAAATGCTGCCTTACAATTGGTGCAAAGGCCATCACATGGACCTATGCAGATACCTACAAAAGCATCCAGTACTAACACTCCACACATGCAATACATTCATTGCACCAAACTGACGGAGAAAGAGAGAGAGAGAGAGAAAGAAAGAAAGAAAGAAATAAAGCAATAAAGGCAGTGATAAAAAAAAACTGCATCATCACAGCAACAAAACCAGCAGCAGCAAACAGCAATTAGCACCAGTGACACAGCACACAGCTGACACAAACACAGGTAATGCAAAGTAGCAGGTTAATACTGTGTTTACTGTGAAACCTCCAAATGTATCATAGTTCACTATCTATAGGTATGTCCATGAGATAGGTTGTGTGTACATAGTCCTGATATGTATACATATGTAATATTGCTGTACATGTCTTCCATACTTAAACCTTCCATAGCTTAGAACACAAGGCCAGTTATGCATATGATGCAGTAGTTCCCAGGGTCAGTAGAGGTTCCTCCTCATTGGTGTGAGACCACTGTGTATGTATGGCACTGTTCAGGTACATATCCTGTAGTATGGCCAGGGTTTAATATCAGTCTGTAATGTGGTGCTATGTCCTCTAGGGGTGAACGTATCACACATCCAGGGATACCATTTTGTAACAGTGATGCTGTGTGTTCTGCAATGTTGAGGGTGGCCCTCACCTGGACATGTGAGATGATAGGGAGGTTACATTCATCTGTGATAACTAATTCCACTTGTGTAGGAGAATGGGGGGGGGGGATACCTGCACCTAAACTGTCTGCAACAATGTTGCCAATATCTGTGCATTTGGTGAATGTGAAGCATCTTACCACTGCTGACCACAGATGCCTTGCCTTCATGTGAATCTGCTCTGTGCTGCAGTAGCCTCCTGCTATTGTTATACAATGTGCCTATATCTGTAGTCCACTGGACAGGATAAATAAGTGGTGTGCATACGGTCTGGGTTAGATATGTGTGTGCACATTACATGCACTATGTGGGATGTCTGTGGTAAGCTTTTGCAAAGGGGCCAGCAGTGTGTGTTGTGGCTTCCACTGGCCCAGTGGGCTGCATGGATAGCATCACAGTCCTAACTAGTGAATAACTGTGTAATTACATACATACATAGGAAGGTAGTGTACTGTGCTTGTGGTGGTGTTGGGATATGTATATCCACGCTGAGTAATGTGTGTCCACATCACAGTGTTGGATGGCAACACACATACAGTATGTTGGGATGAACACCCAGAGTGTTCCAGAAGTGTTGCCTGTGCAGAAATATCTGGCCATCACCTGCGCATCCCCCACAACACACACACATGCAACATATGGCAGAAGCAGTATAGCAGTACACATAGGTTCATAGGTTCTTACTAGGCTATTTGCCCTAGGGCATTGACAAGCCTACCCAGAATGTGTTTGTCTTTTGCCTCCCAATTAAAATTTATTTTGCTATGCCTTTTTCCGAGGTTAGTATACTGTGCCTCTGTCTTAACAGTGACATAGAAGTGATACCCGGGGTACAACTATGATCTCCCATCCACTCATCCAGATTCCTATGGAAGAGAGTCAATGAGGGACTCTGCCTAACCTGTACTGCGAGTTCATTACAGAGTGAAGGGAGCCTCTGGGTTATGAATCTGTCCCTCAAGCATGTCCTGTTTATTTCAGTGCTAAGGTTCAGGTCTCTTGAGCGTGTGGTCATATAGGATTCTGATTTCCTGAGGTGCAGCATGTCCATTACTTTTGGGTTGGACATGGCTGTATATGTCAGGCACAGATTGCCTCTGAACAGGCAGTATGCCACTGAGTCCAGCTGGACTTTCTTTAACCGGGCAGCATATGGCATCTGTTTGAGCCCTGTGATCCTCTTGATGAGGTACTGTTGGGGGTTTTCCATTTGCTGTAGGTGTCTGGTTACACAGACAGTCGCCCATGGGTTCTCGTGGGGGCATCCGTGGCCGTACTGCCTCTGGCCAACGTGCCCAAGGAGGTATGTCAACCTCCACTATGTTTCGGACTGTTATGCAGGCACAGGTGTGTATGGAAAGGTACACCAGACAGGGTCTGAGGGAGCTGACAGCATGTTGCACAGCCATGACAGATGGCATGCATGACATTGCGAATGCTGTTCGTAATTTCACAGATGTCGTTGACAGACGTTGTGGGGACATACAACAGCTGCTCCACAACCAGATGTCCATGGGCCAGGGTGATGGTGTGCATTTGTGGCGTCGACGTGGCCGTATGCCGGCAACAGCACCAGCTGGCAGTCGCCGCCGACAACAGGCCCACTCACGCACCTCAAGTGCCAGCAGCAGCCCCAGCAATGCTGGGTTAGTGCTGTCATCAGGACGCCCCAGGAGACCACGTGCACGTGGCTCTGGACAGTCCCAACAGGGAACTGTGTCCAGTCAACACACACCCACTTCCGATGACAGTACCCAGTCTGGGTTAGTACCGGATACGGTCTATAGCACCCCTGCCAGGCACAGGTACCGTGTCCGTGCCCACAGACACTGATCTGGATGACCTGACAGGTGCAGTCTGTGGCTGGCCACAAAACCCTGTACATGGCAGCCATTATGTGGGACTGTGTGCGTGCTTACACACATGCAGAAATTTAACACCTAGGGCAAACACATACACACACACACTGCACCAACACTGGTCCACCTTGTACTGCTACCCCTCACAAACACACATACACACACATGTCAATTGGCGGTAGCAGTGGCTGGCTTGGGCATACCTAACCCACACCCTGTGCATATGATGACACTGTGCCACCTCCTGCATACTACAACATCAGTGCAGGAAAAGGTAAACACGTTGCTGATGCACAGGGTGACTACATAGATGTGTATAAGTAGTAACATGTTGGTAACTGTTCACTGTTCCACTATGATTGTGTGTATATCCCAGTATTCCTGCTGCAGTAACTGTATGAATGTCCTGAATTGTTATCTGCACCCATACTACTTACCAAAGTGTACCAGCTGCACACCATCACATGCTACCATTGACTATGGGAATGTGCATCATGTGCTATATTGTAGATTCAGCTATATGTATCTGTTCTGTCACACATGCATTTACACACACCCTGCTACCCCCACACATGCACACTCTCACCTGCCATTTCCATTATTTATTACCCTACATGAGTAGCTGTCGACACATGACAGGTACACATTTGAAAAGTGCACTATTTGGATTACTACTGATTTCCTCCTCTCTACCTGTACTCACAGGGTGCAGGCAACCTCATTAGTTTAAAAGTGTAATGTGTATCAGGTACTGTGGTTCCTGATTGCCACATCCAACATGTTTTCCATATGGAAATGCACACACAGAAACATCCCACATCCACACACTTGCCACATTCAGGTTTCAAAACACTATCTAGGTATGTTCTGGTACATGTGTGTTACAGTAGCATGTAGCACTATACTGAGTACTGGCAGTTGTCTGTTGTCATGTTGTTTGTATAGGGTGCTGTCAACATCACTGTTTAAGGGAAATGTGCACCCTGCAGTGCGTAGCCCTATTTGGCAAAAGCCACATCCCACCCCCAGCATTGTGCACACACACTAACCCCACTCACACTAAAACACATACTTTCCATTTGCAAGATTCAAACCCCTACCTAACTGTGTTATGACACTAGAGACAGACACATTAGCAGAGTGCGCTATTTGCATTAGTGGGAGAAATCCTTTCTAATGCTGTACTTAGAGGGTGCCGACATCATCTGTGTTTAGGAAGAGGGATGTGCACCCTGTAGTTTGTTCTCCCAGTTGGCAAAAGGCACTTTTCCCTCACAGCATTATGCACACACACAAATCCCACTCACACACATTCCCTTTGCAGGATTCAAACCCCTATCTAACTATGTTATGACACTAGAGACAGATGCATTAGTAGAGCGCGCTATACGAATTACTGGGGAGCTTTAGTTCAGGTAATATAGTTATAGAGTGCTGACATCATCAGTGTTTCAAAAGGGGAATCGGCATCCTGTAGTGTACTGTCACAGTTGCTAATAGGGGCATTTCCTACACGCACATAGATGTGTTTGAGATTTGCATATGTGGGGGATCCAGTACTCCAGTGTGATTAGTATATGATTAGTATATGGTTCGATTGCAACAATGAGGGATATACTTCAAGTGGTGAGCATTTTGTACTCATGTTTGTGATGATCAGGTCTAGTATATTTTCCCCTCATGTGGGAATGTTGACTACTTGTTCCATAGCTAAAGAGTTTCTGACCTATGGGAACCCTAGAGCTTGGGTATTATGGCTTGAGTAATGTTCACAGTCTATGTTTGGGTAGTTGAAGTCACCCAGTATGATGGTGTTTGCAGAGAAATCTATACTCTCCTGTGTCGTCATGCAGGCTGTGTGGGATTCCTGAGTTTGAGAGGGTGTGATGTAAGAGCTCCTCTGTGTCTCTTTCCATGTGGTCCAGGGAGGTACGTCTCAGGTTGTTCACACCAGCATGGACAATGACTGCCTCATACTTGTACTTGCTGTGGAGTGACCTGAGTGCTTGTGTTATGTGGCACATTCTATCACCCAACAGGTAGCTAAATGTGACCCTCACCTTGCTCAGTCTGGAGAGCAGGACGTCAGTGTGTCTGACTATGGCATCACCTATTATAGGTGTGTCACACATTATGTTTGGCCTTATGGGCTGTGCCTGTTAAGAACACTGAATTTGTGAGGTCCGTGTTGCTTGAGATATGTGTTCATGTGGGATGCAGCGTGTCTGGCCATGTCATTTCTGACCGTGGTCTGGTAAGTATCACCTTTGGTGACTTAGGTATTCATATGTCAGCTGGTGAGCATTTGCAGTGTTACCTACTGAAAGTGGTACAGCTTGTTTGTTGTACAAAGGACTACATGCAGCCCTGCTTACAGTAGCTATGTTTGCATGCATGTTTCCTTGCAGTTACCCTGGAATACTGGTCCGACCTGCCATGCAGAGTTACACAGCTTCTGTGGACTCCTAGTGACATCTGCATAGCTTACTATATGTATGTTCATGTCTCACTTGACAGAATGTCACTGTTTCTCCTGTGCACATGTATGTTGCCTGTGACACTTTGCATATGACTTACCTGGCATCTGTCCACGTGAGCAGTCATATATGCCACTGCAGGACTCTAAACCTGATGATGCACACACTCGATACATTCCTCAGCATGGAGAACATCGCTATCTGTGCAGTAACAGATACTGGATTCAGGGCTACCAACAGCACCCCAGCACTACCAAGTTATACCTCATACCATGCTTTTCAGGCCCAAAACTTGCAGAAAACTACAAAAGGAGGGGGTGTATTGATATTCATCCAAGATACCCACACCTCCAGGTTGGTGGCAAAGCACCAAACATCAGAGACTATCCATATGCAAGTAACAATGGGTAAAACTGCCTTCCAGGTTATAGCCTGCTACAGACCACCCTCACAAACACAAGAACCGCACTTGACCTTCCTGAAAACAGTTGGAAATATGTAGGTCTGTCCATACACCATTATATTGGGTGAGTTAAACTACCCAAACATAGACTGGGAGCATGACTGTAGCTCCAACACCCTAGCCCAAAGATTACTGGAATTTATATACCAAAATGCTATGGAACAACTTGTTACCACTCACACAAGAGGGGAAAACATACTGAACCTGATCATCACCAACATGGGGACGCTATGCTCCAGACCAGAAGTGTATCCCTCACTGGTAAGATCAGACCATAAACTAATCTCACTGGATATCCACATCCCAAGGCCACCCCCTGCACAGAAGAATACAGTCAACAACTCATGTAAAGCATGTTCACACTCCTCATAAATGATGTGGAAACCTTCAAAGCCCCCAGGCCTGTTGAAAATATGGACCAGACTGCAGATACCTGTATAAAGGCATTCTATGGACACCTTCAGGAATGCATGGATCATGCAATCCCAAATAAAAGCAAGACCCAGTCCTCCAAAGGCAGACGTCCTGTGTGGTGGACACCAGCCATAAACAAACTATACAATAGAAGGATGAAGCTACTAAATGATACAACAAACTCCCAAAATGTGAAGGCATCAGTGATGAGTATTAGAAGAAAACTACAGGCACTCATAAGATTGTCTAAGGCCATCTTTGAGAGAAGATTCCACAAGACACTGAGGATAATCACAAGGCTTTCTTTAGTTATGTTAGGAACCTGGGTGGTAATTCCCAGATATGCTCAGAGGTAGTCCAAGATGTCAAAAGAAACACCAAACACACAGACATTGCCAACATCCTAGTGGACAGGTTCACTGCTAACTCCCCCCCCCTCCACACCAAAAGGGCAAATATTTCTCCCAGCAGAGTGCTTTCCCCCCTGACATCTCAGATGCTCAGGTAAGAGCTGCCCTCTCCAAAGCAATAAACACTGCATCAATGGGACCAGACAGTGTCCCAGGCTGTGTCCTACATGAATTCCAAGAAGAACTACACCCAGACATAACACTACTGTTCAATCCCAGCCTTACTACACGATATGTGGCCAAAGAGTGGCGTACAGCAACAGTGGTCCCTCTACATTTAGGTGGTGCCTTAACGGATCCAGGACACTATCGCCCCATAAGTCTGAATAGCTTGGTCTGCAAAGCTATGGCAAGGATCATCATGAACCTCATAAATATAGATATTGGGGACCTACAGACACTGCATCATACACAGTTTGGCTTTGTCAGTGGCAGATCCTGCCTCTCAAACCTGTTTGATTTCTTTGAAACAGTCACCAAGGCCACTGTCAAGGGGAAGGTGGTCTACACAGTCTACCTGGACCTAGCATAAGCCCTTGATACAGTACCCCACTTGTGCATTCTAGGGAAGCTCACCAGTGTACATATTAACCCCTATGTCACTACATATATTGCACAGTGGCTCAAGGGCAGAACACTCATGGTTAGAATTGCTGGAGCCATGTCAGCCTCAAAACCAGTTACAAGTGGTGTCCCACAAGGCTCAGCCCTGGGATCTGTCTTGTTCAGTATATATTTATCAGAGGTACAGGCCAACATGGAAGGACTGTGGTTGAGCAAGTCGCAGATGACTGCAAACTGGACGCCATAATCAACTCTCCAGCCAACACACGCATCCTCCAAAAAGGCCTCTTAGAAACAGACGACTTGTGTCACAGCCATGGCCTCAAGCTGAATGCCAAAAAGTGTATAGTCATCCCCTTTAGCAAAAACAAAGTGACAACAAAGTACCACATATGTGTTAATCCATTAAGTACAGAAGAAGGAATTATGGACCTTGGGGCACACAAGTTGATACCATTCTCTCATTTGACAACCACATGGCCAAAGTGGTTAGAAAAACAGTTTATATAGGCCACCTCATCATGGAGGGATTCACATGTAGATCAGGGGGGAACATTGAACCTCTTTACTCATCCCTCATCATGCCCATGATTGACTACAATGCCCCTGTCGGCATGCACCTTACCAGACACCTGCAGTAACTGGAAAGACCACAAAAGTACCTCAACAAGAGGATCAAAGGGCTCAAACATATACCACATACTGACTGGTTAAAGAAACAGCAGCTCTACTCAGTGGCATACTGCCTCTTCATAGGCAATCTGTGCCTGACATATAAAGCCATGTCAGACCCTGACGAAATGGTCATGCTGCACCTCAGAATATCCAAATCCCATCAAGCTACACGCTGGACAGACTTGAACCTCAGGAGTGATATACATAGGACATGCTGGAGGGACACATTCATAACTCAGAGGCTCCCTTCACTCTGGAATAGTATCCCAATACAGGTTAGGCAGAGTCACTCAGTGACCGTCTTCAAGAGGAATATTAATGACTGGATGGGACATTGTAGGTTTACCATGGGTATCACTTATGTGTCACTGTTAGACAGAGGCACAGTATACTAACCTTGGAAAAGGGCATAGCAAGATAGATTTACAATGCATGGTGAAAGCCACACACATTCTGGCTAGGTTTATAAATGCCCTAGGGCAGATAGCCTAGTATTAACCTATGAACCTATGTATCTTGTTCACCATTGGCCCTATGTGCTGTTAATCACCAATGCAATCTCAATGCTATGGTAGCATGTGCAAAGGTCAGTTGTCAGTCACCTCTATGGTACAGTTGTGGAATATGTGAGTCATGTAGTAATGTCACAGCTGCCACATGTACACAGTCAACCCTATCCCCTACCCATGGATGTACGACACATGTATGAGATGGAAACACATAGCCAAACTGTGGACTAAGCACTCTGAACCCAGTACTGGCATAACCTGTCAGGTGGCATGAAATACCACAGTGACCGCAATACCAGTCTGATGTAGACCTACACTGACAGCAATACAAGCACGGGAACACACCGGGCCATTCGTGGAGCCTAAGAATGGCATCCTGCCTGAGTGGCAGACACCTCTGCAGCTGGCACACAGGCATACGTTAGGCCTGAACACAGCACGCATAACACATAGCACACAAATCCTGTGTGCCAAACAAGCACAGTCTGTACAGCTATACAACACTCCTGCTGCAGTTGTGTTGGGTACTTTTATTGTCCGGTACGGTGAGGTCATGCTCACCAGGCTGGACAAGGTGAAGGTCACAGTGATATGCTCATGGGGCACTATGGTCCACCACATAACACAAGCATGCAGGACAGTCAGATGCATGGACAGATATGACTCAGTCATTGTCCATGTCACTACAGCTGATGTCCCTCACTGGAATACATGATAGGGAACATGGAAGGGCTCACTGAGCAAGTGACACAGGCTGGTAGAACCCTGACCTTGGTTGGCATCATACCCTCACCAGGAATGCTGACATATTACTGAATGCTAATGAATTACTGTAGCTACAACACCCTAGCTGAAAGGTTCTTAGCATGCAGTCACTGCATTGCTACGGAACAACTTCTTACCACTCCCACAACAGGTGAAAACATGCAGCACCTGTTCATCAACAACATGTAGACTATATGCCCCAGACCAGGTGTGTATCCCTCACTACTAGGTTGATAGCATCTACATCTCACACTGTATATACTACACATCCCACATGCAGCACCTGCACAGAAGACCAGAGTCATAATGTTACCCAGTGCAAATACCATGTATTCACATGTGGCAGGCATCACACATAACTATTGAAGGTCACAGGTACATCTGTGTATTTGGCACACACATACATCATGTGTGCATTGCCATAACTGGTTTAATCGATGTCATGCATTATTGTGAGAAACAAACCGCACACATGGGCATTGTGTGAGCAAAACACACGTGACATGTCTGGAATCAAAAGCCATATATAATTGTGCTATTGTTTAGAAAGGGGTATGTGCATCCTGTAGTGTGTTTTCCCAGTTGCCAAAAGGGATGTTCCTTTCATACAAACTTACACACATACTAACCCCCCTTCACACACACTTGCTGGATTCAAACCCCTACCTAACTATGTTATGACACTAGAGACGGACACATTAGCAGAGCGTGCTATTTGCATTACTGGGAGATTTCTTTTCTCCTGATATACTTATAGGGTGCTGACATCATCGGTGTTTAGAAAGGGGAATTGGGCATCCTGTGGTGTGTTTTCACAGTTGTCAAAAGAGATGTTCCTTTCATACACACTTACACACACACTAACCCCCCTTCACACACACTTGCCACTTGCTGGATTCAAACTCCTACCTAACTATGTTATGACACTAGAGATGGACGCATTAGCAGAGCGCGCTATTCGGATTAATGGGAGATTTCCTTTCTCCTGATATACTTATAGGGTGCTGACATCATCGGTGTTTAGAAAGGGGAATGGGCATCCTGTGGTGTGTTTTCCCAGTTGCTAAAAGGAACATTTCCCTCACACAGACTTGCACACAGACCAACCACAATCACCCACACACACACACACACTCTGGATAAGCTGTCATTCCCTAGGGCAAACAGCCTAGTGTTGGCCTCTACACCCATATGTTTAACTGTCAGATGCACATTATTTGGTGCTGATAGCAGTGTTTGCAGGTCTTTATTGCCATAACATTTCCTGTTTGTACGAACAACTTGTGTATCTGTGGAAGATGTTTGCATATGGGGGAAATCCACTATATCATGTATGTCTCTGTAGTCATTTAAGTGTGAGCACTGTTCAGATTGCTATAATGTTGTTGGTTACTGGAATAACACGTACATATACCAGATATATGTGGCAAAATGCTAAACTGATATTTGGACTAAGTGTGTGAGCATGCCCAGTTCAGCCTTCCCATGGCATGTTGTGTAAAAGATGTCTCATTTATCAAAGTGTGTGAGCATGCCCAGTGTGAGCTTTCCATATGTTGAACTCTGCAGCCCATCACATTTGTGGATGAGTGTGAACTTCAACAAATATCTCCTGTTTATGGTTGTGTGTTCTGTGTCATGTTATGTAGTTACTGTACAAATGCGTTTTGTGTGAACACAACAGGGATTATACTGTGCCTGCAGGGTTTGCATGGGATACTTTGCATACAATTGTCAACATCCGTTCATACTGACCTAACACGGTAGTACTGTATAGTGTAGTGGTTCAGTACTTTCACTGTGGTGGACAGTATCCTGGGCTTTAGTCTTATCACTGCTTTACATTTCCATAGTGAGCACAACAGCCTGGTTAGGGTCCAGTTGTGCACATCTGACCATGTTGCATTATGTTCAGATATTAACTACTTACAACAGCCTCGTCCAACATCAGTAGTGTGTTCCACAACATAGGTGTACATTGGCAAACACTACCGATGTGCCCTAGGCCATTTCTAATGCAAGTCAGAGAGTGTGTTTGTCCTTCAACACATTGTAAGTGTAGTTTGCCATGACATATGTCATGTTTAGTATACTGTGCCTCTGTCTACCCGTGACATAACAGTGACACCCAGGGTAGACCTACCATCTCCCATCCACTCATTAAGATTCCTGTTGAGGAGAATCAACGAGTGACTCTATGGATAACCTGTACTGGTAGTTTACTCATGAGTGGGGGTGGCTTCTGTGTTATGGATAATGCAGTACAGCTTGTTCTATGTATGTCAGTGCTGGGGTTCAGGTCCCTCATGTGCATAGCTTACTGCCATTCAGATTGTACAAGGTGCAGCATGTTCCTTGATTCCAGCTTGGACATGGCTTTCTACATCAGGCACAGCTTGCGTCTGGGTGGCCAGCATGGCAGTGTGTGGAGTTGCACTCTTGTTTAATCAGGCAACACATTACATCTGTTCAAGCTCTGTGATACTCCTGGTGGTGTACTGTTGTGGACTTTACAGTTGATGGAGGTGTCTGCTGAGGTACACCCCACAGGGGCTGTTGTAGTCAATTGTAACGCTGATGAAGGATAACTGCAGAACCACAATGACCTCCCTTATCTAGATGTCATAACCTTCATGATTAGGTTGGTATATGGATTGTTTCTGTTAACACTACAGCCACATGTTTGTCCAATGCAGGATATCTATCACCTTGTGTACCCAGGTCTGTCATTACATGTTAAGTATGTAATGGGTTAACACCTATGTGGTAATTGGTGGTCACTTACTGTATATCCACAGAGGTTGACTATACAGTTTTCTCCATTTAACTTGCTGACATGGCTATGGCACCAGTTGTCTGTTTCTATGTGGCCCTTTTGTGGGATGCTTGTGACAGCTGGAGTGTCAGATATGTTAGGCAGTTTGTAGTCCTCTGCAAACATGTTCAGGCACAGTCCTTACATGTTGGCCTGTACGTATGGGGCATATATACCAGATGGGGAAGGTCCCAGGACCAAGCTTTGTGGGATACCTGTTATATGTGGTTTGTAGTCTGACATGGCTGCAGCATGTCTGACCATGTCAGTTCTGTCGTTGGTCTGGTTTGCAACCCCTGTAGTGACATAGGGGTGTATATATAAGCTGGTGAGCATATCTATATTGAACACGTAGGGTATTGTATGGAAGGCTTTGCAAGGTCCAGCTACGCTGTGTGGACCACATTGCCCTCATCAGTGACCTCAATTACTGTTTCAACTGAGTCACACATGTTTAGGGGCAGGGTCTGCACTTAATAAACCCACACTGGGTAGGGTCGGGTGTCAATAGATCCCCAATATCTTTATGTCTGCGGTACATGCTGATTCTTTCCATAGCTGTGCAGACCAAGCTTCTCCGGATTCTGTGGTGTTTGTTTTTAGTATCCATTCAGGCGACACCTTTCTTGAATGACCACTGTTGTTGTACACTGCTCTTTGGGTACATATACTGTGGTAAGGCTGACATAATGTCAGGGAGGCAGCAGTCTGCTGGGAAAGATATTTTGCATTATGGGGGGGGGGGTTGTTCACTGCACCTGTCAGGATGTATGTTGCCAATACGTTTGTGTGTTTGGTATGTTGTTTGTAATATTTGTGTGATCCAGAGCATATCTGGGAATTCACAACACGCTTCCTACCATCAGTTGCAGCAGCCTTGGGATTATCCTTAGTGTCCTGTACAATTTGTATCATAATAGGTTCATAGGTTCATATTAGGCTATCCACCCTAGGGCATTTGTAAGCCTAGCCACAGTGTGTGTGGCTTTTGCCACCCCTTGCTATGTGAATATTATGGCCATTTATGATTTACTTAGCTGTGCCTCTGTCTGGACATGACACAGTAAAGACCCCCAGTGTACATCTACAATCTACAATCATCCATCCATTTTGCCAACGTCCTGTTGAAGAGTGTCAGTGAGGGGCTCTGCCTAACATGTAGTGGTATTCTGTTCCAGGGTGTGGAGAGCCTCAGGGTTAGGTATCTGTCCCTCCAGCACATCCTATTTGATTATGTGTTGAGGTTGACATCTCTGACTCACACAGCTCTGATGGCTTTGAGTTTTCTGGGGTTGAGCATGTCCATTACTTCTGTGTTGGACATGGACTTGTACAACAGACATACATTGCCTCTGTGTAGGCAGTATGTGACTGCATTCAGCTGTGGTGTCTACAGCCAGGCAGCATATGACATATATTTGAGACCCTTTCTAACTCTTGGTGAGGTACCTTTGAGGTCTTTCTAACTGCTGCAGGTGCCAGGTAATGTACATCCCAAATGAGGCATTGTACTACATTATGGGTCTGATAAGGGAACAGTATAGGGGCACGATGACCTTTGTTGACGTAGATGTGAATCCTTTCATGATACAGTGTCCAATATAGACAGTCTTCCTAGCCAAATTGGCAATGTGACTGTCACATAACAGGTTACTGTACACTTGTGTCACTAGGTCCCTGATTACTCCTTCCATACATAATGGTTTACTACCTATGTGGTAATTTGTGTGTACCTTGTTTTGTATTTGGTGGTACATTCATACTGTCCACTGTCTTCAGGTCAGCGGGTGGGGTTCCTGTGTGTGAGAGTGTGGTCTGTAGCATGCTACAGACTGTACAGCAGTCTTGCCTACGGTTAGTTGCACATGGGTGGACTGCAATGACGTAAGCATTGTCAGTTAACTGGACATATAGGTGTCTGTGCTGAATATGGATACTCACCCTCCTTTTATGTTTTGTTCCAGGTTTTGTGGCCATAACACATGATATGTGGTATTACCTGGTAGTGCTGGTGTGCTGTCACGAGGCTTGCAGCAGGTTTCTATCACTGGACAGACATCGATGTTCTCCATACTGGGGAGGGCCTCAGGAGCATGCATATTGAGGTTTACACGTCTGGTATTGATCAGCATTACCCTTCTGTTTCTTTCCAGTTTTGTTTTCTATGGTGGTGGGTTAGTCTTTACGGCCTTGCCTACAAAAGGATCTCTGTAGGTTGCAAAAGCCTTAGGCAATATCCAGACGCCCATGGGTAACAGGTGCAAGCCATCCCTGGAACAGCAGCATGTCTCACTATGGAGTCACCTATTACAACTGTATCAGGCATGTTGTTTCTCCTTCTGTCCTGTGACTGTTTGGCACACCAGCTTTGTGTACTATGTGTTACATGTGCTATGTCTGGAGGTTGTTTTATTGGGTGTCTGCTTTGGAGGCTTGTGTTGGTGTTGTGTGTTTGTAATTAGGGCCTCTGGGAATGTTTTTGTGTTTTTGTTTGGTTTACAGTCGTTGTAGGTCTATGTGGGACTGGGTTTGTGGTGTATGTGGTTACCTTGTCCTCCTGACTAGTTTTGACAGTACTGATTTGAGGGTGCTCAGGCTCCGGTTTGGCTACCTGGTTGCGTCCATCACATATATTTGTATTTATTGGGGTGAGTTGTTGTTGTGTGTGTACTTGGGACAGGTGTCACATTGCCTCTGGATTCACAGATTCTACTTGTTTTGCCTGGCCTTAGTGGATTGTATGTGTGGACACATTTTATTGCCATACTAGTGATCACTGATTACTTCACTTTTTATGTTTGATCTATCATGTGGTAGCTTCCTCATTCTCTTCAATGGTTTAGTAATTGCTGGAGTCCAGCATGCCAGATGCCTGGGTGTATGGCATTGTGTCTTGTTGTTATTTGTGATTGCAGACTCCAAGCACTCTTGGCTGTGTTCATGGTATGCCTGTATAACATGTTCTGCAGTGTGTCCCATATTCTGGACTTGCACAGGGCCTTTCATGGATTCCACATTGGTTTGTAGGGGTGCAAGCTATGCTTTATACATGTGTTTCACTGTGGTATTCTGGCCAGGGACTGGGGTCGGGATGTGTAACTATAGTGTGATTACTCTATGGTCTGGTCTTACCAGTGAGGGATACACTTCTCATCTTGACATCCAGTACACATATTTCTGATTATCACATCCAGTATGCTTACCCCTCCTGTGGAAGTGTTACATTTTGCATGTCCATTTTGTTTGATGGATTCTGGGAAATTGTCTACAAATGTGTCGGTGCTAGTATAATACAAAGAGTATAGTGACAAACGTCTCAAAAGCTGACTTAACACTTCTTCAGACTGAGATGGTATCCTTTAAGCCCACTTGGCCAGTGGAAACCACAACACACAATGGTGACTCCTTCACAGACGCTTTCTACGGACATCTCCAAGAAAGCATGGACCCTCCACCAAGGGAAAGTGGCCTGTCTGGTGGATCCCAGCCATAAACAAACTGTATAACAAATGAAGGATACTAATGCAAGACAGAAGCTAAATCTCGTAAAGGGAAGGCAGCTGTGAGCAGCACTAGTAAAAAGCTACATTCTCTCATAAAGACATCCAAGGTCAACGTTGAGAGAAAAATCACCAAAGACAATAAAGATAACCACAATGCCTTCTTCAGTTATGTCAGAAACCTGGGTGGGAACCCTCAGATATGCTCAGAGTTGGTACACAACAACATAAATTTCAGTGACCTGACAGATATTGGCAACATTCTGGCAGACAGGTTCAGTGCAATTTTCCCCCTCCCTCACCCCCAAAAGAAGATAGTTATCACAGCTGAATGTAACCTCACTGTCATCTCAGATGTCCATGTGAGAGCCGCACTCAGCAAAGACAAAAACACAGCATCAATGGGACCTGATGGTATCCCCAGTTGCATGCTACGTGAACTCCAGAAGGAGCTAAACCCGTATATACAAATGCTATTTAACCTTAGCCTTGCTACAGGATATGTACCTGAACACTGGCATATACAGCAACAGTGGTCCCACTCCACAAAGGAGATGCCTCCACAGACCCTGGGAACTACCACCACACAAGCTTAACCAGCCTTGTCTGCAAAGCTATGGAAAGAGTCATTGTGGAGCTCTTAAACAGAGACATTGGTGACCTACAGACCCTTGATCCTACCCATTTCAGCTTTGTACAGTGCAGATCCTGCCTTTTGCACCTAGTTGACTATTTTGAAACTGTCAGTAGGGCCATTGATGAGGGCTAAGTGGTCCACACAGCCTACTTGCACTTGGCTAAGGCCTTTGACACAAAACCCCACTCAGGCATCATAGACAAGCTCAACAGCTGAAATATAAAACCATATGTCACAGGATAGGTTGCAAAATGGCTAAGAAACAGAACCCATGAAGTCGACATTGCAAGTGCCTTGTCAGATTCAAAGCCAGTCACAAGTGGTGTCCCACAAGGATCTGTCCTGGGACCCCTCTTATTTGGTATTTACTTTTCAGATGTGAAAGCAAACATAGGAGGGTTGTGGCTGACAAAGTTTGCAGATGACTGCAACCTAGGCACCATAGTGAATACATCAGCCGGCACACACATCCTACAGAATACCCTCACAAAAACAGATTGCTGGTGCAGGAATCATGGCCTGAAACTGAATGCAACTGATGTGTAGTCATCCCCTTTGGGAGGAACAAAGTACCCACAAATTAACACATAGACAGCAACCCACTGAGCACAGAAGAAAAATCAGACACCTGGGGACCCATGTAGATAGTGACCTCTCGTTTGACACCCATGTTGCCAAAGTGGTTAGAAAGACTTTCTATCTTGCCCACCTTATCATGACGTGTTTTCCATCCAGATCAGAGGAGGTCATTGTACCCCTATACTTCTCCCTTATCAGGCCCATGATTGAATACAAAGCCCCATTTGGTATGTACCTCACCCAGCACTTGCAACAGCTGGAGAGACCCCAAATGTACCTTACCAAGAGGATCAAGGGTCTACAACACATGTCATATGCTTCCAGACTAAAGAAAATCCAGCTTTATTCAGTAGCATACCGCCTACTTGCAGGTGACCTCTGCCTGACATACAAGACCATGTCCAATCAGGATCTGGTGGACATGCTCCACTTCAAGCAATCCAAATCCGCCAGAACCATGAGAGCTAAAGATTTGAACCTCAGCACATACATGTATAGGACAAGAGTCCCTCACTGACTCTCTTCAAGAGAAATCTGGACAAGTGGATGTGAGATCATAGGTTTACCCCAGGGGTCCTCCCTGTGTCACTACTAGACAGAGGGACAGTCAACTTATTCGATTAAGGGGGTCATAATGTGTCACTACTAAGTCAGAGGCACAATATTCGGAATCTATTCTGTACACTTATTACCACTATAAGGGGTGGCAATAGCCACATCACTATGGTTAGGCTTATAAATGCACTAGGGCTATAGCCTAGTGGTAAACTATGAAACTTTGAAACTATGGTGTATGTGTAGGTATTTTCAGTCAAGCAATATAATGTGGTTTGGGGAGCTTGATATCTTCATGTATTCCAACATAGGCCTGGTGCAGTTCCTGCTATTAGGACAGTGGTCTGCAGCAAGCTATATAGTAGTAGGCAGTTTTAGCCATTGGTATTTGACCATGGCTAATCCATGCTGCTTCTTGTTGTGGTGCCAACATGGGGGTGTGGTTATCCATGACATTTATTGCTAGTCACCCTCGTTTTGTAGCTGTATATCACTGTATGAGGTGTGACCTGGTAGTGTTAGGGTGCTGATGTGGGCTTTGACCCAGTTTTCTATTACAGCACTGATATCTACATTCTCTATACTGTGTGCGTTTACACTGCATGCATCTTGCTGTTTATACTTCTGGCATTGGGTAGCATTACATCTAGGTTCCTATCCCTTGTGGTACCTATGAAGGTGGGTTTGTGTTTTTGTGGTTCATGACTGGTGAGGGTGGATGTTAGTCAGGGTCCTCAGATGTGCATATGGTACATGGTGTTACATTACTTAATACATGGCATTCATGCCTCAGGTGGTGCTGCAGGGCTGCCTCTGTCGGATGCACATACTACACTTCCTGTACATGTTTGGAAGCAGGTTGTGTCATGTTAGGCGTCCCTGTTACTATATGAGTGAGTCGGAGGGGGTATCAGTCCCAGTGTTCCTACTGAGCCAGTGTATGTGCTATGCGTTGCCTCTTTGCCAAGGCCAGGGCATACTGGGCACGCCACCTTCTGCCTACTGGGGCAAAGTCAGGTTGTTCCTCCTCCGAGTCACCCTCTGCCTGTGGTGGCCTTGGCAATGGTGGGGGTATGTTTGGCCCAGCCCTATGCTGGTCCTGCTGCAGCTGTTTCCACAGGATCATATGTAGCATAGCACATATCGTAATCATTTGAGTACATATAGTTGGTGTGTACTGCAAGGCTCCACCAGATGTGTCCAGACACCGGAACCGTGACTTGAGCAGCCCAAACACACGCTCTATGACATTACGTGTTTGTGCGTGTGCCTCATTATGGCGTTCCTGTTCAGGTGTGTGTGCATTTCTGATGGGTGCCATCAGCCACGGCTCAAGTGCATAACCTGCATCCCCCACTAGGTGTCCGTGTGGGAAGTCCCCACTGGCAAATGATTGGTACAGCTGCGTCAGATGCCAGATGTGGGAATTGTGGTAGCTCCCAGGGCAGCCAGCACACACGTTCATTATTATGCCCTGGGCATCACACATGACCTGGCAGTTGATGGAGGGGAATCCCTTGCGGTTAATATAGGCTCTACCCCGCTCACCGGCTGGTGCTTTGATGCGTATGTGCGTGCAGTCTATTGCACCCAGTACCTCAGGGTATCCCGCTATTTGCTGGAAGAGACGCATATTGCTGGCCAATACCTCACGGGCATTGGGGAAATATACATGATCACCGACATGTGCTGACATGGCATCCAGGAACTGGTGCAGTACCCTGGAGGCTGATGCCTGTGATATCCCCATCATATCACCAGTTGGTCTCTGGAAGGTACCTGTTGCTAGTATTCTTAGGCCAACACAAACCTTGGTTTCCACTGGGATGGGTTCCCCTCTGTTGGTTTGGTGTGTGAGACGTGGCCTGCACAGCTCAACAATTTGCTGCAGAAGGTCTCTGTCCACTCTGTAGCACTCTACTATCTCCAGCTCATGTAACCCATGGTAGGTGACCCTGGGCCTGTATACTCTTCTCCTTCTCCTCACTCTGGGTTGTCTGTCAGCATCTGCATTGTCACCACCCTCAGCAATTCAGCTATGCCTGATTATAACAGCTATGGCAGCCCCTAGCATTTCTGCTCTGAGTTCAGCTTTTTCAGTTTTCAATTCTGATAGCTTACTCCTTTCTTGCAGTATCTCTTGAGAGAAACACCCTGCACTGCTGTTTGCAGTGTTTTAAGTGCTGGGTTGGGCTTCTAGTCTGCCTGTGTAATTGCCTGCTTCTAATTGTTATCACCAATTAAATCCAGCAGTATCCTCTGGTAGCTTTCTTGTAATCTGGTTGTTTCCTTTTTCCTCTCTGTTTCCTCAAGGGGAGCAATGTGCACACCAGCATAAGCACGCTCACAGTGACTTAAACGCGCGCACACATCCTTACACGGTTTGAACTGGGCTGATTCATGGTAAAACGCGCGTACATTGCCTTACACAAGTGCACGCCCACGCAAACCATTGTAAACAGTTTGCAACACACTCCCACATGGTGAGCCTGCCTTACACGCGCGCATGCACGTATATCAAGAAAGTTTGAGTGTAGGGATAGTGTGCCCCCTCTATTTCTTGACTTTCCTAGTGTTCTGTTGGGACACACCTCTCTCCCATCTGTCGTCTGTCACGTTACTCTGCCCTCCAATGTGATACATTTATTTCTATCATTCCCCCCCGTGATGTCACCTACCTCTTACTCTATTCTTCCCCTTCTGTAACTCTTACACTACTCGGAAAGTGCTCATTACCTATGTGGCAGTGTGATTCAGTATTGTAACCCTCATTTACATAGGATTGCCTAGTAATGTTTAGTTACATCTCTTACACTGAGCTTCCCCCCCTTGGCAACCACTACAACGGTGGTCATATTGTTTTTGGTCTGCTAGTCCCTGCATTGTCATTCCATGTAATATATAAAACCCACAATTGTGAGCTTATAAGCTTCGGTTTTCACTTTTAGGCAGCGCACCCCGTTTGCGCAGGTGTGCGCTGCAGTTAAACATAAAAATCCCCCCAAAAATAAAAAAAGGTATTTTAAATAATTTTGCATCACTTTTTAATGCCAATGGCCACATATTTGGCCATTGGCATGCTAGATGACACATATGCACCCTTTATTTGGAGCTGACATAGCTCCGTTGTCAATTTTGCAGAAATGTACTCAGTTGTCAGCTGAGTACATTTCTGCAGCTAAAACGTCCGTTACACGGATTGGTTTGGGCTTCCTGGATCGCTCAAATACCTCATTTGCATATCTTTCAGCTGCAAATGAGGTACTGAGCATTTCCACGCCCAGTCCGTGTAAGAGACGTTTTAGCTGTCTCTTACACGGAGGTTTGGGCTGTTCCTGGATTGGGAGGCTTACACTACTCTTAAACTCCATGTAAGCCTTCGTGAATCCGGCCCAGGGAGTTACTATGGCAATTAAAAACAAATGCATTTGCTTATCCAGTGCTTAATGACTATTGCTCACTGGAATATGTCCTGAAATTAAAATCTTCGTTAACATAAAAAAACGTTTATTAATCATGTTAAACACAATTATGTTTTATATACATACATTTTATGAATGAATTTACATAATCTAAAGCTTTATATTTTATAATTATAAGTGGGAGAGGTTATGATGTCATTGTTCATGACTATTTAAACTGTTCAGTATTTTAACAATTTGTCTGATGAAGTTGTAAGTGAACAAAAGCACTTACATTAAAAAACGTCAGTGGTTTATCGTTTTAAGGAGTGGTGATTATCTTCTGATTATTTTTCTTCTTGGAATCTTCGGTTCTTAACAGTTTTATATTTATTTGGTGACAGTGTGGGTCACTCCTAATAGCCTTATAGGTTCTTAGGGAAGTACTAGGCTATCTGCCCAAGGGCATTTATAAGCCTAGCCAAAATGTGTTGGCTTTTGCCCCCCCCTTATATTAGTTCCCTGTGCCACTGTCCAGCAGAGCCATTAGTTATCTGTGCCACTGTCCAACAGAGCCACTGCAGTGATTCTCGGGGTAAATTTGCTGTTTCCCATCCACCCATCAAGGTTTCTCTTGAAGAGTGTTAGTGAGGGGCTCTGCCTGATGTATATTGGAATCCTGTTCCAAAGCATGGGGAGTCTCTAGGACAGTAATCTATCCCTCCAGCATGTCCTATTTATTGTTGTGGCAGGGTTTATATCTCTAGAGCCTGTGGCTCTCCGGGATTTGTTTTTTTTTTTAGGTGGAGCATGTCCATCAATTCTGGGTTGGACATGGCCTTGTATGTCAGGCAGAGATCACCTCTGAGTATGCGGTATGCAAGCGAGTACAGCTGGAGTTTCTTGAGTTGGGCTACATAAGGCATCTGTTTCAGGCCAGTAATCCTCTTGGTGAGGTACTTTTGTGGTCTTTCCAGCTATTGCAGGTGTCTTGTAAGGTACATCCTAAATGGGGCGTTGTATTCTATGATGGGTCTAATGAGTGATGAGTAGAGAGGCACAATAACTTCTTTTGTTCTAGATGCGAACCCTTTTGTGATTAGGTGGGCCACATAGAAGGATTTTCTTACCACCTTGGCAATATGATTATCAATGAAGAGATTATTATCTACTTGGGTCCCCAAATCCCTTATTATAATTACTGTATTTAGGGGACTACCCACCTATGTGGTAGTTTGCAGGTACTTTATTTTTTCCAAAGGGGGAGACTATGCACTTTTCGGCAATTAACTTGAGGCAATGCTTTTGACACCAGGTATCCGTCTCAGTGAGACCCTTCTGGAGGGTGTCTGTATCAGCCGGAGAATCAATTATGGCCCCTATTTTGCAGTCGTCTGCGAACTTGGTCAGCCATAGTCCTCCTATGCTTGCCTGTACCTGTGAGAAGTATATAGCGAACAGGAGGGGTCCTAGGACTGACCCCTGGGGGATGCCACTTGTAACCGGTTTAGAGTCGGATGTAGAGTCTGCAATTCTCACCATGTGGTTTCTATCCATGAGCCAGCTGGCAACTCATCTCATGGCGTAGGGGTTTATGTTCAAGTTGGTGAGCTTGTCTATAATACTAGAATGGGGAATGGTGTCAAAAGCCTTTGCGAGGTCTAGGTAGGCTGTGTGGACCTCCTTTCCCTTGTCTAATGCTTTGGTAACTGTCTCAAAGTAGTCCACCAAGTTTAGGAGGCATTATCTGCCTTTAACAAAGCCAAACTGGGTAGGGTCCAAGGTTTGTAGGTTCCCAACGTCTCTGTTAATGAGTTCCATGATAATGCACTCCATAGCCTTGCAGACAAGGCTAGTCTGGCATATAGGGTGATAGTTCCCGGGGTCTGTTGTGGGTATGTGGAGTGGGATAACTGTTGCTGTGTGCCACTCTGTGGGTATGTAGCCTGTAGAGAGGCCAAGATGAACAGTGTGTTTAGGTGAGGGGTTAGTTAGTTTTGGAGCTCTTGTAAGACACAGCCTGGGACACCGTCCGGTCCCATTGAAGCTGTGTTTTTGGCTTTGGATAGGGCTGTTTTAACCTGTGTGTCTGTGATTGACAGGGCCCTACATTCTTCTGGTATGGTTATGGACCCTTTAGGGGGTGAGGTTTGCAATAAATCTGTCTGTCAGAATGTTGGCAGTATCAGTCGGTTCTGTGTATTTTGTGCCATTCTGCACTAACTTAGAGCAGATTTGAGAGTTTCCACATAGGTTCTTGACATAGCTAAAGAATGCTTTGTGGTTATCTTTGGAGTCATTGGCAATTTTTCTTTCGAAACTAGCCTTGGATGATTTAATGAGGGATTGTAGTTTCTTGCTGATACTGATCAGGGATGTCTTTCCTTGGGATTTTACTCTCTTCTGTACTAGTTTCCGCCTGTTGTACAGCTTGTTTATGGCAGGGGTCCAACAGACTGGTTTCCTTTTCTTGGAGGAGTGAGTCTTGGTTTTACTTGGGATAGCACGATCCATGCATTCCTTAGGATGCTCAGAGTGCCTTTGTAAAGGTTTCAGCAGCTTGGACAGCATTGTCCTTTAACATGGGGGCTGTGAACCTTTCCACCTCGGTCTTAAATAATGTGAAGTTTACTTCTGAAAAGTTTTTCATGGTGGTTTCCTTGATTGGGGTGGGGGCGGAATGTGGATATCCAGAGTGATTAGTCTATGGTCTGATCTAACCAGCGAGGGGTTGACCTCCGGTGTGGAACACCAGTCGCCCATGTTGGTGATGACCAGGTCCAATATGTTGTTCCCTCTGGTGGGGGTGTTGACCAGTTGATCCAGGGCATTCGAGTTTATAAATTCTAGGAAGCGTTGGGCAAGGGAGTTGGTACTTGAATAGTTCTCCCAGTTTGTTTGGGTAATTGAAATCACCCAGTATTAGGGTGTTTGGTAGGACCTTCATATTTCCTAGTGTCTCCAGAAATGCAGAATGGGGGGTCCTGGGTCATGGTGGGTGATCTGTAGCAACCTACAATTTGGATTGCAGTTTTGCCCATTGTTAGTTGCACATGGATGTTCTCTGATGCATTGGGCTGCGCCACTAATCTGGAGGTGTGGGTATCCTTGATGAATATGGATACACCCCCACCTTTTGTGTTTCAGTCCTGGTTCTGTGGCCGAAAGGTATGGTATGAGCTATAGCCAAGTAGTTCTGGAGTGCTCTCAGGAGCCTTAAACCAGGTTTCTGTTACTGCACAGATGTTGATGTTCTCCATACTGAGGAGTGCCTTGAGTGCATACATTTTGAGGTTTAGACTTCTGCCGTTGAGTAGCATTACCCTCAGTTTTTGGTTACTTGTGCTATTTATGGTGGTGGGTTTGTCTTTTGAGCCTTGCCTAAAAAAGGCACTATGGGGGCGGCAAAAACCTTGGCCAGTATTCTAAAGCCCAAGGGTGACGGGTGCAAGCCATCTCTTGCAAAGCAACGTGGCTTATCGAGCATGTCATCCCAGGCGGACAGATACTGGATCCCCTTTGAAGGACACCAGAAACTTAGCCAATTGTTGAAATTGATCCTTTTTTCTTTATACTGTGGCATCATTCTTGATGAGGGCAGGATGCTACTCTGGGTCAGGGTCATACCGACCTGGGCTACATGATCAGAGAGCTTTTCCATGTCTCATTTCATGTAGTCCAAGGCGGTATGTCTGAGGTCATTCACACCAACATGGATGATGACAGAGTCATATTTGCACTTGTTCTGGAGTGACCTGAATGCTTGTGTTATGTGGCAAATCCTGGCACCCGACAGGCAGCTAACTGTAACCTTCTCCTTGTCCAGCCTAGTTAGTGGGACATCAGTGTGCTTGACTATAGAGTCGCCTATTACTAGTGTGTTGGGTATGTTATTTTGCCTTAAGGGCTGTGATTGCATGGCACACTGATTATGTGAAATATATGCTTCATGGTTGGTGATGGGGTATGGAGGTTGCTTGGATGTCTGCTTTGGAGGTCTCTGTTGCTTTTGCAGATTTTTATTTAGAGCCTCCGAGTATGTTTTCATGTATTCATGTGTGTTACTTGCCGGTGTTGGTTTATTAGGTCTATGTGAGACTGGTGGTGTGTTGCAAGTATTACCCTTCTCCTCTTGGCTGTCAGTTCCAGTCTTGTGTAGAGAGAGCTTTGCCTCCAGTTTGGCTGTATAATTGCATCTCTTGCATATATTAGTGTTTGGTGGTAGGAGGAGAGAGGGTTGTCTGTGTACATGAGGCAGTTGTAACATTGCCTCAAAATGCCCAGATTCACCAGTTGGACTGAAGAGTACACCGGAAACTGCCCTTTGGACATGCCTGAATAGGTAGAGTAAGCTGTTTTTCTGATTGGCTAATGGGGACGAATAGACAGCCTTGTCCTTCTGGACAGTATAGGGGGGTCTAGTGCTAGGGTTAATTAGTGCTTACTATGAGTTTTAAGCAAGTGCTTGACTGTGAAATGAATGGTTTTTGTGCTAAAGTTGAAGGTTTGTCTAGTTCCAAGGGAAAAATTGAAGAGTAAACTTCGTGGAGCGGATAATAGTTTAACTCTAGCTAACCCGCACTGCTCTGTGCGCAAAACCACGCAAATGTGTTTTAATAGCAGGGAAGCGATAGAGAGAGAAATTAGCCCAAAATGGCTGATAAACTACTAACTTCTGGGCTGAAACCACTCCTCCAGGGACAGATAGGCTGCTCAAAGCTCCCCTCCCTCACAGGTGAACAGAGAAACTTCCTTCTATCCAAGTAAGGTATGGGCAACACAGAAACTTGTAACACAGCCCTGGATTCAGCAGTAACCTGAAAACTGGACTATACTAGTTCAGAAAAGCTAGAAACAATTATATATATATATTTTTTTTTTTCACAAAATAGAGCAGATACAATCAAAACACTTTAAAAGCACAGAAAAGGCTATCACACTTCAGTGGGCAGCCTGCAACAGTTAAACAGATTATCTAAACACAAAAATTACTTAATTCAAGTGCAGGCAGCAAATAAGTTCAATATGTAGCAATAACAAACTTTTTAAATCACAGAAATGCTAAAAAAAAACTGCCGTTTTAGGCGGAATTAGTTAAGACAGCAAGAAAAGCAGAAAATGATACTTAATCACTCCAAAGTCTCTCTCTTTTGTCTCTCTGCCGCTGTAGACTCTACAAAACACCCGGAAAGCACTTGCTGAGTGGAATACATGCGCAAAAACTGTGCAAATGCGTTTTTTATAGCAGCGAAGCAAGAGAGAGAGAAATTAGCCCAAAATGGTTAATAAATTACTAACTACTGGGCTGAAACCACTCCTCCAGGGACAAATAGGCTGCTCAAAGCTCCCCTCTGTCACAGGGGAACAGTGAAACTTCCTTCTATCCAAGTAAGGTATGGGCAACACAGAAACTTGTTTGCTCTTTGTTAAACTAACATTTGTATTAACAGTAACATTACATAGTAAGTTTGGACACCCTTTGTTAAGGGCCTTAAAGTAGCTGATAAGGAGTGACTGGTACTAGGGGAAAAACTACCTTATAGTCTGGGCAGAAGGGAGTATAGCTAGTAAACCTGTGCCAGCCTTTCCCAGGTATGTTTGTGTATTAATCAAACCTCAAAGAGTGTGTTTGTGTCCGCTACTTGGGCAGGGACACGAAGCACTGGTTGGACAGAGAAGGGTGCTGGAGGTCTTGGCTTGGTCACTCAGCTGAGATCTCAACTCTATAGCTATGCCAATGGGGAGTCTTAGCGGGGATCTGGAGAAAGAGGGAGAAACCAGCTCCGGACTGACTGTGGCCTCTGTATGCTCTTAAGAGAAATTGCATTTGATGCAGAGAGCTGCATCTGGAAATACTGTTTGTGTACTTGTTGTCCTCCCAGTGTACGTCCCCCACTAGTGCCAGTGGTGAGGATTGAGGCTCCTTGATTACTGGTCCAGTGGTGGTGCATCACAGGAAATATGGTCTTTTTTTCGGATTCACTTCAGAAGCTTGAAACACTGAAATCTCAAATTTCAGTATCTCGAGCCCAAGAAGTGGAATCCACAAAACAACGAAAACTAAAAACTGCTAAATTCTGAATGTCGAATACTGGAAGTTTTGAATTTCATGGTTTTACTACACACACACACACACATACCATCCACCACACAAACACACACAATCACTCTACTACATGAAAGCAGGGGGGCAAGCCCCTCCGGTATTCGAGGTTTTGAATTTCGCGCTTCTAAACTTTCGCTATTATGTGGATTTGGCTTCTTGGGCTCAAAATACTGAAATTTGAGATTTCAGTATTTCGAGCTTCTGAACATAACCCCTTTTTTTCTTATGTGACTCTTGCTTGTTGGTCTAGGTTGTGGCTGAAAAGGTTCCCTGAGGCAGTTCACCCACCTGGCTAAAATAATTGAAATAACTGGACTATTAGCTGGGGGCTAAGGATGGAAAAAAGTTATTCTCAGAATAGCTTGGAGGGCCCAAATGCACAGACATATGACCACAGTGAACCTAGGCATTCTCAAAAGTAATAACGTACGTGCAGTACCAAGGGTGACAAATAGTATTACCAAGTAGACCATAGCCCAGTATGCATAGTCTTGGAGTTTAATGCACAAGGAAACTGTCAACTTTTAACTTAATTTTCTCATTGCATTTATTTATAAACAAGACACTTAAATCAGTCCATTGCAGTTCCTTTCATGTATAGTATGGCCCACAAAGGCAGGGGTGAATGCATTATGTGCAATAAGATACATGCATGAGCATACGTGCAAGTGTCCACTCACTCACACTCACACACACACACACACACACACACACACACACACACACACACACACACACACACACACAAATGTATGATAGATGTAAAAAGTCTACAGTAGCCAGCTAGACCATAATGTTTTGCAACATGGTAAGAAATGCATTCCACAAGAAAATTTATGCTGGCACAGACAGAACATGCATTAAGCTTACAAACAGTAACTAGAAGTCATGACTGAAATCACCATGCAGTTGAAGTGTTTTCTTTAAAGTATTTCTGGGTTTGTGGAAGTAATTTTGGTGTTAGTAATTTTTTGTTTTTATTGTTTTTTGTGATTGGAACTCTAAGCAGTGGAGAGCAACAGAACTTTGATCAGATTTGTTTGCCCTTTGTCTCTATGCTTTTGTATTTGCGTTGAAGAATGATTTACCACATTACAAAAAAAAAACAACTTGTATAACCAAAAAAGCTCCACTAAATTAAAATAAAATAATGGAAAGACAAACTTTAGTGAACCACTAGTTTAATAAAATAAGATAAGCGCTTTCGTTATGTGCTATGACAAAACTTCCTCAGACAAATGTTACATAAGAAACAAGTTGCTTTAAATACTCAAATAAGTCACGTGATCAAAAGTTAAAAAAACACAACTCCTTTTTATAAAACCCACCAAATATGAGACACAAGTACCTTACAAACATTTATAAAAAAAAAATCAGTAATCAAAATTACTTTAACAAATTTGTTGACGAATACAATCTGAAAAATAAATATGCAAAAATAACTTAAATAATTAAGTCTCAGTTGCCAAAATAATTCCTGTTGTTCCAGTTTTAAAGTTGTAGGACCCCCTCTTATGTATTGTTTTACTTGATCAATTACTTTGAATTTGATAAAGTGATTTAGATAGTCAGCAATATGTTTGGCCAAAGCATTTTCCATCCTACCCCTCCTTATATTGTATAAGTGTTCGTACATTCGCTCCTTTAGTTTGTGGTCAGCCTTTCCTATATAAAAACAAGGGCAAGACTGGCATTTCACGAGATAAATTACACTTTTGGTGTTACAATTGTATCTTTCTTTACTCGTACTTCAAGCCTCCAACTGTAAAGGAACTCCCTACATCAGTAAACTTACAAAAGGAACAGGCTTCACATTTGTACATTTCTGGGTATCTTGTGTTAGTTTGTTTTACTAACTTCTAAATCCACTTTATCTAGAGTTAGAATAGACATTGAAGGTCATTGTGAACGGGCCATGAGAGCAAAGAAGTAGAGAATGACACAAATTTTTGTTTAACTTTTATTACACCCTTTAGCTTGGACGCCTTTAATGTAAAACAAATTGTTATTAAGAACTGGGAATTGATTACAGCAGACAATTTAATCCGTAGTAATCTTGGTGTTGCACCTAAATTTGTTTTCAAGGGTAGGGGTGAAACTTGAAAAACCTGTTAGAAGTTAGTAAAAAAAAAACTAACACACGATTTGGTGGGTTTTATAAAAAGGAGATGTGGTTTTTAACTTTTGATCATGTGACGTATGTGAATATTTAAAGCAACTTGTTTCTTGTGTAACATTTGTCTGTGGAAGTTTTGTCATAGCACATAATAAAAGTGCTTACTTTATTTTATTAAACTAGTGGTTTGCTAAAGGTTGTCTTTCCATTACATTACAAAAAACAATCATGTATGTTTTGAAGGTTTCAAGAAAACTGCTTTTTTTTCTACAATAGTGCAAGCTCATCACTTTAGTTTCATACTACTAGGATTCATTGTGCAGGTATTCCGTGCAAAGGCATGAATCTCTAAGCATCCACAGTCATGTGGATAGCATTTGTATCAAAGGGATCGTCATCAGTATCATAAAGAGAGTTTAATGGATACAGGGTGGTCAGACTGAAGCTTGACCTCTGTCTTTCAAAGAACCAGACTACCCAGAGTACCATTCCTTGGGTTCTTGCCTGTTTCAGTTGACTCAGAACTCTTAAAACCGTTTCTGATGAGCTCATTAATGGGAATCCTGTCATGGAGATTGCTAGATATTAAACAGACCTGGTGCCTTACTAGCTTATGGTTAAAAGTACCCTGCTACCTTCCTCCTGGCAGTCTTGCAAAGTTTAGAACTTCTCCCACTGCCTGTCTGTTGGTGCGAAGGACTAGTCACCTGGCAGCACTAGGGCTGCCCTTCACACCCACAGACATGACCCATTCAGTTTTCTTGTGCCGCAGTAAGAGAAAGATCTCTTGGAAGATTGCCCTCCTCCCTCTCTCTCTGGGTTTTATCAGCTTCAGAGCTCAGATAAGAATCTCTTTTGGATTTTTATTTCCTCCCTCTTCCTTTTTCCATCAGTACTTGATTATTATTTTTTTTTTTTTTTTTGTTGAGAAATTTTCTGTTCTGTCTGATGCACTTCATTGTTTCAATCTCTGTGTGCTTGCATAATTTGCTGTACTGGATCAAAATTTCTCAAGAGGCCCAGGATTTAATTACAATTAAAACCCTCAAACAGTACAGTATTCCATGTGCACGCATGGATTCAAATCTTTGCATCATTTGCAGTCAGAAAAATTGGATACAAGACTGTGACCGTTTATCTTCACATTTTTGTGGCTGCATTTTCTTTGCCTTGCTTGATAGTGAAATCTTTCTATTTGTTTCATTTAACTGTACTGTAAACAGCAACATGTAATACACCATCACATTTGATTGTAATTGTTTAGAGAGTTCTAGATTTTTTGTATTAGACATTTCCAGTTGATAACCCTCTGACAAAAATCGGGTCTATATTAAAACCCCGAAAGATCTAAAACGCGAATGTATGTACATCGACACATAAAGGTCGGTGTACATACACAGCAAAACACATAAACGGTGAAAATCAAAATACTGTACATGTTTCGTCAGCAAAACGCACCACACAGGTAAGTACAAAATAAAAATTTGCCCCATGTGAGGGGCGAACCCCTTCTTAAATATACCAACTCCAAGACCTCACTATAGAGGGGAAAAGGATATATTTCCTTATCCCTACCACCACGCTGCTGGCTAGGAAACACGTTATGCGTTTTGATTTTTGCCGTTTACGTGTTTCGCTTTTTATGTACATCGAACTTTGTGTCAATGTATATCCATTTGCATTTTAGATCTTTCGGGTTTCTAATAGGTAAGCCAAAAATCTTTATGCAGACATCTATGTGGTGTAACTAAAATACTACATGAAAAGCAGAATATGTTTTTATCAAATTTATTACTGTTTTTTTTAGAGACAGATGATTTCATTGTTGTATTCTCAGCAGTGCTATAAGAAAGTCAAGATTCAAAACTGTTTTAATGGTGGCTATTGTCAGTCAAGCTAAGAGGAAAAGTATTGCATAATTTCAAAAAGAACGAAGAAAATTTGTTTGTGATTGCTTTTCTTACTTATTAATAATTAGCTGAGAAAAGCTACATTCTTCTTTATGGGATAAATGTGTTTTGTTTTTTTTCTTATTTATAAATTTAATAACCATGTAGATGTGTTGTTAAAGTGATCCTTTTCAGCAATGATACAGGCCAGAAGGATAGAAAGAGCACAGAAAATACACATTTGTATAGAAAACATAATTCTGAGTTGTAAAGAAATAGACATATTAATGTATGGCAACAAATGCAACCCAGCATGTTTGCAAAATGAATATATATTTCCTAGAATTAGACTTGGGCAATGCAGAAGAAGGCAGCTGGTGTTAGGAATATGTTTTGAAACATTTGCATCCGATGGTATTGAATATGTGGTGTAATTTTAGGCAAATTCTAATTGCAGTTATGTTTTCACATTTGTGAGTAATTAAAGATTGCTGGAATTCATTTGCTGTAGGCCCTTTTGGTAGTGTGTAAGGTAAAAGCTAAATTGTATGCTGTAAGCTCATTATTTTTGCAAAAGTATTTCTTCAAAAGTATGTGCTAGCATTAAAAAGTGGTGGTCAAATGTTTCAGCATTTTATAAATGGTGACAGTGAACAGAACAGAGCACACACATTGATGAAATAAATTGGTTGAGAGTATGAGATTGCATTGATGAGTGCTATCATCTGCTAGTTTTGTAAAAGGGCCACTTTTCTTCCATTTTTTTTTCAGTAAATTGTTGTTGCCTTGTGAGCTTAATATGAAGATTGTTTTGACCATAGAGTATTTAGTACTGGTGACAATAGGTCTATGTTGGTTCAGGACAGAACATTATCTTTTGTAATGCAGACATATTTGTTTTATTTGATTGTTAGAAGTGGATAAACTGGACCTCTAGGGCCTATTTTACCATAGTTTTGTTACAATAAGGTTAACTTAAACAGAACATCAAAATTGGGCACATATCAGACCAATGATGGATTAGCCTTAATACTGTCATCTATTGCAGATGCCTTGCATAACTTTGTCACCTAAATCCTGTTCTCTGCAAGCTGAACTTAATTCAGAATGTAACTGTGCCTAGACTTCTGCATTTAGCTTTTTGATCTATAGCTTAACTTAAAAGCTTTAGAAAACGAAATTCTCTCAGCAAGTATAAGACGGTATTCTTAATATGAAGAATTAATGGTTAAACGAAGAATTTCTGATGCACATTTTAGTTTGTCATCTGTACAAAGATTTGCAAAAGGCCAAATGACTGCAGTAAAATGCATACTAGAATGGTTATTGGAAGTTAGGATTGCAAAAATTAGGCAGCCATCTAGAGCTGGAAAGACTGAAGCTGCAATGCTGTGATAAGCCAACATATTTTGTTCAAAGTCAATTTGTAGCTGTTGCGGTTTCTTAAAAAAGTGGCAGCAACTACAGCTAGAAAGTAATCTTTAGGGTTGACAGAGGGAAATTCAGTGCTGGGTCTAATCATACCCCAAGGTATTTGTAATTGGATTTAGAGGTAACACTACCAACTCCAGTGCAGAAATAAACTGTTTTCCTATATCCTATTTAGATGAGCTGCAGTTCCAAGCAACAAACTCTAAGGTTAATTGGTACTTATCTGAGATTCATTTGGCTAACACCTAGGCAAAGTTGAGCCAGATAATTCATAAACACTTCCAGTGTAATACCTTGAAAAAGAATTGAGGCAAGTAACCACACTGTTGGAATAAAGCAGCCCGATAATGTGTGAAAGTTCAAAATGAAGTTCACTAAGAAAAATATTGAGAAATCGTGGAAGTAGAACTGACAACTTTGGCACAAAAAAGCAACCTAATTCAAAGACGAGACTTCTAGATCACCAGTTCATCTTAGATGGAGTAGTAAGTACAGGAAGATCTGTGAAATAACAGTACTCATTTTAAACTACTGACTTTGATTTTTTTTCTCCAGTCTTCTGGCCTTTGAAAGTTTTAATATATTCTTGAACTGTTCTGGCCCAACATTGACTGACCGCACTATACTTGGGCTACTTGCTTCAACTTCATTAAGGAAAAAAGATTGCACTTGCTGAAAAAAAATGCATTATGTGGTCTAGATTTCATAATTTAGTTAACCATTGAAAATATGAATCTCCTCAGGACTTTAACATACTGCTAAGACATTTTCTCCCCCATTGAGCCTTTTTAGGCAAAGCCAATCTACTCAGATTGTCATTCTAGTAAATAAAATTCAGATCTGGCAAATATCAGAAATATCAGTATTGCACTACTCAACACTGGGAGCCTAAGTAAGAAAATGTCCTCCCTTGACGCCTTTGTAACTTTAATACATGGATAATTGTGTTTCCTCTGAAATCTGATTTCAGACTACTGGTAGTACTCCCCCCTTTCTGGGCTTCTCTGTCTACCACGCATTTGGACCCACAAATATAATAGCTATAATTCTGGTGATGGCATGCCTGCCTTTAATCCCAAACATCATCACCTCTAGACTAATCAACCAGGGCAATGACCACAAACTCCTTCATATCCTAATATCTATAAATAAGCCCTCATACCATATCCTAGCCAACTACAGAACAATCCATGACACCTGCAAATCACAAAACTTATCGTAATAAACTAGAATACCTTCCAATTAACCCAAACCGAAACCCTGTCTTTCTATGGGATTTTTTTAACTATTTCTTCATATAAACTGTCACACCTATAGGTTCATAGGTTCATACTAGGCTATCTGCCCTAGGACATTTATAAGCCTAGCCAGAGTGTGTTTGGCTTTCGCCACCCATTTTAAATTAATTTTTCTATGTCCTTTTTCGAGGTTAGTATACTGTGCCTCTGTCTAACAGTGACACAGAAGTGATACCTGGGGTAAACCTATGATCTCCCAGCCACTCATCAAGATTCCTCTTGAAGAGAGTCAATGAGGGACTCTGCCTAACCTGGACTGGGATTTTATTCCAGAGTGAAGGGAGCCTCTGGGTTATGAATCTGTCCCTCCAGCATGTCCTATTTATTTCAGTGCTGAGGTTCAAGTCTCTCGAGCGCGTAGCTCGATGGGATTTGGATTTTCTGAGGTGCAGCATGTCCATTAATTCCGGGTTGGACATGGCTTTATACGTCAGGCACAGATCACCTCTGAGCAGGCGGTATGCCACTGAGTAAAGCTGGAGTTTCTTTAACCGGGCAGCATATGGCATCTGTTTGAGCCCTTTGATCCTCTTGGTGAGGTACTTTTGGGGTCTTTCCAGTTGCTGCAGGTGTCTGGTAAGGTACATCCCAAAAGGGGCATTGTACTCAATTATGGGCCTGATGAGGGATGAGTAAAGAGGCACGATGACCTCCCCTGATCTAGATGTGAATCCCTTCATGATTAGGTGGGCTATATAAAATATTTTTCTAACCATTTTGGCCACGTGGTTGTCAAATGAGAGATTGCTATCAACTTGGGTCCCCAGGTCCCTAATTACTACTTCTGTACTTAATGGATTACCACCTATGTGGTAATTTGTGGGCACTTTGTTTTTGCCAAAGGGGATGACCATACACTTTTTGGTGTTTAGCTTGAGGCCATGGCTCTGGCACCAGTTGTCTGTTTCTATGAGGCCCTTTTGGAGGATGCTTGTGTCGGCTGGAGAGTCAATTATGGCGCCCAGTTTGCAGTCATCTGCGAACTTGGTCAGCCACAGTCCTTCCATGTTGGTCTGTACCTCCGAGAAATATATACCGAACAAGAGAGGTCCCAGGACTGAGCCTTGTGGGACGCCACTTGTAACTGGTTTGGAGTCTGACATGGCTTCAGCAATACTAACCATGTGGGTTCTGTCCTTGAGCCAGTTTGCAACCCATCTAGTGACATAAGGGTTTATATTTAAGCTGGTGAGCTTATCTATAATGCCCGGGAAGGGTATTGTATTGAAGGCTTTTGCGAGGTCCAGGTAAGCTGTGTGGACCACCTTCCCCTCGTCAATGGCCTTAGTGACTGTTTCAAAGAAATCGACCAGGTTTAAGAGGCAGGATCTGCCCTTAACAAAGCCGAACTGAGTAGGATCCAGTGTCTGTAGGTCCCCAATATCTTTATTTATGAGGTCCATGATGATCCTTTCCATAGCTTTGCAGACCAAGCCAGTCAGGCTTATGGGTCGATAGTTTCCAGGATCCGTTGAGGCACCACCTTTGTGGAGAGGGACCACTGTTGCTGTATGCCACTCTTTGGGTACATATCCTGTTAAGGCTAAGATTGAACAGTAGTTTTATGTTTGGGTTTAGCTCTTCTTGGAGTTCATGTAGGACGTAGCCCGGGACACCGTCTGGTCCCATTGATGCTGTGTTTTTTGCTTTGGAGAGGGCAGCTCTTACCTGAGCATCTGAGATGTCAGGGGGGGCAGCACTCTGCTGGGATAGATATTTGCCCTTTTGGTGGGGAGGGGGGAGAAGTTTGCGCTGAACCTGTCAGCTAGGATGTTGGCAATGTCTGTGGGTTCGATGTATTTTTTGTCATTTTGGACTAATTCTGTGCATATCTGGGAATTCCCACCCAGGTTCCTAACATAAGTAAAGAAAGCCTTGTGATTATCCTAAGTGTCCTGTGCAATTTTTCTCTCAAAGCTGGCCTTAGACGATTTTATGAGTGCCCGTAGTTTTTTGCTAATACTGATCAGAGAAGCCTTCCCTTTTTGGGATTTTACTCCATCATGTAGTAGTTTCCTCCTTCTATTGTATAGTTTGTTTATGGCTGAGGTCCACCAGACAGGACGTCTGCCTTTGGAGGATTGGGTCTTGGTTTTATTTGGGATTGCATGATCCATGCATTCCTGAAGGTGTTCATAGAATGCGTTTATAAAGGATTCTGCGGTCTGGGACGTATTTTTCACAGGCTCGGGGGGCTTTGACGGATTTCTATATCTATACTTCTACAAATAGTCAGCACTTCCTTAACGTTATTTTTGCAGACACCTTTATTCAAATATTATCCTTCACCACCTGAAACACCGGCATACCTCACCTTGTCCTTATCAACACAGCCCCCTGTTTGCTTCTCACCTAGGGTTAGCTCACATGAGTAAGATAGTAATGGTGTCCATCTGTAAATGCGTGTGCTAACCTTAACCCTAACCCTGCCACTGCCCCTAACTCCAATCTTAAGATAAAAACTTTCCCTAACAGAATCACTATTCAAAGTACATCTGGATGCTTTATTTTTTTTTCTATCAAATTGAGCCTTTGCTTTCCTTTCCTTTTTTAATCAGTGTGGGTTCAATATTTTTTATTTCCAAGATTAGTTACTCTCTGCTGAAGTTTAGACATTGATGTGTGCATGAATGCTTCCACACATTGAATGTTATGCATGTAATCTTATATATTGGTCTATAGCAACTCAGAGAAAGACATACTGGCAAACTTCTAAAAAAGAAAAAAAAATACACATCACTGACTTGAACATATAAATAACTGTTCACTCCCCATTCTACCCAAATTGTCAAATGTTATAACTCCATGATCACATGGTAATTGGAGGAAAGGAGAAAGATCTTTGCCCCTAGCGTTAAATGATTTTACTGTATTCAGTCAGTAGTTTTTGACAAAATACAGGAATTTATGAAACATGTTGAGTGATCCTTGTCTTTTTAGAATAATTACTTATCAGATAGAATGACTCTTCTGTAGGGCCTATATCCATTCACTAAAAAGAACACAGTGTATTTCTGAAGTCAAAAAAAAAAAAAAAGAAAACAAAATTGTTAATTATCAGCTTCAACCTCCATCTCATATCGAAGTTTTTTTTTGCGCCAGGTGGCAAGACAAAGAAATGCATATAATCAAATAAACTTTTTTCATACAATAATCAGCAAGCAGAAAAATTGTCGTATATACCTACATATATATATGCCTATTTTTATCTATATCTCTCTGTAAGTCCGTCTATTTCTCTTTCTGCATACATATATGGAGTTTGGGGTTACAGCAGTCAAGCTGTTAAGCTGTTTTGAAAATCGGTATATGATAAACTTGGTAATCAAACATATGCACCTGTATGAAGGGCAACACAGGGTTCAGAGAGAAGGAGCTAGCGAGAACTATATGGGTCATGTTAAGATATAAAAAGGATCTGGAGGTTATGGAGATGTTGAAGTATACACTGAAGACTGTATTTATTAACATCTAATCTGTTGATTTTTATTTAGAATTCTGAGCTATCTATAATAAATTCAGTTTGTAGCTGCTATTATTTTATCTGATGCATGACAGTTTAATGAAATCATATACTCTTTTTTTAAATAAAACTATGTTCCAAAACATCCTAGTTTGATTTCTTATTTCTGAGGCTGCACTTTCTCCCCAAGTCCCCACTCAAAATTGAATTAACTCTAAGAATGAAGCAACTCAGTTGCTGTTGTCTTTCGGCTTTTCCCGGTTAGGGGTTGCCACAGCAGAACTCCGGTCTGCTAATGAGTGGCAGTAGATTTTCACGAACGCCGAGGTGCCAGCTCGACGGTCAACCTTAAACGAAGGCACGCCCATTTATGCATGCCTTTCGAACACCCACCCAACCACGGGGAGGATATGCAGTCTCCACACAAAAGCCACTCCCCACACTCGAGCCGAGAATCGAACGGGAGAACCTCTTGCTGTGAGGCAACAACTCTATTGCTACACCACCGCGGAAGTATAGAATGAAGCAACTCAGAAGAAAGAAAAATACACCGTTTTGTTGCAGTCTGAGTTCTTTGTCTCCTCCTCCACTAAAACCACTTTTTCTCTTAATTCATTCAAATGGGTTCACTGACTACATATTTTTAAATGTGTTCGGGGAACTGTAGTACATCTTGTTTCAGCTACTGGTTACACAGTTTGTAGTAGCCAAGTTCTTACATTTATTTTGTACCCATTAAAACTGTTACTGTGTAACATTTTAGCAATCTTTACGTAAAAGCTTTTAAGTCTTATTTTCCTTCAGGATTTTTTTTAAACTTTCCTTAGGTTTGTTGCATGCCATTTATCTAATATTGCTGTAAAAAGATACAGTTATTTATTATTGCTGTCATCTAAAACACCTAAAGTCATGGTTAATCATAGCTCTTATTTGTTAAGGAATCTCTTAGGGTCAGTTTATTTTCGGGAAGAACATGTTCAGATAAAAAATATATATTTTTTTAATTACTAGATTAAGAGAGACATTTAAAACTCTAGCTGGTGAATTTTACTGTTTTATTAAAGAACTACTTGGGGCACAGAGGATTGTTTTCAGGAGTATGGGTTCAGAATTCAGACTAATGGGAAAAAATCTGTAATGAAACGGTGCAAAAATATGAACATGTGGAGCATATTAATATTTTATTTAGATTTTTAGTTGATGAAAAGTATATTAAACTGTGGTATTTTTCAGTCTATATTCTCTGGAAATGGAGCATAAGCATCTTTTGGTGATAGGGAAAGCAGCTGTTAGGCCATGATGTTTGATGAAGCATTCTGGTTTACAAAGATGAGTGTCATCATGGGATATATTGTTTCTATTTATATAGTGGCATTTGTTACCATAGCAGACCACAGTTTTTCATTTCATCTAAGGGTAATATCAGTGATGGAAAGCAACTCAAGCTGCTGCTGCTGTGGGATTAGAAATCAAAGCAAACTGACTGTCTAGGTGTAGAGCTGACAACATAGAATGCTGATTGGCAGATGCTGTTGCACTTAATTAATGTAGTGAACGCGCACATAGGATGAGGGGTTATGGTTCAGGGAAGTTGCTTTATAGAAACAATAAGCCACCATTTGACAGCCTTGGATTGCTTTTGTAGACCTCTTATTGCCATATGGGGACACATTTATCTTCACTTATTAATCTCTTGAAGTTATTTAATCAGCTCTGTCCACTTGGGCTTCTCATGAATTTCTCATTATTGTTTTTGAAAATATGAGATGCATACTGTACCACTGATTTTAAATGTCTAAATAGATAGAGATGTTATCGTAGTAGCTTAACATATAGTGGATATATAGTATTGATGTTCACTGAAAATAATAATGGCCAGCATGCAGAATATATAAATATCCTATACCGTTACAAGCTGTGGTAACTTACAACAAGTACTTGTATAGTTGATAATGTATGACACTGCAGTCATTTCATTTGCAACTCTGTTGTGTACAGCAGTCTGAACAGAAGTAATGTATCCATGCAAACATGTTGCATGGATGGCTGCAAGGATTTGTGTGAAACTTAAAGGCATAAAGTAATGTGTGTAACATAGAGGATTAAGCCTGGGTTTCTGAGCATAACCAATTGATTGTGTTGTAGACATGGATATCAAGAACACATGAGAAGAGTTGTGAATGAGAGACATGACTAGAATTATTTGTAGTATATGGAACATTGTGCCTTGTGTACTAGCAGTTAAAGAAAAAAAAGAGGTGTAGCTGTATGAAGTGTTTTATGGCTTTGAAAAGCTGTAAAAAACTTTAGTGCTGCTACACAGTCAATAGTCTTAGGAACTAATAGCTTTAAAAGCTGTTAAACAGTTCACTTTGTCACTCTTGCTGTTAGTAAGAGTGGTATAGTGAACTATCTAAGAGCTTTTATTGTTGCTTTAGCACTATTTTGTGTCAGCCGAAACTGGCTGCTTTTAAGATGTTCATCATTAGATCACTGTTGCAGTAGTATAAAGCTGTATAGCATATATCCTGCAAGGATTTGACATTCATCTAGTATACAAAAGCTTCTGGCTGCTTTCCTTACATACTGTATGTCCTTTGAAGCATGATGGTGTGCTGGTATAAATGGGGACACATGGACATCAACATTTAGAACTTTCTTAAGGTTGAAGAGATCGTCACAAGTCTCATCTATACTAAATCTTCAGTTTCAGCATTCAGCTCTTATCTCAATTTTCTGGCCAGATAAGTACCTCCTAGGGCAACTTCCATTATTTTTTTTGCTGAAAGTCGAGGTGATTTTTTTGTCTTGTGTCTAGCAGAAGGGGAATATCTACATATAGTAGGCAAGTCCCATACAAGGATTCCCACACGGCCTGCATATTATGTCAAGTGGCATCCATCAATGGGGTATTTTTCTGTTATGTACCATGAAGACTATTCATAATCTGCAGAAAAACCTTAACCTTATCTTTGTAAACAGATGTCTTAAAGCTTTCACTTGGACCCCATGGCTCTTGACTCCTCTTTGCTGGACATTCCACTCCAGGCAAAGAAAAAAAAGAGCACTATTAAAGAAGGTGCTAAAGAAACACTTCCTATGACTTCACTTTCCCTGTCTGGGACTGATGTTCTGCTGTGGCTTTTGCTGAGCCATTGGACCATCAATCTGATTTTTTCACCATTCTGGTGTTACTCCATGGGAGGCTGCGAAGGGTCAGGTGTTAGGCATGTCCACTAAGACCTTCTGAGTGGTATCTGCTGAGAAATGGAGAACACGGTTTCCTTTTATCTGAAAGGACAGACTGTATACCTCAGATCTTACTAAGAGAAGAGGTAGCAGGTTTCCTCATAGAGCTCTGGATGTCTGACTCATCCAAAGCTGTTAAACTGGACCCCCCCCCCTCAAAAAAAAAAAAGCATCCTTCCCTACTTCCATTCCATCTAACATTGCATTACATATTTTGGACTGAAAAAATAAACTTAGTGTTAATCAGTGGTTTAAACTCTTTTTAAAAGTTTTGAAAATAATGAAATCAAACCCAAGGTTTCACAGGATGTTTTCTGGTTGCCTTGAGTCCTGAAGACTGCTGAGTGAAGGATGCACATGAAGAAGATTTCTTATTATCTTGACCAGCGTTGTTTACATTCTTCTTCTTCAATATCTGTCATCACTGTGGTTTTCAATTGTGCCACTCAGGAATGTTATATCTTCACTCTTTATTAGCGATAATATTAGCTATCATATGGACCACTTACTTTTTAGAGTTTGTTTATATTATGGACAGTGAAATCAATAAGTACACTGAAAATGGGTCTTTTTGGCTCAGTCAGAAACTCCTGGTAAACAAATGTTAAATAAATAAATACAAAATAAAACAAAATATGATTTTATGATTTACAAAAAAAATCAACTGCTTTTTGTAATACCTTAATACTAGAATAGCCTGTTTTTACAAGCCATCAATTCATAATCCATTTTCTCAGTCTCTTGTGCTTGTATGATTGTCACAGCAGTAATGCATTGAGCAGATCATCAGATTTTCCCAGCTCATCATTTGGGATACCATAGCATCCCTAGGCATGTTGAGAGACATAACTTTTCTAGCATATCCTGTGTCTGTATCAGGACCCCCTCCAAATGGGCTCTGCTTAGTACAACTATAAGTAAGTGGTGCCAAAGTGGCATCCTCAGTATTTATTTATTATTGTTTGTTTACTGCGAAGTCAAATTTGGAATAATATCCCATTTTCTGGAGGAAAGTTATATAATGACATAAAGTGTTTACAGTTAAATAAAATATAAAGCCTAATAGAGGAGAATGACTTATTAAAGTAAAATTCAGCGTCAATTCATGAAGCATGAACCTATACATATATAGTGCAAATATTTGGACAGATAAAACAAGTTGAAAAAGAACATAGTCAACAGATAAGGTATTCAAAAGTTGCAGTTCAAAGAGATGCATTTAAACATGAGTAAATTGGAACAGAGGTGACTAGATAATGTAGCTTAGGCAAACATATATTTGTCCTTTGTCTGAGAAATGGATTTTACTAATCCCTCTTTTCTGAACATAGACAGAGTATGCTGGTGGTGGAAGGAGGGAGAGCCTAGTTTAGCATGGAATAGTGCAGGAACAGTGCCAAGTTTTTAGTCTTTTAGTAGTTGTCTGAAGTTGGAGCATTTAGAGGTAGATCTGATTTGAAGAGGGAAAGAATTATGACTTTTAGTGACAGAGTACGAGTAGAGAGTTTGGCCAGATGATTTGTGGAGTTTATATATGCTGAAATGATAATGGTCATTATATCAAAGTAGTCTGTTAGGGTGATAGGAATAGGAGTAAAAGCAAGGCTGTCATTGGCTTTGTGATTAATGTTTTATGTAAAGATAAGCTGTATGTAGTCTAAGTGGTGAGGTAGTTTGAGTTCATTCAAAGCCTTAAGAGCAATACAGTGGTGGCTATGGTATTGTTTGTTTTAGCAGTGGCTAATTTTTCAACATTATTATAGCGTGCTTCAAGCTTATTTGGAACTGTTGCCTGAAGGTCGGTTAGGATGGGTGTGACATATTCGAGAGATGGGAGAAGGTAGATAATGGCAAGAATGGTTTTAGTGGTGTTGCTAAGGTTGTTTTTATGCCTGTGGAGCATTCCTCATTTTGGAGAGTCTTTATTATTTTGGGCATGAAGGTCAAATTTAAGGTTATCATTGTTAAGCACCCCAAGAAGTTTGGTATGGGAGACAACTTCATTTTCACTTTTGCTTAGTGACAAAGTTTTGAAATTTGCTTTATTAGACATGTGTGATTCTGGGCAAAATAGCTGTAACTCTGTTTTTTTTTAGGGTTGAGTAGTAGCTGGGCATTATGGAGCCATTTCTCAACTGAGGAAAAAGCTTCTTGCATGATATGGAGGAGCTGAAGCAAGTTATTAGATGCCTCTATAAGAGCAGAATTATTAGCATATTATATGAGAGGGGCTGGACCTGTGCAGGTAATAGAGGTCATTGATAAAGATATTAATAACGAGGGGGCCAAGAATAGAGGTTTGGGGTACACTAGTGAACACTTGCAGGTATGGAGAGAGAGAGAGAGAGTGTACTTTCCAAATTTACAGACTGGACACTGTCATTTAAATAGCTATTGAAGCACAGTACTGAAGAAGGAGATAGTTCTAGATGGGTCAGTTTATACAGGATTTTAGGGTGAGAAACTGTATTGAAGGCTTTTGACAGGTCAAGTAATAAGGATCAAGCAAGACTGTTCAAGTCCCTGTATTTTTTATGATATTGGTGAATGATAGGAGGACAGTAGTTTTACTGTGTGTTGGACAGAAGCTATGTTGGGTGGATGTTAAGAGCTGTTCTTATAGAAGATAATGGAGGAGTTGCTTATGAATACATTTTTGAAGAATTTTTTTGAGAGGTGATACTATTGAAGTAGGCTGAAAGTTAGCTATGTCAACCAAGGTGCTAACTTTATGAAGAGGAATAATCTATAATTTTATCCATAGCGAGGGTACATAGGATTTAGCTACTTACTGTTATACAGATAAGGATAGAGACTAGGTATGCTACATCAGTAGTTATCTTTAGGAATTCAGGTGGGAGGTTGTCAACTGCAGTGGAGAAGGTTTGAGTTTAAGTAGAAGTTTATTTTATTACTGATATGGAGACAGCCAGATCCTAAATGGAAGTTGCTAGACGTGGATATATAGGATGAATTAGTTTCATGTGGGGGTGCCGGGGCCTGTTGGGGGGAGTGGTAGTGTGTATGATGTATGGAGAATGGTGGTTCTGGTCTAATTTGTTATTCACTGAATTACTCGGACTTGATGTAATTGTGAGGGTGGTAGAAGCTCTGGATAGGTGTGAAGAGTTTTTAGATGCAGAGGTAATGCTTTCTATGACGTAGGTATTGGAAAAGGTTGCAATTTTTAGTGGAGAGCTATTATAAGAGGGGTTAGGTTCCTTGTTGTAGCCCAGATGTATGAGGTTATGTATTACTATCCAGAATTTTTTAGGCTCATTCTTTTGTACAAGTTATAGATGGCTATAGTTTCTTTTTTGTTCGTTTTCTTTTTTATTATGGTTAACTTTTTTTTACTCAGACTCTTCAATTCTCTATAAACTTGCAAGCTTTCCCTCTGTTAGACATTGTAGCTTTTGTCTGGGTAGTGAGCTATGGGGTATGGTTAATTTTCACTTTCCTTTTGTGGACTTGGGTGTGGCTGTTCAGAGTATTTAAGAATAAGGTATTAAAAGTACTGACTGCCTTTTTGAGAGGCAGAGATGTTAGGGCAGACCAGTGAAAGGCTTTTCATGTACTGTCCACCTGTGTCCCAAGGTCTCTTATCACACTTTCGGTGTTAAGTTTACTACCGCCTATGAGGTAGTTCATGGGTACAGAGTTTTTACCAAAGGGGATGACAATACACTTTTTGGCATTGAGTTTGAGGCCATGGCTTTGACACCAGGCATCTGTCTCAGTGAGGTCCCTTTGTAGGATGTCCACATCATTAGAAGTTTCGATTATGGCTCCTAGTTTGCAGTCATCTGCGAACTTCATTAGCCAAAGACCTTCTGTGTTAGCCTGTACTTCAGAGAAGTAGATACCAAACAGGAGAGGACCCAGCACTGAACCTTGTGGTACTCCACTTGTCACTGGTCTGAAGTTGGATTTGGATTTTGCTACTTTCACAATGTGGGTTCTGTCAGTGAGACAGTTGGCAACCCATCTTGTGACATAGGGATTTATACCTAGTTTAGTGAGTTTATCTATAATTCCAGAGTGGGGAATGGTGTTGAAAGCCTTGGCGAGATCTAGATAGGCTGTGTGAACCACCTTACCCTTGTCTACGGCTTTGGTGACTGCCTCAAAGAAGTCTGTCAGGTTTAGAAGACATGATCTGCCTTTTACAAACCCGAACTGGGTGGGGTCCAGAGTTTGGAGATTACCCATGTCTTTGTTTATAAGTTCCATGGCCTTGTAGACCAGGCTCATCAGGCTAATGGGGCGGTAGTTCTCGGGGTCCGTGGTGGATCCCCCTTTGTGGAGTGGGATAACAGTCGCTGTGCGCCATTCAGTAGGCACAAAGCCTGAGGTGAGGCTATGCTTGAACATGGTACTTAGGTGGGGTGCCAGTTCATTCTGTAGTCCATGTAGAACGCAGCCTGGGATGTTGTCAGGTCCCATGGATGCTGTGTTCTTGGCTTTGGAGAGTGTGTTTTTTACCTGTGCAGCCGTGATTACAGGAACTTTGCATTCTTCTGGTATAGAAATGGGCCCTTTAGGGGGTGAGAGGGGGTAAGGTTAGCACTGAACCTGTCTGCCAGGATGTTGGCAATATCAGTTGGTTCTATATTTTTAGTGTCATTGTGCTGTAACTCAGAGCATATCTGAGTGTTGCCATTGAGATTCTTGACATAGCTATAGAATGCTTTGTGGTTGTCTTTAGAATCGGTGGCGATTTTGTTTTCGTAACTAGCTATGGAGGATTTTATGAGGGATCTCAGCTTCTTACTGAGGCTGACCAGGGAGCTCCTCCAATCATGGGATTTTACTTTTTTTGCAACAGTTTCTTTCTTCTGTTGTAGAGTTTGCTTATGGCAGGGGACCACCAGATTGGCTTCATATTTTGGAGGGATAGCATCTTGGTTCTGTTAGGGATAACACAATCCATGCACTTGTGTAAGTGCTTATAAAGTGCAATTGTGTAGGATTCAGCAGTCGTACCTCTATTGTCTGTCTGCATGGGTGTCGTGAAGTTTGCCACTTCTGTCTTAAGAAGCGAGAAGTTGGCTTTGGAGAAATGTTTTACTGTAGTTTCCCTCATGGGTGGTGGGGGTGGGATGTGGATGTCTAGGGTGATTAGCTTGTGGTCAGATCTGACCAACGAGGAATTGACCTTTGGTGTGGAACACCGGTCACCCATGTTGGTAATGACCAGGACTAGGATATTGCTGCCCTTGGTGGGGGGGTGTGGATAAGTTGATCCAAGGCGTTGGAATTTATGAATTCCAGAAAACGTTGAGCAAAAGAGTCGGTACATGAGTAGTTTTCCCAGTTAATGGTGGGGTAGTTGAAATCACCCATTATTAGGGTGTTGGGTTGTACCCTAATATTTTCCGGTGTATCAAGAAATAAGTGGGAATCCTGGGGCATGGTGTGGGGTCTGTAGCAAGCCACAATTTGGATTGCGGTCTTGCCCCAGAGTTAGTTGCACTTGGATAATCTTGGATGCATTATGCTGAGCAACTAGCCTGGAGGTGTGGATATCCTTAATGAATATGGACATGCCTCCATCTTTAGTGTTTCAGTCCAGGTTAGGTGGCCGATTAGTGAGTTTTTAGGGCCTGGATTGGGGTGGACATCACCACACCATGGAATTTTTAAGAGGTAGTGTTTTAATTTAGAGGGGACCTGTATGAGTGTTATTTTTTGACTTAAGTGGTTGTAGTAAAGTATTTTGTGCTTAAAACAAAGACAGGGTGAGAGATTAAAAAGCCAAGGAGATATATTGGTATAGCAACTCATGATATCAAGGTGTGTTGTATAAACTGCAGTAGGACAAGTATATAGAGGTGAAAGTATACATTGATAGTTTTGTTAAATAGAAAGTTAGTAGCAGCAGAAAGACATGATGCTTGAAGAAACATTTCAAATTTTGTTGGTTATAGAGAAGAGGAAGAAGTGAGGTGTAGTATGTAATGGAGGGAGGCAGAGGCTGAGTAAATGAAGAGAAGTGGAAAATATTTGTATTAGTTAATTCTAATTATGAAATAATGAGAAAAGAAATGGAGGATTAGTGATAATATTTGAAGTCAGTCAGAGGAAGAAAGATCAGAATATAACTAAGGACACTAATAATAAAGTATTGATGCATGTAATTGTATGAAGGGCAGATGAGGCTGATGTAAATGTCTGTGGTTGGGAGGGGTGAGAGCCTGTGAGTGATTATTTGTGAGATGGTTATGTTGCTGTGGGTGGGAGAGGTGAGAGGTCTTGTGATAGGTTGGAATTTGAATAGGAAGGGGTAAGCCCAGTATAAAGAAAGCAATGTCAGAGTTGGGTGGGAATGGGTAGGAGGAGGATGGCGAGTGAAGCAAAGCCGAGCATAGCATAGGAGGATCAAAGTGAATTCTGTGGGGAAACAATAAATAAGGATTAGCAAAAGGTAAGTATCCATTATTCTTGTATTATCCAAGTATTAGCAAAAGGCAACCCCATCCAACCACTACCTTTCTTTCCACTCCACTAACTACCTTGATTATAGCAAACTCAGATGCTCATAAGCCTAGTACTTATTATACAGCAGGAACTTCTTATTTTAACATTTGTTAATGTCTGTTATGTACTTCACAGATAAAGATTCTAGTTGTCTTCTGATGTACTATGTTCTTCATCTGTAAATAAGTTGTAAGTAATTGCTATGTAAATTGTTAATCGCTATGTAATCCAATGCAACTGCTGTCTGTTTATTTTAACCGTGGAGCTTTTCTCCCCGGGCCTCCGCTGAAAATGGACCTACGTCCAGTCGGACACTCCCCGTCAACAAATATAAATAAATAAAATAAAAGTAAAAATGTCTTAACAGACTAGGACACAGCAAAGATGGTAGTATTAACATGAAAAACAGGAAAGATAGTGTCAGCTGGAGATAGAAAAGGGCAATGTATCAGATAGCAGTATTAGGTTGGTAAAGTAGATAGAATTAGACCAGCCCAGATGGGAGAAAGTAGACAAGGAGTCACAAGTGAGATATATGCAACAGACAGTGGCCAGAAATCAGTAGTAAGTCACAGTGCTTTATAACAGACAAACAAACAAGAGAGTGGGTAGGGTACAGCAGTAGAGAAAAAAATAAATGAGCTACTACAGGAAGGGAACCAGGGATGGAAAGTATTAAGACACTTCAGTATTCTAGTCATGCAATAAGGTGAAAGGGTTCAGTTTCATTCTAAGACGGAAGGTACCAACAACAGTGAAATTTCCTTGTACACTAATCGAGGAAGTACTTAACTAAAAAATTAAAATATAGGGAAGGTCTTAACTTAAGGCAATTCTTTGTGACCTCTCACTCTAATGCCTCTAGAGCTGAAATAACTGGGTGTCCTGACCCTGTTTGAGTGCTTGGCTTGATGTTAACAGTGACATTAATCTTAACTGGAGGTGGGGACCTTGAGCCCTAGTGTCACTGTACCTAGTAAAATGTATCCAAGAAAGTTTAGTTTGCATGTTAATCAAAGTGTGCAACTATCCCCATAAACCATAGGCACTAAGAACTGAAGAATTGATATGTTTGAGGTCTATTTAAGGGTTAATAGTAAGACAGAGAGGAACAATATTCACCATTATGCCCAGCAGCAGCAATCCAAACAAAAACATTCTAGTGCAACTGTTGGGTGGATCATCCAAATGAAAAAAGCACACTTTCTGAAATCATACTGCAGCAAAATATGAGAAGATTTCTAAGCATGTTCCAGTCTACTGCCTGTTATGTAAATGCAGTAGATACTCAAGTCATCCCATGTTGCTCCTTTCAACCTGTAGAAACAAGAGCCTCACAAACAGGCAAGCTCCTTACTCTATCAAGGAGAAGATTACAGCAGCCCTGCAGTGGAACCTCTCATTCCCATCACTTTTATCTTAAGTCTTATCTATTCAGGAATACCAAATGCTTTTGACCAAAATGAAGAATGGAGAGAGAATAACCCAGCAAACAGAGCTATTACTCCGCTTTTGCATCACTGTTACAATGCCTGCACTGCTGCTACCAGTACATTTATTTATTTGACATTTGTTGACTGGGATAGTCCGGCTGAGCAAATGCCCTTTTTCAGTGGAGGCCCAGGGAGAAAAGCTCCACAGGACAACTTAGTAAGAAAGAAATTACAAAATTAAAGTAGAGTATACTAAAAATATTCAATAAAACAAATGAGTTAAGTGTCCAAGAGGCTCCACAGTACAAATAAAGCAAGAAAAATACAGTTAAAAAAAAAAAAAGAATAAAACAATTTAGTGAATGTTTGTAACAATATAAGTGAGGTAAGTAGCAACAGAGACATTTATTGTGAGTAATAGGTATAGAATTAGGTAATTGGACATTGGCAAAAGACACGCTAGCAATTCCCAGTATAGTATAGTATAGCCTTCTTAAGTGTGGTAACATAGAACTTCAGACTTCAAGCAAATATTTATCACTTCCTATAACTGACATCACAACCCAATTAATTCTTATTTAAAGGCATATTACCATAAACCCCCCATTCCATTAGTACTCATTTAAATGGGGAGAAAGTAATGCTCCCAATTTAACAAGCCAAAAACATTTCTTTTGACTAAGCATTTGTTTCCATCCTAATTTATTTGGATTTCTAATCATAATTTTATCTATTCCCAAAAAACAAAATTTATTCTGTTTTCTGGGAACAGATAAAGAAGGCTTTTGCCGAAACCAATATATGGTTTGAATCCATTGCGCTATTGTTTAAATAAATATGTTCATAGGTGTTTACTACGCTAATGATCACAAGGACCTTTTTAAGCCCAGCCATGCATCCCAAATCTTTGATACCCTTGATAAGTGTAAGCATGGGCCTGGGAGATTAACCTGTTACGGGTTACCTGTGTCCATTAGAGACATAGTTGCTAAACCAGGGATGAATTTCCAGTTTCCCATCCAGATGTCCAAGTTGCACTTGAATTGGGTTAGGGAGGAACTCTGCTTCACATGAATGGGGAGCCTGGTCCATAGACGGGGGTAGTCTCTGGGATACATACCTATCTCTCCAGCAGGTCCTATTTATAGCACAGGCAAGGTTTAAGTCTTTAGAATGGGTACTTCTGGTACTATTTGTTTTGTGGATATGCAGAAGGCCCCTCAGACTGGGGCCTGGGAATGCCCTATATGCCAGGCATAGGTCTCCCCTCAAAAGCCTGTAGGAGACGGAATACAGGGATAGGGCCTTGAGGCGGTATGCATGGGACATATTACTTATGCCCTGTATTCTTTTAGTGAGGAACCTCTATGGACATTCCAGTTGTTGGATATGCCTGGTTAGGTAGATACCAAAGGGGGCATTGTACTTAATGATGGTTCTGATGAATGCCGAATACAGTGGAACAATGACTTACTTGGACTCCGTACCTTTATTTATAAGTTACGCGACATAGAATGATTTCCTCACCACTGCTGGACACATGATGATCAAAGGCTAGATTACTATCTGTGTTCCTAAGTCCCTGACAACTGGGTCAACTCTAAGGGGTGTGTTGTCAATATGATAGTTACCACAGATGGATGACTTGCCAAAGGATACTATTATGCATTTCTTGGCATTTAGTTTTAGTCCATGACTCTGACAGCAGTTGTTTGTCAGCCCCTCCTGGAGAACATTGGTGTCATTGTGAGATTCAATGACAGTTCCTAATTTTCATTCATCTGTAAATTTAGTCAGCTAGAGATCACTGACATCGGCCTTGACTTCTGAGAAGTAAATGCCAAAAAGGTGTGGTCCAAGGACTGATCCCTGAGGGACTCCACTTGTGACTGGCCTCTTTGTAGAGTTCTGGGTTCTGTTGTGTGCTGGCATTGCATTTTATAAGGCAGACTTGTGGCTTTCCCAATTCACCCCTACCATCCTTGCAAGAATTGATTACCTCTTAGGTTCTGAATGTAGCCAATACAACCAGTTGATTAGTAAGTAGATTCCACATGTGTAATGTGGTGAATCAAATATAAATAAGCCCAGATGTCATCCAAGACCATGCAGAAGAGAGGCAGAAATGGATAGTTGTGCTTTGCCGTTACATATGCGAAACATGAAGTTATGGTCTCCCTTTGAAAAGAATTACACTCATTGCAACCATATAAGTTTTGTATGAGCTTTTGCCTCATGTTCCATGTGACAGATGGTGCCAGTGGGTTTTAGGAGGCAGGAATGATTTTTCAAAAGGTCCATCTTTCAATAGCTAGATTAAGGCTGGGTTTGTTTAAATCAGTGGCTTCTTCATTGAGCGTTCCAAGGGCCAAGGGTGCAATGGGATTTATTTCTTTTCTCTCGCTCTTTTTTCTGCTTCAGGTATGCATTAGTGGAAGTTTAAGTTAAGGTTCACGGCAACAGAGTTGTGCTGGCTGTAATTGGAAAAAGTTACTTTTAGCCAAGGTAAGCCAGTGGTGTTCCCTAACAACTCACATATATTGAGTTTACAGTCTGAATAAGTTCAGGTTTATGGAGTAAGTTCAAAGCTATAACTGGTAATGTACATTCTATTTTGCATAGTAATAGATTAATTCACGTGGTTTTCCTGGATCCGGGATAAGAAAGCTGGTGAACTGTCTAACCACATAGCTATTCCAATAGTTACAGAAGAGGAAAACAGATGGCAATGGTAGATTTGTAGTAGCAAAAGGCTACTGGCAAGGGAGGAGGATTGCAATGATATGTATTTATATTTCAAGGCAAGCAAATAGCTTCACATGTATGGCAAGTGCAATAGCCCAAAACTAAATAGCATAAATCCAAAAAATGGCCAGCATCACACAGAGAATCAAAAGAATTTATTGAGTCTTAATCATAGTCCCTTTAGTAAAATGAAATACAAAAACCTTTACAAAGTTTACACACGCATAATGCCTCACACACGGAGCACTCGATGGAGTCCCTTTAGTAAAATGAAATTCAAAAATCTTCACACACGGGTGCTCCATGCCTGGGGGCATTATGTGTGTGAAGATTTTGTGAATATTTTTGTATTTCATTTTATTAAAGGGACTATGATTAAGACTTAATAAAGTATTTTGATTCTCTGTGTGGTGCTGGCCATTCTTTGGATTTTTGCTATATATTTATATTCCACCTAAAACTGCTACAATGGAGCTTAAGAAAATTTTTGGAGAAATGATCAGCTTTCAGCAGAGAATATTACTTATTGGTGGGGACTGGATTTTGATGTGCAACAGTAAGAATGTTTCTGGGGTTCTAGAAGGGAAAATATAACAAAAGATGGTAGATTTTTGAAACCATTTATGAAAATATTTGGCATGGAAGACGTAAATTCAGTAGTAGGAGCTTGGCCTGAATTTCCATATTATTCCTCAAGGCCCCAAAATTGGGTTATACTAGATAGAAATTATATTTCACTGGAACATGTACATTTAGTTGAAAGTTGATAACGCATCCAGTAAATATTTCAGATTGTGTGCCACTAATAACTACAATAAAAATGCAAGCTAATGAAATAAAAATGAGACACTGGCCCTTCCCCACCTACATGTTAAACAGAGAAATTTAAGAAATGAGTAGTGGAAATTATTTGGGATTTATTAGGGAAGCTAGAATTTTCTTCAGAAAATATAGCTAGGGCATTGTATAAAACTAAAGTGTTTAAAAGTAGGGTCAAAAAGAGAGAGAGAGAGAGATGGTTAAAAAGCAACAAGAATTATTTAGAAGGACTGACAAAGGTTAAAGTATTGCAGAATTAGGATAATCTCTCAGAAAAAGATGAGGTAAATTTGCAGACTTCTAAAGAAAAAATAAGGGACCACCTTGATAATTTACATGAGTTTAGAAGGATTGCTGTTAAGCAACTGTTTTGATAACTCCAGAGCACAATGGCTCAAACAACCAGAAGTAGAAAGGGTTGTCACAAAGCTTAGGAAGCCTATGACATGGAAAAATAACCAGGGATCCAGTTGAGGTATTAGAAATATTTTTGGAAATGTTATGAAAATGTGTATAAAGCAGAGAAATGTAGAAATCAAGAAAAATTACAAATGGAAATATTTATGGAAGAATTAAATATGCCAAGGTTAGAGGTACATGAGGTATTAACAGTTAGGACAGGAGGAAATGAGATAAAAATGGTGATGAATAACAATTCTACATTAAAGTCTCCAGGAATAGATGGTATTCCTGTGGAAGTTTGGAAGCTAGGCAAGAAGAAAGTGATAAAGATCTGTAATGTTTTGTTTAACAACATTTTAAAAGTGGGTAAAGCAGCAGTATCCTGGAAGACAGTGGTGGTGGCTGTAATAACTGCGGATGGTGAAGATCCATCAGATCCAGCTTCATATAGCCCCATTTTGATTCTAAACCATGATTATAAAGTGTTTGTCTATAATGGCTAAAATAAAGGCAAAAATGTTGCCAAATTTGATATTTGTGGATCAATGTGGTTTTCTGGAGAGGAAGCAAATATTTGACAACAATATTATTATAACATTGATGATGCAAAGGGAAGCAGACTATAGAAAATACCACTGCTCTTGGTGGATATTAATGCAGAGAAAGCATCTGACAGAGTATGTTGGAATTTTGAGTAAGGCAATGGAAGAATTTGCATTCCCTGACACAATAATAAGGTTAAGTCATAGGATGTATGAGGGATGAAAGATGAAAATTCAAGTAGAGGAGCTCCTCTCTGATAAGCTCTGTTCGAACACAGAAACCAGGCAGGAGTGTCCTCTTTCCACTTTATTTGTGTTATATTTAAAACCATTGGCAAAGAAAATAAGGGCATCAGAAATGCAAGGATAGAATTGGTATGGTGTTGAGAAAAGTTACCTGTATTTGCAGATGATACTGTTTTGTACCTGATAAAACCAGAAAAGGATATTTTGTTGTTGTGGAACATTCTGAGACAGTTTCATGTCTTTTCAGGTTACAAAATTAATGAAGATGGAACAAAGGTATTTGCTGTAAACAATGTGCCCACAAACAAATTAGTTCAATACCCATATTTATGGGGACATGATAAAATGAAGTACTTAGGTGTATCGGTTAAAAAGGATTCCCTTATGGCAGCTAAGAATTTGTGGGAAGAGAGCAATTAAAAGATAATTAAAAAACTGGGAAACTGGAAGCTCTCTTTTATGGATGTTGATAGCACATAGCACAAGCAGAAAGTTATAATTCAAAGTGGAAAGAGATGATAATGAAATGGTTGGAGGACTCAAGAAATAAAGATAGTCTTGGATTTTGGATGCAAATCCATAAAGAGAATAATGATAGGCATACAGAATATTATCTTGATAAAGTAGCAGAAAGTATTTGAACTATTCCAACATGGGAATGGAGAAAAGAGAATGTGCTGATAGGGATGACTGCAGTTAGGTGCACAGACGATAGGCAAGAGGGGGCTTGAATTTACTGGAGAAAACTGGAAAAGGAACCAAGATGCTGGGAGCAAGTAATTAGAAATGCAAAGGTAATAGAATGGGAAGAGGTGAAGAATACATTTGGGCTGCAGTCTAGAGACTGCCTTCCCTATCAAGGATTGATATCGGAGTATAGGCAAAGAGAAAGGAATAGGGGGAGCCTAACTAAAGTACCAGCACCGAGTTTTTAGTTGAATTTGGAATAGAAACTGTTTAAAAAAAAAAAAATAATAATACTTAGTAGGGCATATAGAATATTGCGTGATAACTATAAGAATCAATCATACGAGGTTAGAAAGAATTGGGAAAACAATTCACAAAAAACAGTGGGAGGATATATGCTTGCCTCCCAAATATGCAACAAAGTCTAGAAGATTTAGAATTTTTTGCTTGAGAGTGTTTGCATAGGTATTTTTATACTCCAAGCAGACTCCAAAGAACTTTTCCTCAGGCATATTACAAATGCTGGAGGTGTGATGGGGAACAAAGAGGTAACTGGAAAATATTTTTTGGAGTGTAATGAGTTGGCACACTAACAATTCCCTGCAGACTGCTGTGTCAGAAATACTTGGTTAGCAAATTGGTGTATCCAAGTAAATGACTTTTTGAACTGTGATACAGGATCTGAATTGCCTAGACAAAGTAAAGCCTTGCTGAGTTTAATTATGGTGGCTGCCCAAAAAGCAATTACTAGAATATAGAAATCAAAGTCTAAACCAACCGTAGTAGTAGTAGTAGTAGTGAATATATTAACAGCGATAAAAGAACTGGAAATGGGATCTTTAGAAAAGGGTAGAAGCAAATTGTGTAGAAAAAAATCATGGGAATTGGAACAATGCATGCAGAATGTTTTGGTGGATGAATGAGGTTTAAGGGAAGGCAGCAATTGAAATAGCTGTTTAATGTTTGATTGACAGTGACTGTATAGATGATCATATGTGATGTATAATGTTTGCAACTGCAAATGTTGACAGTATGATTTGTTTTTATTTATATAAATATGTGATTGCCTGTGTCATAGGTGATAGTTCAATAAAGATTTTTTTTTGTTTATAAAAAAAAAATGCATAGCTAGGTATTTTTGTAAATTAGCTTGAAAAATTGTGGTATTTAAACAATTATTTTAACGAGTTTTGCTTTTGTAGATGGTACCAAATTACAGTTTTGCTGTTTCCTGGAATTTATTTGTACTAAAGCCAATTCCAATTGTAATTGAAGTATATTTGTACATCCTTTGGTACAAGGCAAAAAACATTGCAGCATTGATTTACCCATAAGTCATCTGCATAAAGTGTGATGTTTTAACACTAGGAGTGCAGTGGGAAGATTCCAAGTAAATATGAGGAGTAAAATAGGACTGATCCCCTGGGGACTTCAACTCTGAGAAGAGTAATGTCTGAATTATTGATTACAAATGTAACAAAGTGTTCCATGCTGTCGTATAGGAGTAGCTTTTTTAATTACTTTACTACTTCATCCCTGAATCCTATGTTAGATTTGATCATTAAACATTACTTTGTGACCAACAGTAAAACATTAAATCTTTAAAGAGAGCTTTAGAAGTTATCATTTTTTGCAGTATTTGAAAATAAAGTATTCTGTTATTTCTCAAACTTGAGGTACCTCTTTCAGTTTTGAAAAAAGCTCATTAGCTATAACACGCAAAAATATTTAACACCCTCAGCTTTTGTGGATGGCTGCTTTTCAGTCTTGTAGCCTTGCTGACTCAGAACAATTTAATTGCTACAGTGAGTTTATCTACAGAAATCAACACATTTCTATTAGTTTCCCTTTCACTGCCTCTACAAATAAATTCATGCCCACTGTGTTCAGTAATCCCATGCTCCATGGATTGCATTGCAATAACATCCCCAGTTTAGTTCAAAGTTTTCTCCCCTTGCTGAGAATAGCTTGGGTAGCCCTCTTCCTAAGTTTCTAGATGGATTTCTAAAATCTATCTGAGGTCATCTGAAAGTCATTCACCCTGGCTATGCCAAATTTGTTTAGCACCTGAATCTTCATTTGAACTATGTGCTGAGGTTAGATAATAATCTGTAATAATCTGGTCTATGGAGTTGGGTTTGGTATAATGGGTAAAGTCTTCATTTCACAGATGCAAGGTACACAATTTGATTCTGACCTTGGGTTATTGGCAAGGCTTAAAATGGTCCTTCAAGGCAATAAGCATGGTATTCACCTTTGAACTTTGGCAGCTGCTACCTTTGAGATCCATCTGCTGTTAAAATGCTGCATTATTTAGTGTCACAATGTTATTTTGTTTGTGATTTGACTTAAATTTTTGTCTAGTTGTTGCTTCTTGTGTCATGTAATGACTGCTTTACTTAAGCTTCACTGTGCATGTCTCCTGCCAACTTATTCTGTTTATGATTTCTTTAGTGGGTTGTAGCTAAAAATGGTCTTAGAACAAGGTCATTTATCCAGCTATCAAACGCTCAGACATACAACACCGAAGCTAATTGTTAAGTGTTTCATGGATTGCTGTATGAGACTATTTGTACTAGGTTCAAAGGTCCACACCATCAGTGTACCAACCTGATTATCAGTTTAAACACAATTTAAAATCAGGTTCATTAGGTAATAAGAATCTGAAAAAATACAAGGTCATTTTATAAATATACTTGTTTCATGAACTTGTAGATTTGTGTGTGTGTTTTACACATATACCATACAACTTCACTAATTTATTCATGTATGTGTGCGTATTACATAGAGTAATGGTGTAAACTGGTGATGCTGTAAAACAGAGAAAATAATATTAAGGAAGTTCATATGCAAGAATCCTTGGCTGTAATAAGCTTGTTTTTGCAAGGTTCATATGTGTGAACCTTGTTATTAGTGAACCTAGCACTTCCATACAGATGAGAACAGAGAGCTGCTTCCGAAATCGCAGAATGCTTTGAACGTTGTAGCTCACATTGTGTTGCTACACAAACAACAAAAGTGGCTAAGTTTCTGGTGTCATTCTAAGGGGATCCAGTATCTGTCTGCCCTGGATGACATGATTGACAGACCTCGATGCTTTGCCAGATGTGGCCTGCATCTGTCACCCCTGGGCTTCCAGATACTGGCCAAGGCTCTTGCCACCCCTATAGTGCCTTTTTTAGGTGGTGTTCCAAAGACCAAATTACCACCATAACAGCTACAAACAAATCCAATCTGAGGGTCATGCTGCTCAACGCTTGAAGTCTAAATCTCAAAATGCACTCACTCGAAGCACTCCTTAAAATGGAGAACATCAGCATTTGTGCTGTAACAGAGACCTGGTTCAAGGCAACGGAAAGCACCCCTGCACTACCAGGTTATAACTCATTCCACACCTTTTGGCCTCAGAACTAGGACCAAATCTCCGAAGGCGGTGGTGTTTCCATATTCATAAAGGATGCGCACACCTCCAGACTGGTAGCCCAACATAACGCATCAGAGATACTTCAGCTGCAGCTAACATCGGGTAAGACAGTGATTCAGGTTGTAGCCTGCTATAGGTCCCCAACCATGTCCCAAGACTCGCACTCCATGTTTCTAAGCACCCTGGAGAATATTAGGGTCCAACCTAACACTCTCTTACTAGGTGACTTCAACTACCCCTCCATTAACTGGGTAAACTACTCATGTACCAATACACTTGCCCAATGTTTCTTGGAGTTCATTAATTCCAATGCCCTAGACCAGCTCATTCTTACCCCCACTAGAGGTAGCAACATCCTTGACCTGTTCATTATTAACATGGGCAACTGTTGCTCTACACCAATAGTCACCTCCTCCCTGGTTAGATCCGACCACAAACTAATCACCTTGCAAATCCAACCCCCCCCCCCCCACAAAGGTAACCACCATGAAATACTTCTCTGAAGTTAACTGTGGGCTCCTAAAATCAGAGGTAGCTAACTTCACAGCACCCATGTAAATGGAGAATAGTTGCGTGACTGCAGAATTCTACTCCAGTGCACTGTACGAACACACACACAAATGCATGGATCTCACCATACCCAAGGGAACCAAGACACTCTCATCCAAAAAAAGGAAGCCAATCTGGTGGTCTCCTGCCATAAACAAACTCTACAACAGGAGGAGGAAATTGATGTGGAATAAGGTGAAGTCCCAAGAATGGAAAAACTCCCTTATCAGCCTCAACAAAAAGTTGAGATACCTCATCAAATCCTCTAAAGCTAGCTATGAAAACAGAATTGCAGCAGATAGTAAAGACAACCACAAGGCCTTCTATAGTTATGTAAACAATCTCCACTGCAATACATAGATCTGCTCTGAGCTACTGCACAATGGTACCTCCTATACTGAGCCAGCAGATATTGCCAGCATACTGGCCGACAGATTCAGTGCCAACTTTACCCCCCCCCCCCCCAGGACCAATCACAATACCAGTAGATTGCCAGGCACCCAGTATTACTGCTGCAGAGGTTGAAACAGCATTGTCCAAGGCCAGGAATACAGCTTCTATGGGACATGACAATATCCCTGGTTGTGTTCTACATGAACTACAGAGTGAACTGGCACCTCACCTGTCAATCACAGCCTCACCTCAGGCTTTGTCCCTACTGAATGGCGCACTGCTACAGTCATCCCTCTCCACAAAGGAGGAGCAGCTACAGACCCTGGGAACCATTGCTCCATTAGCCTGACTAGTCTGATATGCAAAGCTATGGAACTCATCATCATGGACCTAATAAACAAGGATATAGGGAATCTCCAAACTCTGGATTCCACACAGTTTGGTTTTTGTGAAGGGTAAATCATGCCTGCTCAACTTTGTCTACTACTTTGAGTCGGTCACCAGAGCTGTGGATGAAGACAAGGTGGTTCATACAGCCTACCTTGATCTGGCCAAGGCTTTTGATACCATTCCTCACTCAAGAATCATAGAAAAACTCACTAAGCTTGACATCAACCCCTGTATCACTAAGTGGGTTGCAAAGTGGCTCACAGATAGAACCCCCAGTATGAAAGTAGACTGCTGACTAGTCATGAGTGGAGTCCCACAGAGTTCGGTCCTGGGTCCTTTCCTGTTTGGAGTCTACTTCTCTGAAGTCCAGGCCAACATGAAGGGACTCTGGCTGACAATGTTTGCAGATGATTGCAAGTTGGGCGCTATTAACTCCCCAAGTGATGTTGACATCCTACAGAATGGCCTCACGGAGACCAATGGCTGGTGTCAGATCCATGGCCTTAAGCTCATTGCAAAAAAATGTCATCATCCCCTTCGGGGAAAAACGCAGTTCCCATGAATTACCACATTGATGGTAGTCTACTGAACACAGAAGATGTTATAAGAGATCTGGGAACACAGTTTGACAACAACCTCTCTTTTGATCACCACATTGCCACTGTGGTCAGAAAGTCCTTCTATGTGGCACATCTCATTACTAAGGGTTTTGCATCCTGGAAGAAAGAGGTCATTGTCTACCTCTACTCTTCCCTCATTAGGCCAGTTATCGAGTACAATGCCCCATTTGGCATGTACCTCACTAGACACCTGCAACAACTGGAGCAGCTGCAAAAGTACCTCACAAAGAGGATCCTAGGCCTTAAACACTTGTCCTATATGGACAGACTCAAAAAACTCCAACTAGTTTCTGTCTCATATCGCCTACTTAGAGGCGATCTCTGCTTGATTTACAAAGCCATGTCTAACACAGCTCTGTTAGAAATGCTACATCTAAAGAAATCCCTATCCCTCCGCACCACATACTCCAGAGACCTCAACCTCATTACCACAATTAACAGAACATGCTGGAGGGACAAGTTCATAACCCAGAGACTGCCCATGCTATGGAACAGACTTCCCATACATGTCAAGCAGAGCACCTCGCTGACCCTCTTCAAGAGAAATCTTGAGTGGATGGGAAACAGAAAATTCACCCTCGGGATAACTCCAGTGGCTCTACTCGGCTGAGGCACTGGGAACTAAGGTTGGGTGGCACTATGCCAGGATAATCCTATGGCTAGGCTTGTAAAGGTCCTAAGGCCATTAGCCTAGTACACACCTATGAAACTATAAAACAAAATATCAAACAGCTTTTAAAGTTCTAAGTTTAAATGTTTGCACATTCTTTCTGGATGTCATTTATTTGATAGAGTGAAGCGTTTGACAACTTTTAAAGCTGACATTCACTTTTTTCTCCTTTATTTTCTAACTTGTAGTATATCAAAGCAGCTCATAATCCCCATGTATTATAAAGAATTATGATTGGGCCACTAATTAATGAGTTCTTGAAATCAAAGGGGTTCAATGCTCTAGGTAAATTTCTACAATGCATTTCTTAAACTCATTATTGACTTAGTTATGATCAGTGAATTGATAATCTCTCTCAGGTATGTGTGTGCGTGTACATCTGTCTGTATATAAATAGCACAAGTTCAAACTCAGTACATCAAACAGCTATAATATCAAAACATAACAGATTACAAAAGAAAAATTATTTTCTGTGTGATTTGTTAACCCTACCATGCACTTCTGATGTAATTTGTCTGACTAGTGGTAGCGTTACAGAAAAGTTTTTTTTAAGGTAAAGTATAGATCTGAAGTTAGGAGTAGAGTCCAGATGTGTTAATAAGATGGGTGGGAGCTTTGCCACATGCTCCAAATTACTAATATGTGCTAATCCTAACCCCAGCTGTACACCTAACCTTAGAAAAACCCTTCCTATAACACCACCACAACACAACATGTCTTGGCCGCACAACAAAATGAACACACAAACAGACATACACCTATACAGTAACTTAACTCTTACTCTAAAGCCAACCATCTAACACTTGCACAAACACTCCTACAATCAATTTTCATACCTAACCCTTATCCTAAGTCTAACTCACACATGGTCTCAAATGTGCACACTTACCACCCAATCTAGAAACTCACACTTACTTCCTAAATGCTGTGCATTCAGCAAGATGTACATTTAATTAATTCACCACACAGCAAATGTTAGAACAAATGATAGCTTCACCAAATGCCAGGAACCCACATATATGTGCGCACAGGACCTAGATCAACTCCCTGTATTACAATTCTGTTGAACTGCGGTGTTTCAGAAAAAAAGTTTCAAAAACCTCTTGACCCTGGAAGGCAGGTTCCATCATCGATCCTGTAGCAGACTTACTCCACGCTGCATGGATCCTTCAGTGGGGTACAGGTCCATTAGCACACCTTTTTCAGAGTTGACAGTTTGTGTACAATGATTTTATTTCATCATTTTGCAAGTTACTGTGACTTGATGAACTGAATGATGTTTGTGTCAGTGTATGTATGCATCTCAATCTCTTTTTTTCTCTTCATATATATATATATATATATATATATATATATATATATGTATGGGGTCTGAATTGTTTGCTCAGATCACTATTTTTTATAACAGGAAAGGTGGACTTATTTAGTTCATTACTGTTTCATCTCTGCAGTCTCTTTGGTTCTGTGCATGATCTGAGAATAACTGTTTTAAGGCAGTTTAAACTTTGCCCTGCTGTTGTGCAATCTTGGAGTTGGTATATTTAAGTAGCAGGGATGTGGTGGATGTAGAGGGGGTTATCCCCCAAAAAACTTAGTTTTATGTTTTTTGTGAGTTCTTTTTTTTCTCTCTAAACATTATATTGATGAAAGCTGATCAGTAAACTGTTAGTCCACAGGAGTTTTCTTTTTTAATTGAGATACTTGTGTAGATATAAATAGATAGATGCACAAACACCCCCACACACACAAGTAATAGTGGTAGCAATGTATTCATTGGTCTATATTTAATCTGAAGGTAAGCCAAGAATTATCTTCAGAGTTTTCAGAGAGGAAGGTGTGTTATGCTATCACTAGGGTAAACTAGGGTAAAATAATTTTCTAATGAGAAAACGTTAGTCTCTCAAGGCAACCAGAAACAGTTTTGCAAGCAGACACTCCTCAGACAAAAGACAGCTTTCAGAAGAGATTTTAAACTTTACCTTTCTAGCTGTACGAGGGGGAATAATGCAGTATCAAAACTGCCAGATTTTAATATATGGTTTGTAAAGGAAACTTAAATTGCCGATTTTTTAGAACATTGAAGGATGTAGAGCAGCTTAATTTTTTGTGAATAAAAAGGTTTTAACAGAAATAAAGTAATGGTTATGTTTCTAAAATAACTAATCATGATGGATCATTTCTGGAAACCTGACTTAAAGTTTTGGGTGATTACATACCCAGTGTGCATCTTGAAGTGGCCCCTCTACAGTGAATTTCGCATTCTTGATGGAAATGTGTATCAGATGCTTCAAAAGCTTTGGAAATGAAAACCTTTTAAAAGCCTGACCGTGGGAAGGGGCACTGCATTTCATGAACTATTGGTTGTTGAACTTGGAAAGCTTCAATCATTGCTTTTAAATATTTATTTTTCTGAACAGATGCAGACTGGCAAAAAATGCATAAGCTGTGTTTATTGCAGTTGTCAGTGAATTATAAACATGGCACACCACTTCAGAAGTGTATCAAAGGACATACTGATAAAGAAAATTTTGAATTTGAAATGAGCACTGTGGCAAAAATAAATGTGATTCTTTGTAGTATGTCTGAAATTTTGAAAAAAGTAGTAAACTATAAATATCAGAAACAAAATATGTCTTCCTTTAACTGGGGGAAAATGCCTTACAAACTGAATTAAATATAAAACTTAGTTACATTTCCTAATGTTTATACTAGTCTGAAACAAAGCTATACCAGTCATTGACAGACACATGAGAGAACAAGTATTTAAAGATACTTTTGATGGTGCTGGTTATCTTGGGGAAAAAACATGCCATACAGATCAGTGGATGACAATGTGAGCTGAAAATAATTGTACAGTGAAAAATACCAGTAAAAAAAGTCTTAGACAACATCTTAAGACACACTGGTTATATCCGTGTTCTAATCCTGACTAGCTTTTTTCTATAATTGTGTGCCAAACAGTACTTTATACTACATACAAGTTGTGACATAATTGTTAGTTTAGATACTTATATAAGTTTAATAATGATCAAAGGTATAACTTGCTAGACTGAACAGAGTCTGTAAACTGTTTGCAACATGTATTGATATTATGATTTTTCCTGTATTATTTTTTTCTGTATGTTGTGTTTGGAGCTTTTCTCCCTTGGCTTCCACTGAAAATGGACATGTATCCAGTCGGACTATCCGGGTCAACAAATGTAAAACAAATAAAATGTAGGCACTTCAGAAGAGCAGATGGAAGGAGGGTGGGACAGCATACTGCAATAGTGAAAAGTAGGACATAAACTGTTTTGGTGGTTCTTACACAACTATACTGTGTCCTTCATTGTCACTATTAGAGTAGTCTTTACATGCGTGAGAGTACAAAAGCCACTAGAGAGAATTGTAGAAGGAGATCACAAAGGCACCCTCCAAGAATCCATGAAGTATGGCCCTAGCATAACCCTCTCTGCCCCTAAAAATCACTTCCAACTTGTAATGGTTAGTAAACGTGTGTACAGAAGATGAAGTAGCAGCTTCTAAATTGGATGTAGTATCCAGACCTTTGTAAAAAGCACCTGAAGGAGCAGCTGTCCTTCTAGAATGAGCATGAACAGAAAAAGAAAGCTGCTTCCCATTAAAATAATAACAAAATAAAATGGCCTTACCTTAGATATCCAGGGAGATAATGTTTGCTTCGAAACAGCCAAACCCAATTTCCTAGGATGAAAAGAAACAAAATCCTGCTCAGATATCCTGACATCTTTAGTCTTATCTAGGTAATACCTGAGCTATTAAATCTAAATTCAAGGTATGGAGAACCATGTCAGTAACATTTTGTGGAGGGGAAAAAGGAAGGCAGATGACTTGTTTGATTAAAGGATAAATCATTAGCCACTTTAGGCATAAAGGAAGGATTAGTACATGGAAAGACCATGTCTTTGTGGAAAAAAAAAGGTAGGACTGCCATGAGTGTATGAAGTTCATAGACCCTCTTGGCAGAAGTAAGAGGCAGTAAGAGTACAGTTTTCCAAGTACAGTGCAGCAAAGAGGAAGAAACTGCAGGCTCAAAGGGAGATCGCATTAATTTCTCAAGAATGATATTTTTTCCATAATTATTTAATTTTAAATAGTACAGTAGTAACTGACAATGAGACAACACAAAATTATATGAAAAAAGATATTAAGTATGCAACAATTTAAATATCACTATACTATTTGCAAAACTATTTACAAAAGTGTTAGATGCTTTACAAGAGAAAGTATGTACTTGAGTTTGTTTGTCTTTCGGCTTTTTCCTGGTAAGGGGTCGCCACAGCAGAACTCCAGTCTGCTAACGATTGGCAGTAGATTTTTACGAAACAACTAGGTGTCAGCTCGATGCCCAACCTTCAACGAAAGCACGCCCATTTACGCACGCATGTCTTTCGAATGCTACCCAACTGCAGGAAGGACATGCAGACTCCACACAGAAGGCACTCCCAAGCCACGCCGAGAATCAAATGGGAGAACCTCTTGCTGTGAGGTAACAACGCTACTGCCGTACCACTGCGGCAAAGTATGTACTTGAGTATAATTACTAAAATAATTTGCATAGAGTGATAAAGATAAGTTAATCATTTTAGGCCTTCTCAGAATAGTTATGGATGGAGAAGAAAGAAGAAGAGAAAGAAGAAAACAAAAAAGGGGGTCCGTGGGTAGAGAGAACCAGTATCTTTACATTATCTCTCTATTGAGGATAGCACGTGCGAGACTGTTATTGCAAAATGAGATCAAATAATATCTTCCAATATTGAATGAAGTATGGATAAGCTCTATGGTTAGCCACTAAAGCTAATGGGCTAACAGGTATTTAACTGCCATCTCTTTAAACCCTCGCCAAGTAAGCACAGATTTGTCCTTCCAATTTAAAGTAATGTAGAGTTAATTTGAGTAAATACAGTAATTAGAGTGCAGGTTTGCAGCCTTGTTAAACCAGGTGGAGGTATATGTAATATAGTAAATTCCCAAGAAAGGGTAGATTTCTCATAACCCATCTTGTAGAGTTTAACTCTCGGGGAACACGATAGTTTATAAGAACACTTGCAACTCCAAAAAATGTGGAGGAGATCAGCTCTTTGAAGTTCACAATATGGACAAAAAGGGGAAAGTGAGGGGTTGAATTTATCTTTAGCAGCAGGGGTGATATATGCATTGTTAATAATCATAAATTGGGTGTAACTGAGTTTTTAAAAAGGCAACGTTTTAGAGTTTAATTGGATTGAGGGCAAGATTTAGTAATTTGAGATTGTTTGGTTTAATTCAGACCAATACTTTTAAAAACAGTATTCCGTTCTGAAATCTAAGTGCAACAATTAGTTTATGTGTCTGAAATATTTTTTTTTCTTTATTGAGAATAGGGCCCAGAGAGTTTTGTAAGTATTTATGTCATTGTTATCCAGATTGGGGTTAGATAGAATTTTGGAACACAATTCTCTAACCTGTCTTAAGATGATGGTACAACTCTTTGGAAGACTTAGTGAAGCTCTCAGTTCTGAGATGGATTGATCTCTTAAAGGGTAAAGATCAAGAACACTGTACTCCTTTAAAAGAGGGAAGTTATCTAAGTTTAACATTGTGTTAAGTTTTAAATTTGGGTTAAGGTGAAGTGGCTGTAAGGTAGTGAAGGCACTGAAAAGTTCAATGATTCAATCAGATTTTTTTAAGTTAACTATGCTGTTCTTTAGGAAATGTGGAGTTTGGATTTTTTCAGGTTCAATTTATTCAGGAAGGTTTTTGGGGTTAAAATTAAGAGACCTGACATATTCATAGTATAGTTCTATCCAAAAAGGGGGACCATGCTTTTTTATTTGGGTTATAGCCTGCTATCAATATTAATCTGCTACTAATTAATTATATCAGTATAATCTGAAATCAGGGAGGTTAAATCCCCCATTATCTTTTGGGCATATCAACCTATCCACCTTTGTTAAGAAATTCTAGCTGATTTAGGAGACCATATGAAAAGAATGATATTGTGGTCACAAGAATGAGGAATATATTTTTTTTGGTGGTATAATATGAAGGATGCTGTCCAAAAATAGTTTTACTGTAAAATAGGAAGCAAGGGTTGGATTCAAAGGCAGACAAACAGAAATGGCTGACAGATGAGCTTTAAGAAAAAGAATATGCTAGACCAGAAGTGAGCAACTTGCACAAAGGAAAGGACCATAGGAATATCAACAGAAAAAGTGTTGAGGTCACAGCTGAGACACCAAACAGAAAATCTCTGTCATTTAGCCATATTGGAGTTTTTAGTACTGGATATGCTGGCCTCTTGTACGATCTGAAGCAAGTCCTAAGAAATTGGTATTGAAATGAAATTAAAACCCTATAACACAGTGCCAACCGAAGCGTGGTTAACTGAAGATGGATGAGAGATCACTTGCCCTGTGTGAATAGATCCATCCTGTGATGTTTGCTGCCAGCCAGATGAAATAGAAAGGGAGACGGCAGCAAGAATTTGGGCCTTTCCCACATGATCCTGTGCAGGACTTTTGGCAGTGAGGGAAGATGGGGATAGGCATACAGAAACATCTTCTTTCAGGAAAAAGACATGGTTCTCCTTTCCAAGCCAGAGGATTTGACACTTGGGAACCGAACCAGAGAAGTTGCTTGTTCAGAGGGGCAGCAAAAAGATCAACTTGAGAAATACCCCACTGATGTACCATGTACAGGAATGTATCCCTATGAAGCATCCATTTATGAGGGTCTCTCCTAGACCTGGTTAAATTCTGACCAAGATTGTGCTCTGAGAGGCTGTAAATCACCTGAAGAAACAAGTGATGGTGGACAGCAAAATCCCAAGTCTGAAGAGCCAGTATGCAAAGGAGATAAGAATGTATGCCCCCCCTGCTTGTTGATGTATCACATCACCACTGTCCTGTCTGTGAATATGCAAAGAGAACCTGGGATCCAAAGGGAGTGAAAGGCATTATTGGCCAGAATCATCACTGTGATCTCCTTGATGTTGATATGGTCTGTTAGTTGTTGAGGGACCAAAAGCACTGGACCTTGAAGTTGTTAGAAGAAGCTCCACAGCTTTGGTCAGAAATATTCATGTACAGCTTCTAAATGGGAAGAGGAATGTTTTAAAGAAAAGCTTGGATTCGGGAAGATCTGATAAATCCACCAGTGAAGCATGAGCTTGAGAATAAGGGAAGACAGGCACAAAAAAAATCCAGAGGATGGCAGTGCTGAAGCCAAACAGTCTTGAGATACCATTAAAACCTTCCCACATGGAGCTTGGCCTGTAGGAACAGTGCATGCCATGTACCTCTGAGCTTGCAGAAATCCTCTGGTAGGAAGGACTAGAAGAAGGTAAAGAGACTGAAAATAAACTGCCTAAGATAGAAACCTGGGAGGCAAGCCAGAAAAACCTGATCCTGGGAAGGGGTCAACACAGACTTTTTGAGGTTTAGAGTGAACCCCACTCTCAGGAACCGTAGTGAAATGAAGATCCCAAAGCAGGACCTCTTGGGAAGGGGCCTAAATCAAAAGGTCATCCAAATATGGGAAACTATGAATCCCTTGAAGTCTGCAGTAGTCTACCACTGGATCCAGAAATTTGACAAAGATGCTTGGGGCTTTAGAAATACTAAAAGGCAAAGCAGAAAGCTAATAAGAGGAAGAAACCGAGAAACCTAAAAATTTCCTGAAGAGAGGGTAAATAGGAATGTGGAGGCAAAAGCATCCTTCAAATCTAATGACACCAGATAAGCTTGATGAATCAGCAGTGGAAAGTGTGTCTGTAGAGACAGCATCCTGAAGGAAGGAATGAACCTTTAGAAAGGTGTTGAGAAAGGAAAGATTTGGAATGATCCACCAAGAACCCTCATTCCTGGGAACTAGAAGCATCCAGGAATAAAACATTCTGCCCTGCTGAGAAAGGGGGTCAAGTAGGATGGTGCCCTGTGGCAGAAGATCCCGGGGATGGGATCAAAGGAAAATGAGGAAATGACAAGGAGGAGGCTGGGAAAGACCTGAGAATAGAAAAAGGGAATTCAAACCATAAAATACCCTCTCTGGATAATAGGAAGAACCCAAGAGTCTAAGATAGTCTGTTACCAAACTAGAAAAGATAACCAACCTTAGTGACAGTCGAATCTGGCCAAGAGTTAGAAGAGTCAGAATGTCGTGTAGAAGTAGATTTGTCAATGAAGAAAGACTTCTCAACTTTAGAAGTGTGGGAAGGCTTGTTGGGAAAATATCTGTTTGAAGCTGGCTAAGCTGTCTACATACAAAGGATGGCTTAGAGGGATAATTCCTCTGATACCTGGAAATAGAAAGAAATATGTTTCAGATCATGCATAACTATCCATATGCTGTAAGGTCTTTAAAAATTCAGCAGCTGCAGTACTAAAAGGACTGTGATTGTCCAGGGGAAATCAAACAATTTAGCCTTGATATCATCAAGGAGAGCCTGGAGCCACAGCCACGAGTGCCTCCTTATTTCAGACCCAATGCAGCCACCATAGAAAAATTGTGAGTAGCTACACTTAATCAGGTGATGAGCCACTCAAGAATCAGTACTTAAAAGGGAAACGGCAGAAGTCCATTGCCTTAGAATCAGGCAGAGTAGTCAGAATGCCCCCAAGTATAGTCAGATGAGCTAGTAATGGGTCTGATGTACCTTTGTTGAACCTTGCCTTGAGACATTTTTGATTAGTTATAGTGTTTGTTTGGTTTTCTGGTAGTTAATAACTCGGAAAGCTAAAGTAGCAAGAGTGTACACTTTTTTTCCCCTAAACCTGTCCATTACACAACTGTCCAAACCAAAGGGTAGAAACTTAGAAGAAGACAGCAGCTTAGATGGTTTATCAGTCGCCAGAGAAATGACAGCTTTGTCAGAGGAAGAACTCTTTTATACAAAAAGTTTGAACTTTAGGCACCTTATAGAACCTGTCAGTTTTTTTGAGGGCAGAAGGTTGGGAATCAGGGGCTGCAGAACTTGAAGAAAGTGTCCATAATGGCATCCAGTCCTTGTGGGACTGCATAAGGTATGGCACAATATATTTGCAAGAGTTCATATGCCCTTTTATTGCCACATCTTGGGAACAATCCCACTTAGTTTACCATCATATGAACCACTGTGCCACAAAGGATAATTCTTTCACAGGGGAATCAAATGGTAGTGAAACTTCCTCTTCAGACCCTAGGGCAAGAGGAGAATGACTCTGGGAGGAGTAGGCCAATGATTCCTCACCAAAATCTAAATCCTCCTCATCCACAGAAGAATCAGGTTCCCTAGGATACTTTGAAGAAGTAGAGGACCAGGGAACAGAAGCAGGAACAGATATGCCTTGATGGGGCTTTAAAGCTATTAGGGCATTGAAAACTCTTAGTAAAACCCTGCCATTCTTGGTGAGGATCCTTAGCCACAGTGGCCACAAGTCTAGTCTTCTGTGTCTTTTTAAAAGGAACATCAGCTGTAATCATTCTGGGAGGTTCAGAGCCCTGCCAAGATTCAATGAAGGCACCAGGCATCTCTTGCCTTCCAAACATCTGGGGATTCCCCTAGGCTCATCTGATATAATCAGCCATGGCTCCTCCTCCACATCTATAGGAGATATAGGTACAGCAATGGCAGATGTGTAGATTAGCAGCTGCATGTCAGCCTCCAACTCTGTCATGACAAAGGGAGCAGATGCAGACACTGGACAGTCCTCTGGTTCTTCATCAAATCCAATGGAGATGTCCAGTGGAAGTAGACAGGAAAACATTAAGAAAGCACCTTTTTGGTTTTCTTTTTCAGAGGTGGCTGAATGTTGGGGTGGGCAGATTTGGAAGCTCTAGTACCCTGTGTCAGAAGCTTTAATCACTGGTTCTCCAGGTAAATAGAAAGGGATTAGAGACTGCTGAGAGTCGTATGGCTAGACATCTAAAAGATCTCACACTGGGTGTGCTAGTGTCTCTCTCCCATCAAAAAAGGCACATTTAATGCCTATCTTTGAAGAGTCTGCCTCCCACAGTCACATTTCCCCTCCTGGATAACATGTAAAAGACCATTGTAAAGGGAAAAAAAGTAAGCAAGAAACCCCAATGGGGCACTTCTTTAGCTGACGTAGTAGCTGAACCAACTTATTAGACATCTTGCAAATTAATTCAAGGTAATGTTCAGATTGTGGTAAAGTTCTGTGGATTAGGCAGTCCTACATCGCATGCGAACCTTACACCTTGGATGTAGGACATTTGTCTAACATATGGTGACTGGAAGGTATAAAGGCTTTGTTATGCTGGCAGGATGTTCAGCTGTCCACGCCAATAAATCACAGGTGTAAACAATACTGCAACAGTGTTTGAAGGACATTAATAATGAGTGTACACAGTCAACACTGGTTATAACTGCTGGTGGGAGTGGTGGTGGAAGGGGCTCTCTGTGGATGAAAAGTGCTTTATGCTCTTAACATCTGGTCATTTTAACCAGTCATTCTGGCTTTGCAGGACTAGTGTGTGTGTGTGTGTGTGTGTGTGTGTGTGTGTGTGTGTGTGTGTGTGTGTGTGTGTGTGTGTGTGTGTGTGTGTGTGTGTGTAAGTGAATTAAGCTGTGATACTTCAGCTACTGTGTGTTTGTGTGAAACAGTTTTGAAATATGTGACTTTGGTCATAATTATCCTTGTTAATTTTTTGACACTGACATCTGAGAAGGATACCGGCCATAGTTTTTTTACACAATTCCCCACTCGGGCATAGTAGAAAAGCTAAATAAACTGGGAATAAACCCCCCATGTCATCCACTAGATTGCTATCTGGCTCAGATATGGTGCAGATAATCAAAATAGGGGAAGGTTATTTATTTATTTTACATTTGTTTACCGGGCTAGTTCAACTGGATACATATCCATTTTCAGTGGAGGCCCGAGGAGAAAAGCTCCACTACAATACTACTAATGAAAATTATTGCAAAATATCAAAAATTCATCAGATTATACAAGTAATAAGCAAAAAAACCCCACAGAACTGTAAGCCTATGTTCGGCTACAATACTTCTAAACAGGTAAAAATATACAGAAGAATAACATAGAATAGTAACACTCCAAACAGGATGTGAAGTCATTTGAATACAGAATAGTGTAGAACTGCAGAATATAGGAGTTATGAACTTTGTTTATTCTAAGAGCAATTTCATTAGAGGTTGAGAATTTAAGATATATGTCATTTAGTAAAGGGAGTATCAGAATTGAGTGAAGTAATGAAATTCTAGTAGTCTAGATTTATTAAGTAAGAAGGAAAGTTAGAGTCAAATAAAAGAGAAAAAAGGAAATGAAGATGAAGATGATTAGTCAGGGTTATTGCACGAGCAGAGCCAATGGTTGGATAGGAATAGTTTTATGACTTGGCCATCTTACAAGAAGTTTTGACTCAAATAAATAAATCACAGACTGAAGCTAAATGACCAAAAATCCATTATCGTATCCTTTCGGGAGTCATCTACCCCAGGGGACTACCACATTGATCTAAACCTCTTCCACAACATGAACAGAATGGTTTGGAGGGACAGGTATATTTCTCAGAGGATAACACTACTATGGAACAGACTCCCCAGCCACATAAAATTCATCCTAGTCCATTTTCAAGTGCAACTTAGATCTGTGGATGGGAAACAGAAAATTTACACCAAGACTGCTCTGTACTACTAATGGACAGATGCAGCTCCTAAATGCTGTATCTTATGCATGGGTCCCCTCAAATTATCTATAGTATGATCCCAGTTTATCCTATTTACAGATAATATATAACTATTGTGAAGACTGGTAGAGATGGGTGAAGGCTGCCAGACTAGCCAAATAGAATTTGATACACAATTCTGGCATTTATAAATACAAATGTAAAATACATGCTTGTTTCTTAAATGAAAGAAAAATACTGTAAAATGTTGAACTTCAAGATTGTAGCAACATTGCCATCTGCTGTAAGGAAAACTAAGTCAAGCATTTCTCATCTGTTCTTTGAAATTAAAATTATGTCTTGTATGTTCTTTTGATCTCCAGAGCTCGGAGTCATTATGTCTGGACTAGCACATTGTTTCTGTTGTGTTAACTTAAAGAATAATTACTAGAGTGTACATGTGAAATGTCTTTTATTGTTATAGTTTCCTGAGCAGGTGTTATCTTGCTAAATAATGTAGCCTGTTGGCCTGGGAACCCCAACCTAAGTGTCAAAATGATGTAATGTGTATACTGGGAAACCTAAGTGTCAATATGATGTAATCTGGGAGGGCCCAGCAGAAATGTTAGTGATTTTAAAAACTATTGCTCAGAGGGAGACTGTAAGCATTTTTGTCTGACTATCCAACTTAGCACTGCCTTATGCTCTATGTAAGTAAGTTACTTTAGAAGTATGTTTTCTTGTAGCAATAGCTATTAATTAGAAAAGATTAGACTAAGTGTTTTTCTGTTATGTCAGAACTGTACTACCAAACTATTTTAAGTTTCTCTGTGATCTCTAAACTCTTGAATGGCACTGTGGTGTAGTAGTATTGTCTGGTGCTTCTAGTATTTATTATTAAATATTTTTAAAGCCTTTTCAACTGTGGCTGGTTTGTGTAGAGATAATTTAAGCTTTAGAGTACATTGCATATTTATAGAGTTTACTGTCTAAGTCACTCCAAATAAGCCTTAAGACTGTTTAGTCACACTACTATTGGATAATAATATTGCACAGTAATAATTGGACACCCTTTTAAGGGCCTTTGGGTAGCTGATAATTATTAGCTGGTGGTGGCAGGAATTGCTACCGTATAGTCTGGGTATAGGGGCACAGCTGGAGAATCTGTGTCAGCCTTTCCCAGGAGTGTCTGCTGAAGTTGTATAAATACTTATCTCAAAGTGTGTGTGTGTGTGTGTGTGTGTGTGTGTTGGCTACTTGGACAGGGACACGAAGCACCGGTTGGACAGAGAGGTTACTGGAGGTTAGCTTGCCAGCTAGACTGAGATCTGGACCCTATAGCTGTGCCAGTGGGGATTCTTATTGGGGACCTGGAGAGCAAGGGAGCAACCAGCCCCAGACTGACTGTGATCTCTGTGTGCTCTTAAGGGAAATTGCACTTTACTGTGTGTATTTGTTCTTTCCTCATATATAAGGCGCCCTCTCTGGTGTTTGTGGTGAGGATTGAGGCTCCTTGATTGCAGGGCCAGGGCACGGGCGTCACATATTAATTACTGGCAGTGGTGTGATACCCACCTCACATATTAATTGGTTTGCAGTGGTGGGATCCACTACACATACTAATTGGTGGGGATTAGTGGAATATCCACATCACATATTAATTGATTGGCAAATACTAACTGGCTTGTATTGGTGTGGGTAGAGTGAATCCTGTAGCTTATGTACAGTGATCTCTGAAGGTGTTTTGTACTCTAAAACAGCCACGCAGTGAATACTCAGAGTTCAGATCACAATTGTTTTATTTCTTTTGTTAGCTTAGTTAGTCAGGGTGAGCAGACAGCATGTCAGCAGAGGAGTATAGAAAGCTGACAAGGAGCCAGCTGGTGGAGATGTGCCAGGCTAGGGGACTGGTGCATGGAAACCTGACTAAGGCAGACCTGATTGCAGCCTTGGTTACAGCTGCATCAGAAAACAGCATCCAGGAGGACAATCAGACTGGCAGTGGAGATGCAATATCCTTGAAGAATGGACAGCTCTACCTTTCTGTGAAGGACAATCAGACTGGCAGTGGAGATGCAATATCCTCAGAGAATGGACAGCTCAACCTTTCTGCAGTGGACTTAAAAATCCAGCTGGAGATAGAGACTTGAGTTGGAGGCCAGGCGTTTGGAGATAGAAGATGAAGAAAAGGAGCATCAGAGGAAGCATGAGAGGGAATTGCTGACTCTTCTCCAGAGTTATGGAAGGTAATGGGGAAGGGAGTAACTGGACACCAGAAGCACAACAGGTCAGTAAATTTATTCAGCAATTTAAAGAGGGGGATAATTTTGATAGTTTCATTCATATTTTGAGAAGGTATGCAAACGGTATAGTGTTGACCCAAAGGCTCTGGGTACGGTTCCTGACCCCCTTACTCCATGGGAAAGCTGTAACTTTTTTGTCAAAAATGCCTGACGCTGTCTGTTTTGATTTTACTGCTGTAAAAATGTCTTTTAGAATGTTTTAAGCAAACACCTGAAATGTATAGGAAAAAGGTTTGTGAGCATAGATGCAAGGCAGATGACAGTGTGTGTGAATATGTTGCTGAACTGAGCACTTATTTTCATAGCTGGGTGAGTGGATGTCTGGTCACCACTTTTGAGGGGCTGGCAGACCTTTTGTTGAGGGAACAAGCCCTTAGCACTTTGCCTGAGGACATGAGAATCTGGTTAGCTGATAGACAATGTGCTACTTCAGATGAGTTGGGGAAGAAGGGAGACCTATACCTGGCAAGCAGGGCAGCCCTGCACAGGAAGGGGACCCCCAGTACTGTTCATGGGTCTAAAGGAACCCATGGTGGGCAGCACAGACTGCCACAATATTATCTGCCAGTAGCAGGGGAAGCCCCTAGTCCAGGTACACATCCAGGAGCTAGGGTTAAATGTTTTGAATGCAGCCAGTGGGGCCATGTGGCATAGAGGTGAAAATGGAGCCAAGGTGTGGAACAAAAGGTGAAGGAGCCAGTAAGTGGGAAAGACAAAATGCCAATAGTAGGTTGTCTTGAGACAACATGGATGCTAAACTACCATCCTGCAGATGTTCTGAGAGGAAAAGATTTGGATGAGGCAGTACCATGTGCTTATGCAGTTATAAGCGGTCAGGCTAGGAGACAGGTATGTGGGTTTGGTAGCCCTGGGGAGACCCAGAGAGACTGCATACTTGCAGCCAGGACTGGTGAGGTGGTTACTTCAGGGAGTGAGGTACACTGTAGCAGTGAAACTGAAGGTGAGCCACAGCTGCTTGTGGGTACTGATGTTCCCTTGGATAGGGTAACTGCAAAGGTAGAGGTGACCACGATCAGAGGATGCCAGACTTCCTGTGGAAGGGAAGCTGGGAAGGGTTACAAGGAGAGAGCTGAGACAGGCTCAGCTCTCAGACCCTACATTGCAAAGCCTGAGGTAGGTAGCTAGGGAGGCACCTGATTCTAAAGGGAAGGGGGAATCTGTATACTGGCACAAAGGGTTACTGTACAGAGAGTGGACCCCTGAGGGAGGGCTAGAAGGTGAGAGAGTACAGCCGTTGGTAGTGCCTAGAGCCTACTGTCTGGTGCTTCTAGCCATAGCCCATGATATTTCCCTTTGCAGGTCATATGGGCATAAAATGTAGAAAGACGCATATTATGCAGAACTTCTATTGGCCTGGAATTTTCAGAGATGTAACAGGGTACTGCAGGACCTGTGAGCAGTGCCAAAATGTAGGCAAGGCAGGAGACAAGGTGAGAGCTCCTTTGATGCTTTTGCCTGTGATTGAGGAGCCATTTCAGAGGGTAGCTATGGATATTGTGGGTCCACTGAGTACCCCAAGTTCCACAGGGAAAAAGTATATCCTAGTGGTAGTGGATTATGCTGCACGATACCCTGAGGCGGTGGCTTTATCCTCCATTGAGGCAGAGAAGGTGGCAAATGCTTTGTTAGATATTTTCAGCAGGGTGGGTTTCCCAAAAGAAATACTGTCTGACAGAGGTGCAGATTTCATGTCAGACCTGCTGGCTTGTCTGTGGAAGTCCTGTGGGGTGAAGCACATGAAAACCACCCCCTACCATCCCCAGACTAATGGTCTTGTTGAGAGGTTCAACTCTACAATCAAGTCCATGCTGCAGGCATTTGCAGATCAGTTTAAGAGGGAGTGGAACAAATATTTGCCCCATCTGTTGTTTGCTTGCAGACAGGTTCCCCAGGAATCCATAGGGTTTTCACCTTTTGCGTTGCTGTATGGGCATAGGGTGAGGGGACCTCTAGATTTAATTTGAGATGAATGGGAAGGTGAGTGTGAGTCTCACAGGGAGTCTGTTGTGGCATATGTCTTAAGCCTCAGGACAAGGCTCAGGGAACTCATGGGCTTGGCCCAGGAAAACCTGGCAGAAGCCCAACAACAGAAAAAGGTGTGGTATGACAGGAATGTTCGAGCTAGAGTGTATGCTGTAGGGCAGCAGGTAATGGTTCTCATTCCTGTCGGACACAACAAACTGCAAGCAGCTTCGGAGGGACCCTACAAGGTGGTAAGAAAGGCAAGTGATATTAACTACATGGTGGAACTGCTCGGCAGATGGCAGGGGCACAAATTGTACCATGTTAACATGATGAAACCTTACCATGATAGAGAGGCCCTTGTGCTGAGCATTTGCAGTGGATTGCAGGAGGAGTCTGAGGGAGATCTGGGGACTGATCTCCTCAGTGAGGCTTGGGCTGACACCTCGGTGGAAGGGGTAGCAATGTCCCAGCAGCTATCTCCTACCCAGTTTCGAGATATCCAAGCAGTGTTGCAGGAAGTTGGGGACATGTTCACTGAGAAACCAGGGTGCACCCACCTGGTGCAGCACCAGGTAGATACAGGACCTCAAATGCCTATTAGGCAGGCCCCTTATATGGTGCCTGAGTGTGTCAGACAGACCCTGAGGGAAGAAGTACAGGAGATGTTGGAACTAGGGGTGATTCAAGAGTCCAACAGTCCCTGGACCTCCCCAGTGGTGCTGGTGCCAAAGAAGGATGGCAGCACCAGGTTCTGTGTAGACTACAGGAAATTAAACAGTCACACAAAGTCGGATACTTACCCCATGCCTAGCATATATGTGCCCCTAGAGCAGCTGGGTGGAGATAAATATTTTACAACTATTGATCTTACCTAGGGTTACTGGCAGGTGCCCTTGACTCCCAGTGCTAGACAGAAGTCAGCCTTTGTGACTCCTTTTGGCTTGTACAAGTTCACAAAGATGCCCTTTGGGATGAAGAATGCCACAGTGACCTTCCAGAGGCTATTAGTCATATCCTAATAGGAGCTGGAGGGTTTGCCCTTGCTTACCTAGATATTGCCTTCTACAGCCATTCCTGGCTAGAGCACCTTCAGCATGTCAGGGAGGTGTTGGGCAGGCTACAGAGGGCAAGGTTGACCATTAAGCTAAGCAAATGTCAGGTGGGTATGTCAGAGGTCTCCTACCTAGGACATAGAGTGGGGAGTGGTAAGATAAGGCCAGAACCTGCCAAAGTTGAAGCCATTCAGGCATGGCCTGCACCTATTACTAAAAAGCAGGTGAGGGCATTCTTAGGGACAGCAGGGTAGTATAAAACATTTGTCCCTAGTCTTAGTACCATAGCTGCTCACCTCACAGACCTGACAAGGAAGAACAGGCCAGATAAGGTAGTGTGGACCCCAGCATTTGAGCAGGCATTCCAAAAGCTTAAGGGAGCTTTGGGAGGACCCCTGTGTTAGCCATTCCAGATTACAGCAAATAATTTGTTGTGCAAGTGGATGCTTCGAACCATGGGGGTGGGGGCTGTACTTAGCCAGATTTCTTCAGAGGGGGAAGAGCACCCAGTGGTTTATCTCAGTCGTAGGCTCCAACCCAGGGAGGAATGCTATGCAGCTGTAGAAAAGGAATGTCTAGCCATAGTGTGGGCAATGCAGAAAATTCAGCCTTATCTGTATGGAAGAAAATTCTCTGTAATGACAGATCACAACCCCCTATTATGGGTAAACAGAGCCAGCCAGTAAAATGCCAAGTTGCTAAGATAGAGCCTGGGCATTGCAAGCATATATGTCATGTCAGTGCAGCACCACAGTGGGATTAGCAATGCCAAGGCTCTCAAGACAGGGAATAAGGTGAGGTATGCGCAGATAGACCTGCCCCTTTCAAACAGCGTTTCTCAAGGGTCCCTTGAAAAACTAGCTTAAGTTCTCTTGGGGGGGGGGGGCATGCGAAGACTGGTAGAGATGGGTGAAAGCTGCCAGCCTAGCCAAATAGAATTTGATACATATTTCTGGGATTTGTAAATACAAATGTAAAATACATGTTTGTTTCTTAAATGAAAGAAAAATACTGTAAAATGTTGAACTTCAAGATTGTAGCAACATTGCCATGTGCTGTAAGGAAAACTAAGTCATGCATTTCACATCTGTTCTTTGAAATTAAAATTATGTCTTGTATGTTCTTTTGCTCTCCAGAGCTCGGAGTCATCATGTCTGGACTAGCAAATTCTTTCTATTGTTTTAACTTAAGGAATAATTACTAGAGTGTACATGTGAAATGTCTTTTATTTTTGTAGCTTCCTGAGCAGGTGTTAACTTGCTAAATAATGTAGCCTGTTGGCCTGGGAACCCCAGGCTAAGTGTCAAAATGATGTAATGTGTATACTGGGAAACCTAATTGTCAAAAATTATGTAATCTGGTAGGGCCCAGCAGAAATGTTTGTTAGTGATTTAAAAAATTATTGATCAGAGAGACTGTAAGCATTTTTGTCTGACTATCCAACTTAGCACTGCCTTATGCTCTATGTAAGTAAGTTACTTTAGAAGTATGTTTTCTTGTAGCAATAGGTAGGGATTAGAAAAGATTAGACTAAGTGTTTTCTGTTACGTCAGAACTGTGCTACCAAATTATTTTAAGTTTCTGTGTGATCTATGAACTCTTGAATGGCACTGTGGTGTAGTAGTATTGTCTTGTGTTTCTAGTATTTATTATTAAATATTTTTAAACCCTTTTCAGCTGTGGCTGGTTTATGTAGAGATAATTTAAGCTCTAGAGTACATTGCATATTTATAGAGTTTACTGTCTAAGTCACTCTAAATAAGCCTTAAGACTGTTTAGTCACACTACTATTGGATAATATTGCCCAGTAATAATTGGACACCCTTTTAAGGGCCTTTGGGTAGCTGATAATTATTAGCTGGTGGTGGCAGGAATTACTACCGTATAGTCTGGGTATAGGGGCACAGCTGGAGAATCTGTTTCAGCCTTTCCCAGGAGTGTCTGGTGAAGTTGTATAAATACTTATCTCAAAGTGTGCGTGTGTGTCAGCTACTTGGGCAGGGACACGAAGCACTGGTTGGACAGAGAGGGTACTGGAGGTTAGCTTGCCAGCTAGGCTGAGATCTGGACCCTATAGCAGTGCCAGTGGGGAGTCTTATTGGAGACCTGGAGAGCAAGGGAGCAACCAGCCCCAGACTGACTGTGATCTCTGTGTGCTCTTAAGGGAAATTGCACTTTACTGTGTGTATTTATTATCCTTTCCTCATATATGAGACACCCTCTCTGGCGTTAGTGGTGAGGACTGAGGCTTCTTGATTGCTGGGCCAGGGCACTGGCATCACAACTATCACCATGGGATGGGTAGGGCCAATCTATAACCAAATGGGATAGATTCTTTTGAGCACAAAAAGGGAAACTGGTTAGGATTAAAATGGCTTGGAAGTGTAGCTAGCCTAGTAGTTATTTATGAACTTGTGTAATCCGTAATATCTCTCTAATTGCTGGCTTTGGGGGATGCCTGTCAACTGGCCAGATGCATTTTCAATGAGTTTCAGTTGCAAGGCAGGAAGTTTACTGATGCTCATGCAGAGTGTGTTTTCAATGTACGACTATTTTTTTTAACTTGCAAAAAGCCATCAGTGTTTGTGCTATACAATTTGAAATAAAAGGTTTTAAGTGAAATCTCTGTAAGCACTTCTAAACTAAAGAAGAAAACAGTATGTCCACTGACATGTTTGAACAGTGTTTATGGTAACTGGGGGAGATATAGTCAAGTAAATAGACACTTGGAATGGTTGTGAGGGAGAGGGTGGCCCAGTTCCATGACCCTGACTAGGGCCCCATTTGACCATGATAGTTTCTGGATGAAATAGAAGATGAAATAATAACAGCATTAAATGCCCATCCATTCATCCATAGAGGAATTAGAGGAATTAGGAGGGGATGTAGAGGGAATAAGGAGAGAATCAAAGACTGCAAGACCCAGAAATGATGATAGACGGAACTAGAGTATAGCACAGCTACAGCAACAGAAGTGAAACTAAGGTACTGGAAAGATTTTTGATGGGCATTGGGGAAAGAACTAGGAACATTTCTCATTTGGAAATAAGAGAAACAGAGACACCAAAGAAATCCCAAACATAAAGGGGAAGGACAGAAAATAAACCGAGATCAGACACACATTTAGGGAGTGCAGTTAAGAAATTTGTGAAAGACCTAAAAGTCTAAGTGGTACAGTGGTTAAGGTATATGCCTTTAAATCACAAGGTGCAAGGTTTGATTCTCACACCAGGAATGAGATTTACCGATAGAGGAAGTATATCCCCCCCCTCTCACCCCCTAAATGGCCCATCTCAATACCAGAAGATTGCCAAATTCTGGTAATAACGGCCACACAGGTAAAAAAAATGCATTCTCCAAAGTTAGGAGTACAGCATCCATGGGACCAGATGACATCCCGGGCTGTGTACTACATGAACTACAATATGAACAGGCACCTCACCTAAGTGTCATGTTTAATCATAGCCTCACTTCAGGTTTCGTGCCCACTGAGTGGCACAGAGCTACAGTTATCCTACTCCACAAGGGGGGATCCACCTTGGATCCCGGAAACTATCGTCCCATCAGTCTGACAAGCCTTATCTGCAAGGCCATGGAGCGTATTATCATGGAACTTATAAACAAAGACATTGGCAACCTTCAAACACTGGACCCCACCCAGTTTGGGTTCGTGAAGGGCCGATCCCGTCTCCAGAACCTGATTGACTTCTTTGAATCAGTCTTCAGAGCCATGGACAAGGATAAGGTGGTCCACACAGCCTATCTAGACCTTGCCAAGGCCTTTGACACCATACCCCACTCTGGAATCCTAGATAAACTTACTAAGCTGTGCATTAATCCCTACATCACCCAATGGGTTGTTAACTGGCTTACTGATAGAACCCACACTGTAAAAGTAGCCAACTCCAAATCCAGCTCCAGACAAGTGAAGTACCTCAGGGTTCAGTCTTGGGACTGCTCTTGTTTGGCATCTACTTCTCTGAAGTACAGGCCAACACTAAGGGACTCTGGATAACAAAGTTCGCAGATGACTGCAAACTGGGAGCCATTATTGAATCCCCAAATGATGTGGATACTCTACAAAAGGGCCTTACAGAAACAGATGCTTGGTGCCAGAGCCATGCGCTCAAGCTCAATGTCAAGAAATGTATAGTTATCCCCTTTGGGAAAAAACATGTATCTGTGAATTACCATATAGGTGGCAGTACACTAAACACCGAAAGTGTGATAAGAGACTTAGGGACACAGGTGGGCAGTGGTCTCACCTTCAATAACTACATTGCCACAACAGTCAGGAAATCCTTCTGTGTGGCACACCTCATCACCAAGGGCATTTTATCCAGAAAAAAGGAGGTCATTGTCCCACTCTACTCATCCCTCATTAGACCCATTATAGAATACAACGCCCCGTTTAGTATGTACCTCTCAAGGCATCTGCAACAACTGGAAAGGCCGCAGAAATACCTCACTAAAAGAATCACAGGCCTAAAGCAGATGCCTTACAATGACCGCCTTAAAAAACTCCAGCTATACTCTGTCGCATATCATCTACTCAGAGGTGATCTCTGCTTAACATACAAGGCCATGTCAAACCCAGAGCTGTTGGACATGCTACACTTAAAGAAATCCCAATCCCTCAGAGCCACACGCTCCAGGGATCTAAACCTTGTCATCACAATAAACAAAACATGCTGGAGGGATAGGTACCTGTCCCAGAGACTCCCCAGACTCTGGAATAGATTGCCCATACATGTCAAGCAGAGTGCCTCTTTGGCTGTCTTCAAAAGGAACCTTGATGATTGGATGGGAGAAAGGAAATTCACCCCGGGGATCACATCAGTCACCCTGCTAGACAGGGGTCCAGGGAAGTAAATAGTGTGGGAAGAGATAGCCAGTGAATTGTTATGGCTAGGCTTGTATAGGCCCTATGGCTGATAGCATAGTACCAACCTGTGAACCTATGAACAGGATCGCCTGAAAGAAGTATGGGAGTGGCGATAGGAGGAAATGAGGTACAAATAAACAGAAAATAAAAAGAGGCTTATAAAGATAACCCCACAGATAAAAAGGTGATGCAGAAAATGAGAGAGAGAAAAGCTGATGGCCCTGCTGGATTCTCTGTGGAATAAAGACTGGGGGAGAGGACTATGGGACACTTTGAGAGAGGAATATAAAATAGTACTGGTGACGGAAGAGGTAGCAGAGACCATGAATATTTAACAGGGTAGTGGTAATTCCAAAAGAAGTTTGAAGACAAGGTGGGACACAACAGCCCAATATCACTCATAAATAATGGCTAGTGTGCCAACAGAAAGGTTTTACACAATGCTCATACAATTAATAGAAAAATGATAGAAAGGCTTCATTAAGGTCAGGACAGTGGAAAATAGTGGGTGAACATTTGTCAGATTTCACAAGAGAAGCTGAACAGAAAGTAGTCTTTTTCAGTCTACAAAATACCTTTCATATGTCAAAGTAGTACGTAATCTCATAAGGTAGACAGACCAAGACATCAAAGAAAACGGAGGGAAGAGAAAGAGAGTAGGGAATGGAAGAGAGAACAGAGAGAGAAATTAAGTTAATGGAGAATTTGAAAAAAAAAATAGAGAAACATGACATGTGGCATAAAAAAAGAATAAGAAGATGAGGTGGGTTTATATGAAAGAGAGATAAAATGGCAAGCTCAAAGAATACTGAAAGAAGAGTAACTGATGAAAAGAGTTACAGGACAAGAAGTGGGGGAAGAGCTTGGACTTAAACAGAGAGATTTGGACATACATGCTCAGAGAGAGATGGCTAGAGAAAGAGAAAAAGGGAGCACAGGGAGAAGGCATGGTGGGGAAGAAAAAAAAAAACAACGGAAGAAGTGGAAAAAGACTGATGAGGGTAGAGTTGAGAAAATATATGTGGATCTGAGGAAAAGATAAGAGGAGATAATAGTGAAGGGGATAAAGAGTGCATGGTGCGAGGATGAGGGAATGAGGGCTATATGTGATATAGATATATAGAAGTGACATGATTAGGGTGGTACCAAAAAACACACAAAGGTGCATGTAGTGGGAGACCAGAATATGAGTGTACTCCATAGATGATACCTGCCCCTGTTGACTCTACACAGAGAGGGCAGAGGAAAAAACTAAGTGTTGGAGATGCGGGCAAAAGCAGGTAGAAAACAAATGTAGAGATATGTATGTATGCAAGCAATAGACAATGGAAGAAGGAGAACCAGTCTGGGACTTCATATGTAGGGCAGGAAAGAAAAGAAATACAAATTGTGTCAAAATATTCACAGAGTTTCATAGCAAGGTATTGTAAGACAATCAAAAAACATAACGGAAGAGGAACTTAATTGAAGATTCCTGGACATAGCCATAAGACGCTTAAAGCTAAATAAAATGAGTGAATGGGAAAAAGAAAAGGGGACAACAGAAAGTACTGGAATACTACAAGCACACAAGACAAAGCAAGGCAAGGAGAAAGAAACATGGTCCATGCAGGAAACTGAAGTAAACAAACCATTGACAAGATTATTAAGTGCACCCTGCGTGAGGAGTGGACAGTATATAGCTATAATATGTAATATAGAGGAGGAAGAGCAGGTCACCGACCATAACAAACTTATTGTGTTTGACACATGAATGTCAAGAAATTCACCTTGAGAGCAAAGCTGTCTCTACAGCAGGTTAGTGCCTATTACCTGTGATAAACAATGGATGGAGTCATTCACTCTTATCCACAGACTGACTCGGTACCAACTCATAGCTGCTTTCTGGACTATACACCTCTGCTATCTGACTGCAATCAACAAGGCTAGGCTTGGATTAAATGGAGCCCTAGACAATGGATTCCATAGGCACCAGACCTACATGCTGTTCTTCTGTATAATTCTACAGTGTCCCCCTCCCCCTACAGTACTTTCTCATATATCATCCATATTCATCACTTTGTTCTTGTTTTTTTTTTTTTTAATTTCTTCCTTATTTTTTCTCCTCCACCATCCTTTTAACACATCTCAACCAGACAATACACCACTGCAATACCTGTGGATGAAGTAACTAAGTTAAGCTCTGATGTGCATCTTAACAGCTTTTTATCCAATAATGGTCTAAACAAAAATTGTACATAAAGAAAGAAATTATTCTGTTTCTTTCAAGGAGAGATAATTTATATCTCAAGCTTAACATTCAAAGTTACTGAAATTGTAGTTCCCAACAAATTGACTACCACAATGTTCTCAAGTAATGTAATGCTATTAGGATTTTTCCTTCAAGACAAAATTACTCTTCTATTAAAATTCACACAAAAAGAAATCCATATACAGAAATGGCTGTCTTACCAACAGCAGTATATTTATTTGGGGTCCCCTTCAGTTGATTGAACGTTTACAAGTTCGAACCACATATGGCCGAGACCATATGTTCGAACTTGTAAATGTTTGATCGGACTGAATAAAGATCTCCATACAGAGCGGAAAGGGAAGATTTCCCATTTCCACAATGTAATGTGATCTCTGAGTTGGTATATTTAAGTAAGGGGGTGGGGTGTGCATAGCCCCCTTTCTATAGATGTTTAGTTTTGTGTTTTTTTGTTTTATGTGTTTTTATTTCAGTGTTCAAACTTTTACGAGCTCAAACATATGGTCTCGGCCATATGTGGTTCAAATTTATAAAGGTTCGATCTACTGAAGTCGATCCAATCGTGTGACATTTGTTTATCGGGAAAGTCCAACTGGGTATAGAAGCCATTTTAGTAGATTCTCAGGGAAAAAACATCCAATAACAGGATATTTTCTAGATGTGCTGTATACACAACTTCTAATACAAGTGTGATTACGGAAGATACAACAATGCAATATTTACATAAAACAATGCAGTATTTACATAATACAAATAAGGTGGAAGAAAAAACAGTACAAAATTTACATTTATAAATATTTGCAATTTTCTGTAACTGGCTGGTTAACATTGTGTTTTTGCAATGTTTTACAATTTGAGATTTTGCCTGTTTGCAGCAGAGTCAATATTAGGCTTTGCAGATGAATCGTTATTGAAAGAGGTGGGACGGGACAGTGTCAGTATAGAAAATGGAAAGTGTGATAGGTAGATGAAATGAGAATAGAGCAAGACTAACCGAGAAAGAGAAATAGGATAGGATAACTACCGCTGAAGAGAAACGTTTATATATGTTACATTGGTCTTAGGCAGTGTAATCATGTGCATTTCCCCTGTATACATGCCCCCCAAGTTCTGTATGCACAAGTCCTGTTTAGTAAAAAAAAATAAAAAAATAAATAAAAATGACGTACACAGATGACTCGTACTTGCACATTAACACTTAGAATGTATCCTCTTAACGTCAGGTAATTTCCAGCAGGACAGTCTTTTCCTCTTTGGGAAGTTCTGCAGAATCACTGGGGGCCTTAAGCTCCTCTTTGGCAACAGTGCTACCTTCACTTTACCAGCAATTAGAATGCCGTCCTTGTCTCCCTCATAAGCGGACTGTGGTGGTTCTTTATATTAAGGAAATCTAGTTGTTTTTTTTTATCCAGATGAGCAAGTCATTTCAGATGTCACTGCTCACAAACATAAGGTGCAGTTCCCCTAATTGCTGATCAGCTGTGGAAATCTCACTTGAAGAAACTGACTTAATCTCAGCTGAGAGACTGCTGCCTCTTCATATGACACTCTACACATGAATGAGCATTTTGAATATGATCTGAGCTCAGTGTTAAGGGACCTAATAACAAGATATGGACTGACTAATCATGAACTGAAGCAGTGTAGTTAGGGGAGAGAGGAGAATGCATACTAATGATTGTCGTGTTTTGTCATTTCTGAATTTAATTTTTTTTTTTTTTTTTTTTTTAAGTGGAATGGCTTGGAGTAATTTTTTTCATTAATACAATTAAATTTGATTCCCTGTAAACATCAGGAATCTCCGTTCATTTAAACATTCTTTTTCTGTACAAAGAGTCATATGGATGGACATAACATCCAAATAACAAACAACTCCACCAAATCTTCCAGGAATGCAGACATGCAACTGGAATAGCTACAGACAGTGCTGAAGAATTATACTTGGACAACTGACCTACACAGCACAGCCAAAACTATTTCTGGAAAGAAATATAATATCATAGTGTTCACATTACCAACCCTTCAGTCAGTATAGCCAACAAATCCTTTAAAGTTAATTTCACTAAAGAATATATGGAGTTGTTTCTCTCAGCTATAAAGGACATTACCAACACTTACATAACTCCCGAACCAACATGGGAAATACCTGTACCTAACTATATATATATATATATATATATATATATATATATATATATATATATATATATATATATAGGGTCTATATTACATCACCGAATGCTTAAAAAAGCGAACGGTGATTAATCGACCCAATGTAAGCAAACGCTTACAATTTCGAACTGTCAGAGCAGTGATTTTTTTTTCCTAGGGAAAAAAATCACTGTTCCAACAAAAAAAAAAATGAAAAAATAAAACGCTTTAAACATTACATTAAGTGGGGGGCTGCACCCCCCCCACACCCCCCCTACTAAAATGTACTGACTCCAGGACCGCACTACAGTGCCAAAAATGGCAAAGTAACGAAGCGGCCAAGCAAATTCTTTTCCAGGGAAAGAATTTGCTTAAGAGCCAGCTTTTGAGTTCGACCAAGATGCATTCAAAAGAATGCATCTTCAGTCTTTTAATAGGGAGCCATATATATATATATATATATATATATATATATATATATACATACACACTGTCTTCATGTGCAGCCACCTTTCATGTCACCACTATCTCTGTTAAGTGTAAATAAATGAAGAAACCTAAACCCCTCTGGGACCAGATTTAGCTAACGATATTCCACATTTCTTAGACTGTCAGCTGATGAAAAATGCAGAATGACTCCCCATATTTTCAGTCTCTCGCTTTCTCTCTCCCAACAGGGTATATACCTACAGCATTCAAACATTTATTTCCCATCCCTTACACACACAGCTTATTTGTGTCCATTCACATACACACAAAAATGAAAAACTGTATAACTTTTACCTCATTATAAATAACTGTGACCTACTTTGTGACTGGCAACAAAGCTTTAGAAATTCTTTTAGCTCCACTACAACTCTAATCACTGCCACCGACCCCGTCTACAAAATATGAATGAAGGCTTTATATCTGTAGGCATTTTCATTCCTATGACTGGGGCACTGATAATGAAGTATTCTGAAGAAATCTGCTTAGGGCAGATGAAAGCGCTCAATCTGGTGGATGTTGGTGTAATAAAGCCTTAAAAACGTGTTGGAACGAAGTTTTTATTGGTATTTGGTTGTTGGTTCGAACTCTATTTTATCTTTTGAGCCTGTGAACCATCACCATCTACTTCAGTAACTCTGCAAACTAAAATTTGGTAATAAAACAATTATGAGGTTGCAAAACTGCTTAGAAGACAGAACCTTCCAAATTAATGCTAATGCTAATAACTCTGTCTCAGAAATGTAGTCCTCAAAGCTGGATAACTTCAAGCCTGTGTATTGGGAATCCTACTTTTCTCCATCAGTTACAGTATACTAGACCTGTCTAACCATAAATTTATGTATGTATGTAGGCTGTATACTTTTGACTGGCTCCAGCATTCTTTTAATTCTATTCTTATGACTTTTTTTTTTAAAGAATTTTCCACCTGAATCCATAACAGCAAACTTTTGCTGAACACACAGAAAAATTAACATTATGACTTTTGCAATGCGACAGAAACCTACTACCTGCCCACCTCTAATCCTTTGAACATCCTAATCCCCAAATTAGAATCCAATCTACCACTACTTTGTCTTCACTTATCCCACAGTACTTTATAAACTGCAAACTGATGAAAACAAAATATGCATATTTGTCCTTCTTGCTGATACTAACATGTATCACTATGACCTTCTAAAAGCGTTTTAACTGATTAGCCATTATAAATAGGGCTGCTCTACTCCTTCAAAACTACTTTTAACTAGAGAGCAAAACCATGCATTAAGAAATAGCCAGAATGGGCATATAAAATATTGCTTGATAAGTATAAGAATCCGTCAGAGGAGGTTAGAAAAGACAGAGTGGTAAAGCAATTTACACCGAAACAGCAGGAGGATATATGTATGGCTCCCAAGTAAACAAAGTCCAGAAGGTTTTGGGTTTGTGCTTGGGAGTGTTTGCATACGCATTTTTGTACCACAAGCAGACTTCAAAGAATTCTTCCTCAGGTAGATTTCAAATGTTGGAGATGTGATTGGGATGTAAGAGGTAAATGAGAACAGGGTTTTGAGAGTACAATGAGTTGGCAGTTTTTAAAAATTCTGTACGGAGTATTGTGCCAGAAATCCTGTGGGAGCAAATATCTGTAGCAAAGGTAATTCTTTTGATCCAGAACACAGGGTGTGACTTGCCTAGACAGAGTAAGATCTGAAGTGTATCTCTGGTTGTCAAAAAATTAATTTAATTAATAGAAAAAGAACATCAAAATCTAAACCAACTGAACTGGAAGAGAAGGGTCTTTAGAAAAAGGAAGCAACAAATTGCATAGAAATAAATGGAAATTTGTAGGAAAAATACATGCAGAATAATGTTTTGGAGGAGGAATGAGGTTTAAGGGGAAGGTGTGAAGTGAACAATTTATGTAATGCTGGACTGAAGACATTTGTTATAATGAAGGAAAACAGTACGTAAATAAAAAATATTAATATGATTTGTTTTCTTTTCTTTTAGGGTGTGTGTGCGTGTGCACGTGGGTGTGCCTACTTGAGTGATGATTTAATAAAACTTTTAAAAGAATACACAGAATGATAATCTTGTACTCGTCTGACATGTATTCAAAAACATTTCCAGATTAGTTACCTACACTGTGGTGCCACCTCCTAAATTTCAAGAAAAGTATTCAAATTTTGGAGCCATTCAAAATGACCATTTATTAACACAAAGGAACTTAAATGCACCTGCTTTTATAATGTTTAAATACTTGACAGTTGTGCTTTGTTGTAAACTTTATTAATGTCACCTTCAAACATAACTTCATATGTGTGTAATTTTTCCTCTGCACTGAGGCATGTCTCTCCTACTTCACATAAATGTTGTCTATACTACCTCCTTACTGGAAGTCAAGTGTCTCTGACTTGTAGGGGTACAGCCATCTCTCATTAAGTTCCCTCAAGCAAGTACTTTCATTTAATGTCTACTTTGCTCTGCCTCAGTAGCAGTTAACCTCTTCCAGCTCCCAAGTTTAAGTTCTAACAGCAAATCAATTCAGAGAGTTGTATTTTCATATCAGAACAACAGAGAATGCACATACTTTCCATTTTTTACTACTTTACCAAAATATGTACACTCAGTGTTACAGTTATTGCTAGCAGTGATGAGATAAATTGTCATCCATAGTTATGTTAAGCACAAGTCAACATAAGCACCTATTCTGAAGTATCATAACATGAAAAAAGTTACAGTATTGCAGATGCTTTAACATCAGGACCTGGCAAAGCATTTTTGCAAGATCACATTTCAACAGTATGTGGTTCAGAAACAATGAATGAAACACACGCACAGAAAAAAAAAAACTTAAGCACAAATAAAAAAAAAATGCTAGCAATTCTATTTTTGTATTTTTATTGCTTGAAGATTAGCTCACAGATACACATTTTAGTCCATCCTTCAGGTCAAAAGAGCAGTTAACATGTCTCATGTTAGAAATAATACTTTTCAGTGCCGGTTGCTGCAGTTGGGAATATCGCTTTGTTTGACATGCAGCTACCTCAGAGTTGCAATGGTTAAGTTCAGGAGCACAGGCGACAAAACACTTTGCTTATGCGGTATGCCCCCCAACAAGATAAAGATATTTACTTTTATTTCTGTTTTTTTCTGATACCAGAGTATCAGATCTGCAGGTACTGGACAAATATTTTGTTGAACAATAGTCATACGTTCTTGTATTTGGTTTGAAGAGAAGTTTTAAAATAATGTTTTTGGTCCTTGTCCCCATGACCTTCAGCCTTCAATCCCTACTGTCTCATTAATTTCTCCTGAACCACTGGCACAGTAGGACACTAGAAACAGGTATGTGTGAGCTGAAAATCATGGCTGCCATCTAGTGGGAGTATCAAATGTTGCTGAATGCTCATGTTCTTAACATTTTCCCAACTATGTAGAAGGCAAGGTGAAGTACACATTACTGTAGAACAGTGCTGGTCATAGTTCCACACATCCAATGTCCTCAGCTAGAATGCTATCCTTGCTAGTTGCACAACCTTAAACTGTAGTGCAGAAGTTGCAGTTTCATATTTTACCAATTCCTGCTTCTTGGGATAGATGACTGTTGTTGGATACTAACTTACATCCCTCTCTCATAAGTCTCAACTTTTTAAGAGGTCAAATTGGAACACAGACCATGACAATGTGTGACAAACAGGCAAAATGTGGAACACCCTATTTTCACACTGTGCGAAAATGCACCATTTCCACGGTGCCAAACTGAAGTGGTTTTCAAGCAAAATCAGTAAATTGAAGTGTATATGAAGTAAGGGTAAACACTGTACAAAAAACATGTAAGTGAAGTCAAAAATGGTACTGTATAATCACAAAAAACACTACAATAAGTATGCAGTCAATGACAAATCACTTACAATCAGAAAGCAAAAGCAGCAATTCTGCAAAAGACTTAAGGACTCAGGCACCTCAGGACCTAGGCACTTTTTTCACTGAGCAATTCACATGTTCATTATCCTCGCTTTGCGTCTTAAAATGTCCATGTTCCTTGAAGTTCCACATTGAAAGGGTCAGTTACACAATCAGTTTTAAAACAATTTTAACAGATATTTACAGACAATACATACTTGTATGAGCTACTAGCTAAAGTTATTAGCAAGTTTTTCTGCCCTACTATAGACAGTGAGGAAGGAGAGCTCAAGGTGCAACCCTGTAAACATAAAACACTTAGGTTGCAAGAATCCACCCACCACTAAATGCACAGCAGAGAATTCTCCTATACTGTACAGCACTAATACACTGTAATACACAAAAGACTTGCGTGATATTCATGGTAAACAATACTGAATCATATTACTCAGCAAAATAACTTAATATTTCTTTTTTATGTGAACTCATAGTTGAAGTTATTAGTAAACTGTTCTGCCTTCGTACATAGAGTGCAAAAACTGGAGGCAGAACATTCCTACCCCTCTAAAAAATACTAAGCAGACAGACTTTACCCACCCCCCACCAAATATACTGCAGAGAACCCAGCTATCCTGTAGAACATAAAGTTTAAAAATACACAAAAGCTTGCCTATTCTTTCTCCTCTGTTCTAGCAAAACCTGGACTAAAAATTAGGCACTTACCTGCAGCCAAAGACATACCACCAAAAGCTACGTTTCCCCAGAGAAAAAAATCACAAATCTTTTTGTGAGTACTGGTTTGCACGCTGTACTGCAGATTCCACTCTCCACTGTTCTCTGTTCCATGATCCTATTAGTATGTAAGATAGTGCTTAGCTGGGAACCAATATTCCTCCCTTTATGGAATATTGGTTCCCAGCTAAGCCACTATAAGCACATTCTCAGAGGCCCCAATAATTTTAGTCAAAGAACGGTGACTGGGGATCCTCTAGTAGGTTGTGTACCCTGTGGCCACTGTACTCATTCTAAGAATCTTAGCAAAACAAAGGATTTTACTAGTCATAATACAGGCAATGTTTTTGATATCCGTGTTTTTGCTAACTGTGGGTCTGCTTGACTGGTCTACCTAGCTACCTGTACTTGCTCTGCATTCTGTGTTGGTCAGACCTCCAGACCTCTAAGGATCCATATTTCTGAACATTTAAGTGAAATCAGGAATAAAAAACCTAGTAATGCCTTATTTAAACATACTGTTTAAACATACTAATAAACATTCTAGTGCTTCCTTTAAATTCACAGTTATAGATAAAATCTTGGGCAATAGGGCTACGAAAGCAGGTTGGCATAGCCTTTTAAATGTGAAGGAAAAGAAATGGATAGTTAAATTAGGTGCATTATTTTCACCTGGATTAAATGTAAATTTGTGAGGAACCAATGGTTGTTGAAAATGCATTCACATGAATGGTATTTAAATGTGTCTAACATCATTCACTTTTTGCACTGATGAAGGCTAAGTAATAGTGTTAGCCGAAACTGGTTTGTTGCTTTTGACTAACTATGTTTTTTTATAGGAGTCTAATAAATCCACAGTTTGCCATTGTCTGCTGGCTTCATTTTTTTATTTTTTTGTGTTATGCTTTTGGTGTTTTGGAGCCCTGCAACTGCCGTACATGCAAGAAACATTTTACTTTGGGTTTCACTTTCTAGTACGCACAGCTTGCAGTTTACAGCTATAAATTAAAAACAGGTGATGCTATGCTGCAAGATAGATGTTAAATGAATAAACCATGCAACTCATGATGCCAGAGAGGGGAAACCACGTACCAAATAGGATCGGCAACTGCTGAAACGTTTGTGTTGAAGTACATAAGGAGTCAACCTGTAGTAGGTCAGAACAAAAGACTTTAGAAGAATGTTAAACAGAACATGTTAATATAATCTAGGAGTAGAACATGCACCTACTTGGTCTCTTCTTTATGCTTCTCCTGTTTTCACAAACCTCATTTCTTGTCAGTTACAGAAACTTGAGCAATGTTATAACAGAGTGACAAAATTTACAATAAATACACCATATAGAGCTCATCACTGTAATGCATTCTTTACTATGCTATTGTAGCTTTTTTCACTTTTCCTTTTATGTCCCACCTCTAAATTCATCCTCTTAATCTTTAACTATGCCTATCACTGTATTTTAATTCATATTTTTATGCTGCTGTGTTTTACCTTTCAAATCTGTTTTATAGTATGCGTTAATATTAACTTTTTTTCCTTTTTATGTTTTAACTTTTACAACTATTGTAACTTTATTTTTTGTTTCTTGGAGCTTTGTCTTTGAGCCTCCACTGAAAAGGGGCTTTTCTGCACATTTAGAATATCCCAGTAAACAAATGCAATATAAAATAAAATTAAATAAATAAATGCAAAATTATTTCTTGACCAAAACAAATGCAGATATAAAGGCATAAATATTCAAATGTGACTTTTGCAAACAGTATGACAATAGATTGCAGAAAGAAATGTTATTACCAAATGAGGTTCTAAAAACAGCAAAAGTTGAGCAAATACTTTATTTGAAAGCCTAAAATATTTACTAAGTGTAGATTACTTGGTAATCTACAAGTATAGTACCTCGCAGGATATGCAGTAGCAAATCCCGCCCCAAACACGCCTCCAGGCCGGACTAGGCAGCAGCCGCAAGAATATTTATTTGCGGACGGTAGGGGATGACATTAATAGTGAGTAACTGTAGAAATGCAAGAAGCTATGCATATTAAATTATTAAAAGACAGTTATTATTGCAGACTTACAGAACCTGCGTAACTCCAACAATGCTCTGAATTAAGAAATTCATCAACCAAGACTCTGTTTATTTAAATAGAATACCGTTACATTTTAACAGCTGAAAATGTTTCCCGAAGAAGAATTCCGTGCTGAACTGGTCAGCTGGCCTTAAGGCATCCACATCTGTCGAGAAGCGGGGGGGGGGTGCAGCGCCCCCACAAGGTGGTGCAGGGGGGCTTGGCCTCCTGAAAAAGGAGAGATAGTAATAATTTCTACGAGGATGGAGTTTGTTGTGTGCATGAATATTTAGTAATTTACATGGTGACATGCAAATTAGCATGCCTGTCAGTCTTCCTCGATATCCCCACCCATTTGGCGTACCAATCACTGACGGCACGCCCAAAGCTGTGCAGAACCAAGTGCAAGGTACTACACTTGGAGATTGTTGATTACTCAAAGTATTTTGAAATTGCATTGCTAATAGATGAAGTAGGTTTGCCGTCGATAATATTGCAAATATTTCCATATTTGTTCTAGATTTGAGCACAGAGAGAGAAAGCCTGGACTCCCATGCAGACAAACTAATGTTGTCTAATGATCCATGTGCTGAAGAAGCCCACAACTGTGGATGGTAGAAGTAAGCAAATAATGCTGACTTGCTTATTTTCAGGGAAGGGAGTTAGCAAAGATTTTATTACTATTGACACCCTGCAGAAGAGAGAGAGAATGCAGGCAGCAGTGAGGATCAAGACATAGATGCCCTCCTTGTACACTAATCACTATAGTGAGGATAAACTTATGTAGAAGTGAGCATGGATTAGTAGGTGCGAACTGTGCACACATCTGGAGGTCAGGAAACTTAGGGACTAAAGGCATTGTAATCCCACCCCACCCCACATTTATAGCAGCTGTAGTCTTTAGCTGTCATCCCAACCCTGGAAACTTTAGAAAAATGAGGAATAAAGGGAATGAATGCACTGAAAGTATTAGCTATATGGTCAACGGGGTAGAGAGGAAAAACAGACAAAAGCAGTCATCTTCTCATGTCACATTCTTTCAGATAAGTTGAATAGACAACAGTGTTCATACTTTTCATCTACCGAATTTCAGAGATTTGCAAAGAATTCACCTGTGCATGTTACCACTAGCCTGAAATATTCTCAGGTTAAACTGAATGATTAAAATAACTAAACTGGTATTAAAGATGATCATAGAATGTGGTGAAGGTAAGGCATAGCCCTTTTGAAAGTTAGAAACAACATTTTAGGGTAAAGGAATATCCCCCAGTACAACTGCTGATGGGCAGAAGACTGAAAAAAAAATCCCACTGATGTCTAAATTGTTAAAGCCAAACATGTTGTTTAAAGGTGCAACATAATTTGAGAGCAAAGCAACGTAGAAATAACTAGTAGTTTGACAGAATTGCTAGAGAACTGCCAGAATAACAGCCAAGATAGTTTGCCAGAATGAGCAAGATCATATATTTATTCATTTACTTACCTTTTGTTACCAAGACAGTTGAACAGGGCACAAGTGTCATAGTCAGAGATGGTCTGAGGAAAATGCTTTATTTAAAATTTTAAACCTGTACAGATCACTTTATATAAATTACAAATATACTTTTTATGACATTATTTGATACCTTAAGAAAACTTACTTAAACATGTTTACAATACTGTGCTGTTAGGAAGACCTCAGGAACAATAACATTAATGCATTTTCAGTACCAAGAACTTCAAGAGAGAAGGAACTAAAGATTCCTTAATAAGTCGTTTGATGACAGAAGGATGGAAGATTTATAGACTAAGCAATCAATTGATGTAGTAGAGCAATGGAGAGAATCTTACTGTTTTGGTCAGGGATTTCACTTTCCTTGCCATAAACTGACATTTTACTGTTGTGCTGCATGTGGAAGAGCCTGTTCTGTAGGAGGGATGTATGCACTTTACTCCAAAATAAAATTGTATTTTTGCTGTTTTGCTGTTTATTTTAGTTTGCCAACACCTGACCATCAGTGCTGTAGGTGCTGGTGAATCGGATGTTTGTAAAGTAGACTTTAAGGAAATAATTTCACATTCAGGTGAAGGAGCATTCACACAGTAAAAAAAAAAAAAAAAAAGTGCTCAAAAGAAATGCAGACCACTACTCCCAAACCTACATTGCCTTCTCTGCCAAGACGCACAAAAGGAAGAGTTTACAATAGATTAAATGGCTTAAAATAGCATACAGTTTCGTGCAAGGTGTGAGAACCAAAAGAAAATTATCAAATTGACTGCCTATGCTTCTTTTCTCTAAGCTTCATTAATGAGGAGAAAGTTTAATGGCAGTATTAGGTAAGTAGTAAAAGTATTGCATTCAGAAGGAAAACAATGGAGACAAACTAATCTGGTACACTGCAAAACTTATTCTTTGCCATTATTAACTCATCTCATTCTAAGAAAAGTCCCAGAGACATTTGATAGCATCATAAATGCATTTGTTAGTGTAGAAAGATATTAAAATTAATGCTCAAATGTCTCGTTAAACACTTTCTGGCCTTTCCAAAGTGCATTGATTCCAGTTTGGCACAGGCTGGGTATTCAAAGCACAATATAGCCTACGGTCACCTGAAAGAAAACATGCCGTTCCTGCTGTGTGTATGTGATGACAGCACAACTAACTTTTCAGTCTGAGAAGTTACGTATGCTATTGTCAAGTGTACACAGCAGGAACATTGTATTACAGTGCTTTCTGAATAATACCACTAATTACACAGATTTCTTAGTATCCTGTAGTCAGCCTTGCTATAAATAATGCAATTAAGTCAAATATTATTCTGTGAAAATCATACCCCTGTATTCTTTTAATTTTAGGTTTTCATTTATTCTGCTTTCAGAATGTACATGAGAATGAAACATGGCTCGGAAACCTATTCCCAGTCCCATCTACTGATGTCTGTATTGCCATGCTGTCAGAATGAATGATGCCAGAAACTACTGGTAACGGGTGCATTGATACTTTGGGTGCTTCAAACTCTGACCACATTCAGCATCCTATGAGACATCTAATTACATAAAGAAGGCAAAAAATAAAAGTAGGCCTATTGCAAACGAATTCTTCACCTAATGAAGATATTAAAGTTTTAAACGACTGTTTTATCCAACATGTGCTTAAATGAAATAAGTAACATCCTGGTACTGAAGCAGGATATGATGTCAATTTTCCTTTAGCTAGTCTGTACCGTTTCATCTGTCATTGCTATAGTGAGCAATGGTATGGATTAACATAACAAACAATATCATAATTTCAAAATAAATATGAAAAACGGGTGGGAGGGTGGCCTAATGGTTAAGGTGTTTGCCTTACAAACACAAGGTCAAGGGTTTGAATCTCACAGGGGATAATTGGCTAGGCTTAAAATGGCTCGCAAGGGCAGTTAGCCTAGTACTAATCTATGAGCCTATGAACCTATGAACAACAAATTGAATACAGACGTCAGTTTAATGTATAACCAGCCTGTATTTCCAGTATACTTAACATCTTTTTTCATGTAATGTACAACTCTTTTAAAAAAAAAAAAAAAAAAAAAAAAAAAAAAAAAAAAAAAAGCAACAGCTGTCACAACAAACTGGAATTTGTAACATCACTGCTACAGCTGTCTTCACGTAATTAAATAAGGTCAAATTCCAAAGATTAAGAAGTAGTTTAAGAATTTCCTCTTAACTGTATTCAACAAATTCAGATACAATACAAAATAAAAAAAAAACTTGTTTCTTGACTGTTTGAACAGCAAAGGATATAGACTCATACATGGTTTTAAGTATGGGACCTATAAATACAAAACCAGCCGTGGTGGTACAGTGGTAGCATTGTTGCCTAACAGCAAGAGGTTCTCCTGTTCAATTCACGGCTAGAGTGCCTTCTGTGTGGAGTCTGCATGTCCTCCCCGTGGTTGAGTGGCCTCCGAAAGACATGCGTGAATGGGCATGCCTTCGCTGAAGGTTGGGCATCGGGCTGGCAACTCGGCACCATAAAAAATCTACTGCCAATCATTAGTGGACCGGAGTTCCACTGTGGCGACCCATAACCGGGAAAAGCCGAAAAGACAAACAACCTATAAATACTAAACCGTTGTGTAACTCTATGTTGTTGTCACTTGGTGGCAATCCTTATGCAGCAGTATAAGGTGCTGAATGCTATACAGTTTGGTGTCTCATGTTGTGGATGCTTTGAAAGCTCTAAAACAGTTATTAAACTTTCATTTTTAATGTAACTATCTGAAATATGTTCTGCAATAAAGTCACAACTGTAATAAGACATGAACATTTAAGTTTTTGAAAAAACCCTCTCTCTCTCTCTCTCTCTATATATATATATATATATATATATATATACACGCTAAACTATATATTCCTGAAGAAGAAACAAGATTTAAGAATAATATTTAATATGTCTTTACTTATGTAATTCTTGATCACTATTTATTTATTTATTAACTGACTAAGTAGGCTGGTATATGGACACTTTTCAGCTATGACCCAAGCAAAAAACATTTTGAATGATGATAAAGCTCTGTCAGTCAGTTTAGTAAGTTATGACTAGTAATTTATACAAGAAATGTCAGGTTATGCAACCAAATAGTACATGAGACAGTTACATGAGTCATAAGCATACTTTTACCATAAATAATACAGTAATGCATTTCAGAACTTTCTGTCCTCTAAGACAGATGGTCTTTACTTTGAGCTGGTAAAAATAAAGTTCACATTTTAACTGTTTGTTTTTTTTTTCTACTGCATTCTAATTGTGCTGTTGTAAATACTGGCTTTTTCTTTTTCCATTTGTACAGACAGGAAGATACACTTAAACAAATATATTGTAGTAGTATTGGCACCAAGATATCTTTATTAATGAAGAGGGACACACAATATCCAAAGACAAAGGGAAAGATTGAGGCTTGTAATGTTGGTTTCACATGTTTCACATGTACAGTTAAAGACCAAAGCTATATTCAAGAACCTCCATTTGGCTTTTAGCCTGGTCAGCCCTGGCAGACTGTTAACGTTGCTCAAAAATCTACAATTGAGCGACATAATTTCAGCATGGATCACAAACTACCTATCAAACTAGGAAATAGTTGCATGACTGAAATGAAATACTTCCATTCACTTGAAAGATTCATACCCAAGTTACTAAAACATTGACTTCTGTGTTCTTGTATGAAATCTGTGTGAGTCAGTCAACTCTGGTTATTGAAAAAATGTGGAAGATGCCGTTACTTATTCAATCAACGTTTTGCAAGAATCTGTAGAAGACAAATAGCTGACTTTAAGTAAATAGTGTGACTGACCTTCAGGAGAAAAATTGCATTATAGTAGTAAAAATTGAAAGCACGTAGGGACTAAGTGTCCAAATCTTCCTCTCCCTGCCTTCATTTCATCAACCAGACATAGTTTCTGAAACCTGATTGGATGGGTGTGTCTTTTGCATAATAATGAAACGTCAGTGGATGTCAGACATATTGTGACTTCAGTGGCCAGCAGATATCCTAGAAGAGTTGGGACTTCTGATGACAGTGGTCCAATGTTATAGAGAAGGCATGCACAGATGACTGTTGTCTGTCTCTGTAAGGGGGATGGAGTCTAGAACCATCTGCTTGTCTTGCATTTAGTCATAAATGTGGAAAATACAACCTATCCTAACAAGGGGTGTGTGTGTGTGTGTGTGTGTGTGTGTGTGTGTGTGTGTGTGTGTGTGTGTGTGTGTGTGTGTGTGTGTGTAAGATGTTGATGCATGTTGTTTCATCATAACATACATTTTGGTGCAAACTGTTTTACATGAGAAACTAATGGAAGGGCATGGCTGTATTAAGTAGAGATCGGTTCCTAACTTAGCATAAGGTGGGATAGGCTCCTAACTCAAAGTATTTCCAGACTATGGAATAAGTTACCAATGTAGGTCAAAGTACTACTTTGTCAGTCCTGATGATTGGATGGGTAGACACAAATTTACAAAAGGGTTATCATGTTTGGCCTTAATGTGTGAGGTGAGCAGTATTAAGTATTTGTAAATGGTGGCAAGAGCTTTTTAGTGTGTCTTTTTAAGGGTACATTTACTTAGGCATCTTACGCTTCCTGTAATTTTCCCTAGTATTGTCTTTTGTTCCAAAGGAATTATTAAATGTCCAAATCTCCCCTTCCCATCTTTTATTTCATGAGCCAGACACAGTTTCTGAAACCCAGTCCATCCAGGAGCCTCTGAAACATGTATGAACCTGGGGAGCTCTACCAGGATGTTTCAAGAGAGGAAAATGATTGTAACTTATTGATGATGGCAGCAAAGTGAGGTATGGGTACTAAGTATACATGCCTGGCAGAAGAAAGTGTATAGTTGTCATAATTGTTTGGAAGACTCTGAACCTTCATAACCCTCCTGCATTATGTTGATACATTTGTAAAGAGAATGTTTTCATTCCATAGTGGAAAGGGTTGTTGTTGGTCTTTCATAACTGGAAATAAGGTCTTGATTACAGTCTTGTCAGGCTTGCATGAAAAAGGCTTTTCAGAAGAAGTCAGAATATGTTTTCTTTACCCATAAGTATGACTAAAATGAAAGAACACTCAGAGTACTATAATGACTAGAGTTAAAAGTTAAGTTCATTGTTAAGTACACTGTGTTGCATTTTAGTTTCTTTACTGAATTGGTTATTCACATTATTTGAGTTGAGTGTTCTCTTAGCTCTGTTCTCACTTTAGGTTGTTTCTGTCTGTGGCTTAGGTGTTTTCATGTTTGCTTTTAATGAAAAAAAAAATCAGAAGGTTGGTGGTTCTAATCTCACAGCAGGTACTTGGAGTCATGTTCCAGTACTGATACTGTAGTAAAGCATGAGAAGGTGCTGAACTCCTGAGGTGCCATCCTTTGACTGTGATAAATAAAGATTACATCTACCTGATTTCGTGATGGCTGAGGTCATGGCCAAGGAATGTGTTTTTTATTAACAGTACTGAAAAGCAAATTCCAGAAAAAATGAAGTACTATGTCTAAACTTGAGGTGGACTGCAGCTAAGAAATAAAACATTTGTGTTCCTATATACTCTCAAAAATATACTACAGCTATCTTTACAAAATAGATTTTAAATGAAACAAAATGTCATTTGTCAAATCCTTAACTCACTGCTGATTATAAAGAGCAGATGCACCACAATAAGATCATAATAGCTGATGTTCATCGTGTTTCACTGTTCCAGTCATCACTGTAGGGTTCTTCCTGCCGGCAGGCAGCCTTCGGTCGGCCAGAATCCCAAAGTCTGGGTCCGGCGTCAGCTGTTCAGTCAAGCTCCCTGACGTTAGAGCACCAGGAGTACAAAGCTGCCAGCTGACGCCATGTTCTCCAGTCTTTCTTGCCGTGCGGTGGAAACAGTTCGCAAGTGCCGGTCGGCTGACTCCTGATATTTTTTCGTGCTTCAGTCCGAAGACTGACTTCTTATTCTCAAAGCTAAGTACCCCATTGGGGAAACTTTTTTTCTTGCTCCAGTCCGATGTCAGAAAAAGTTAATAATTGTATTTCTTGTGGGAAGAAAATACCTCATAAGGATTTCCACTCTTACTGTATTCCTTGTTTAGGCCCTGACCACGACGTAGCTAGTTGTCAGTTTTGTGCTAGATTTAACCAACGTACTATTAAGCGGAGGTACGATTTTGCTTTTTACTACTGTGGCAGGTGATTTAATTATAAAATGTCGTCGGACACGCTTCTGACTACTGGAGTTCACAAACGACGCAAGGATAAGGACAGGCCTCCGAGGTCCAAATCAGACGACGGTTTACAAGCAGAGCCAGCTCCAGGTTTGGCCGTCGTCAGTGAGGCGCTTTTGCAGCCCCTGTCTTCGGCTATTTCAGAACCGATTGCCGAAACGGACTCCCACGAGGAGCCAACTAGGCCTTTGAGTACTCCAGCTGCAGGACCTTCGGACAATGCTCCCTCGGATGGGTCCGGAGCCGCTGTGCAGGTACCGGCTTCCAAGGGGGTTTTCAGGCCTACACAGCTTCTGATAAAGGCAAAGACAAAGGTGAAGACTCCTCCTAAATCAAAGACACCAGCCCAGGCCTCTTCTGATCCGTGACCCAAATCTCAGAAACAGCTGCTTAAAATGACGGAGGACTTACTAACCATGATTAGGGGTTCACATCCCCCTCCAGATAAAAGGCCAAGGCAAGAATTGGATTTTGAATCCTCTGATCAGGCATCTATTTCTTCAGTGTCTGCCTCTGAACAGGAATATACTTTCCCTCCTTATGAGGATTTTGATGCTGAGGAATCCATTCCATCAGCTTCTCCCCCTGAGGATTTTTCCTTTGGGGAAACTTTACATGACATGAGGGAACATTTTCACTGGGAAAGACAGGGGTACTCTGAATCTAAGAGAAGGCTTAGGGATTTCCTTCATCTTCCCCAACATAGACCCCTGGCTATTCCTCCTATTTTGGATATTGTGGATGATGCATTTTTCTGAGGCTAATTTAACTCCTGACTCCTTTCTTCCAGCCCCTGCTAAGCCTGATAGATATTACAGGGTTCCTGGCTTCCTTTACAAAAATCCTGCTGCTGATCCAGAAACCATTTCTCAGGGTCCTAAGGGTGTTAAGGCCGCCTCTGCTAAAAACCCTTTTCTGACAGATAAGGATTCCAGAGCTTTGGAGAGATGGGACAAAAAAAAAGTGTATACTTCTGCTACTTTATCTATTAGGGTTTTAAATTGCCAATTTCATATGCTAAAATATCAGCAATTCCTGCTGTCTGTTATGAAACAAAAGCTAGGTACCATTTCTGCATGTGCAGATAATAAGGAATTACACAATTTGATGCATGCTACTGAGCAAGTGGGGAAGCATGGTTTACACTGTGGTTTTGATGCCTTGGAGGCTTCATGCAGGGCGGCTGCCACTGGCACAGTCATTAGAAGCCATGCTTGGTTAAAGGAACAAAATTTACCTGATCAAGTGAAAGCAAAGTTACTGGATGCTCCTGTTCAGCATAATGTTTTGTTTGGGTCTAAGGCTGAGGAGGTGATAAAAAAAATGGTGGATAAGGCAAAATCCATGCAAACGGTTAAGGATTTCTTACAAGTTCAGCCCCCAAGATTTAGCAAAAATTGGCCAACTAAAAATTGGTCCTTTCCCAGCTCAGACAGGCCTCAGAGGGGTAGATATAGGCGCTCCAGAGGGAGGGCCCAAGCACAGACCTCTTACAGACCTAGACAGTGGAGTGCTTCCACCCCCAGGGGTGGAGAGGACAGACCTCAATCTTATAGAAAACAGGCTCAATGACTCCCCCTGCATGGCTCCAGGAACTTCTCTCCTGGAAGCCCCTCTAGGAGGAAAAATCTCTCTTTTTCAACAAAATTGGACTTGCATAACCCAAGACAAGTGGGTTCTGGATGTAGTTTCAAGAGGTTACAAATTCCACTTTCATACTTTGCCAAGACCAAACGGATGTCCAGAACTACCAAAACACCAATGGGCAGAGGCATTAAACCAGGTGGGTTCCTTCATGACTATGAGGGCCATAGAACTGGTTCCACAATCAGAGACGGGGCAAGGCTTTTACTCAAGGCTCTTTCTAGTTCCCAGAAAACAAAATTCATGTTGACCTATCCTGGATCTGTCAGTTTTAAATACTTTCCTGGAGATACCAAAGTTCAGGATGCTTACTCTGCAGCAGCTCCTGCCAATGTTGAGCAGAAATGCATGGATGGTGACATTGGATTTAAAGGAGGCTTACCTACACATCCCTATCAGACAGGAGTGCAGAAAATACCTCAGGTTCAAGGCCAGCTCGAAACATTACCAATTCTCTGCACTGCCCTTTGGCTTGTCTACTGCGCCCAGGGTCTTCACCAAGTGCCTGGCACCAGTAGTAGCTTATTGCAGACTCCAGGGAATTCAAATTTACCCTTATCTGGATGACGGCCGTATTCAAGCAGACAGCAAGGATGTCTTACACCAGCACCTGGAATTTGTTCAAAATCTACTCAAGTACCTGGGATTCACTATGAACATAAAAAAGTCAAATTTGACACCCACACAACAGATAACTTTTCTGGGTGCTCTTCTAAACACAACAACCCAGATGGCATTCCTGACATCCGAAAAACAACTACAGCTGGCTTCAACTTTCAAAACCTTGGCATTAATGTCTCAGCTAACTGCAAGGAAATTCCTGCAGGCTTTGGGTTACATGGCCTCCTGCATCCTTCTCATACCAAATGCAAGACTACATATGAGAAAAATACAATGGTACCTAAAAAGTGTATGGTCCCAGCATTGCCACAGTCTAGATACACAGATTGCTGTCTTGCCTACAAAAGGAATTCCATTGGTGGACCATGGCATGTCTTCACAACACAGGGAAAGCCTTCAGTCTGCCTCCAGCCAGCCAAGTGTTAACCACGGATGCCTCGGATTGCGCATGGGGAGCCCACTTGCAGGGGAAAGGCCTGTAAGGTTTTTGGACAGAGGATCAGAAGCACCTACATATCAATTTAAAAGAGATGTTCACTGTACAGAATGCCCTCTTGGCTTTCAGGGATTTTCTACAGCCAGGACAACTACTGATACGGATAGACAACACCACAGTTATGTGGTACATAAACAAGCAAGGGGGTTCACACTCCTACCCCCTCTGCAGACTAGCCATGACTCTATGGAACACAGCACTAGCTTGCAAAGTGGATTTACAAGCTCAGTTCCTGCCAGGGAAACAAAATATTCTGGCAGACAGCCTGAGCAGGAACTTGTCAGACCCACACGAGTGGATGCTAGACACCCAAATATTCAAGATGATTACAGAAACCTGGGGCTGCCCTGACATAGATCTGTTTGCATCCCCACTCATCCAGCAGTTACAGATTTTTTGCACAAGGACATTTCACAAACTAGCATGGAAAGTGGATGCTCTCTCATTCAGTTGGAGAAACCTCTCGGGATATGCCTTTCCTCCACTACCTCTTCTTCCACGGGTGTTATTAAAGATCAAACAGGACAAACTCAAGATGATTTCACTGGCCACAAATTGGCCGCGTCAATTTTGGTACTCAACACTGATGAATCTATCCCAGGAGCCTCCTTGGATTTTAACTCAGATACCAAATCTTTTGTCCAAGCACCAGGGCCAGGTTCTGCACTCTCATATCAAAACTCTCAGCCTGGCAGCTTGGCGAATTCAGGGTCTATGATTAATCCCACCCTTCCCAAACAGGTCATGGATGTCATCTTAGAAGCCAGACGGCCTAGCACTAGAAAATCTTATGCAGGTAACTGGAAGAGATTTTGCACCTGGATGCATGCTCAGGATTCGGATCCTCTCATTCCTAATATCCCATTGATTTTACATTACCTGACAGACATGCTACATAAGGGTTTATCCTTCTCCTCCATAAAAATACATGCCTCAGCTATCTCTGCACATTACAATACAGATCCTCCAATTTTTTTGCATCCACTTCTGAAACAATATCTCAGAGGAGCAAAGAATTTAAGGCCCCCTAGGACACCACCCATACCTGCCTGGGACCTCAACTATGTTCTGGAAAAACTCACTCTGCCTCCTTTTGAGCCTGCTGCCACATCTTATATTAAGTATTTATCATGGAAGACAGCTATCCTACTGGCTTTGACTTCAGCCAGGAGAGTCTCGGAGTTACAAGCTCTCATGGCTGTGGAACCTTACCTTATTTTTCACCAAGATAGGGTGTCTTTAAGGACTAATCCTACTTTCATGCCTAAAGTGGTTTCCAAAGTGGCTTTAAATCAAACTATTCACCTGCCAACTTTTTTCACTAATCCACAAAATAAGGTGGAAAGGATCTTGCATTCCTTGGATGTACACAGGCAACTTCATTTTTACCTGGACAGAACCAAGGATATCAGAAAAACAGAGGAACTGTTGGTTTCTTATGCAACAAATTCTCAAGGCAAAGCTATTTCAAAACAGACCATTTCTAAATGGATTGCTCATGCAATCAGATTTTGTTACTCTCATCATGGAAAGCAAATCCCAGGGAAAATTAGGACTCGCTCTACCAGAGCTGCTGCTACTTCAGCTGCCTTTCTCAGGGGAGTACCTACCAAAGATATTTTGGAAGCTGCAACTTGGAGTTCAGTGCATACTTTCTCTAAGCGTTCTAATCTCCCTCTTTACTCTAAGTTTAGGGCAGGCTTTGCTTCTGCAGTCTTGCAGGGCCTTCTAGCCGCCCCTTCTACTCTATAACCACCAACCTTTATCTCAGCTTTGGGATTCAACCCTACAGTGATGACTGCAACAGTGAAACACGATGAACATAGTACAGTTGTGTACACTTACCATAAATGTAGATGTTCGAGTGTCTTCACTGTTGCAGTCTGGGTTACCCACCCTCCTGTCCCCTCTCATACTTTCATTAGTGTGGTTTCCTACTTCACCCTTCTTTTGAGGTGTATTTGCTACAGAGTATGGGGTATGTTGTATGTTACTTTTTTGTTTTACTATTAGCCTTCACTTTTGGGCGCCTGACATCTGGGGCAAGAAAAACTGGAGAACATGGCGTCGGCTGGCAGCTTTGTACTCCTGGTGCTCTGACGTCAGGGAGCTTGACTGAACAGCCGACGCCGGACCCAGACTTTGGGATTCTGGTTGACCGAGGGCTGCCTGCCGGCAGGTAGAACCCTACAGTGTTGACTGCAACAGTGAAGACACTCGAACATCTACATTTATGGTAAGTGTACACAACTGTACTTTCCCTGTTTACCCCCTCATTGTTTCCCTTCTTCTTACAGGCCAGTAGCTGTGCAGCTTTGATTTATTCAGGTAGCAGACAGTGTCAGTTCTTTTATAAGTTTCAGAAATCATTGTCATGTTTCCCTCTGTCCTAAGCACCCTGTAATCAGGAAAGCCTTACTTACCTTATACTTCATTTATAGTTTGACTGCCAGCTTCTTGTATACTTCTCACAAGGTGACATCCCACCTAGAGCTATCTGTGGTAATGTGCATTTTTCTTACACCAGCCACCTTCTGTATCTCTGCAGAGAAGTTTTCTTATCCATGCTGTGAGAAAAATGTCATCATAATCATTCTTACATTAATCTTATATTTATCCTTCAGCACAGTTTTCTAAATACTTCTGTCCAAACTTTACATGCCTCTGCCTCTTGTTTTTTCTTCCACTTCCACCATTCTTCATAACATATCCATAACATCTGCTCTGCATTTTGTTGAAGATAGCTGTCAACGGTGTTAGCTCCACATAAAATATTTTAACATTAGTGTCCTCTATTCATATATCTTTTGTGCCTTCTTGCATGCCAAAACTGTATTCTTATTTCACCAAACGTGACTTTTTGATACATTTTGGTACGAAACAAATTTGTCTGTTATAATCCTGGACTGCTTCCAGTGTAACTTGTATATCTGTGACTATTGCATACTGTAACATTTTCAGTTTTCCCCACCTAAAAGTACAACCTTTCATTCAGAAAAGGGAACACTACTTCAGTGTTTTATTTCTCTGTACTTATTCCATTTATACCAGCTACCTACTTTAACAACATTCTGTTTAAATAATTGTCTTCTTAAATTATCATTCTGGCTCTTCATATGATCCAGTGTAAGTGATTCAGCACTAAAGCCGTAGTAGGGTTGCAATGTATGTTTCATTGTATTATATGTTCTGAGAAATAATGTATTCTCTGAATTTTGCTCCGGGGGGATATGATAGTTGCTCCTTAGGGAGTTTCTTAATATTAATCTGATTATTTCATTCTGAAGAAATTGGTTTGCAACTTTCTGATGCTCAATAATGTTCAAAGTAGGGATAGATTATGACTGGCTGTGTCTGTCGTAATGCAAAATCCAATGAATACTTGTTTTCATACCATGTTAGAAAACAGACTTCACATTTACTCGAGTATACTAAATGGTCAACTCGAAAGTCTAGTGACTTTTTAAATGTATTCATAGAGACTGAGTTGGAGATGTGTATGATTTGTGAGTTTATTCCATAAATGAGCAGTGCTACAAAAAACAAATTTGAAATGAAAATTTCTAAGACATCTGGTATTCTATCATATGGACCATTCATTTTTAAGATACTTGGACTAAATATTAATCTTTATATAATTAAATGGAAAAAGTCTGATGTTATGTAGTCCTATATCGCCGTAATTCTTGCTGGATGGGTTCGGAGCCGATACTCTGCTCCAACTCGGCTGATACTAAAGCTTGAGAGCTTTTACTGGCTCAAGGCTAACCCCTATCCCATGGTGCCTCATGGCAGTTCCCCAGATCTCGTTTGCTGCGAAAGCTTCGAGGTTGTCTCCTTACTGGCTCGTTGGCGAAGTAGAAGACTTTTTGATAAATCTTGTATTTTTTGTCCTTTTTCTTTACCTTTTACTCATAATAGTTATTAGCTTTTTCTTGTGTGACTGATATTGAGTGCTTGATCCCCTATTCTTCCCCTAGGATTACATGGCCCGTTTAAATCAGAGAGCCTTTCCTCCCTGAGTTAGTCCTTTTATTGAAAAAAAAAAAAAAAAAAACTTCTCTTCATAACTTTACTTTTAGTTTAGTCACTATTGTTGTTATAGTTAGTGTTGTTCTTGTAATTTGATATCATTGTTTGCATTGTTTCCTGTCAGCATGTCTAAAGAAAAAGAGAACATAAGGAATACTGCCCCTCTGGGTTCAAAAAATGTGATGTGTTCACAGAAGATGTCATTGACTGACAGTCACACTATCTGTGTGAACTGCCTGGATGAAGCCCACTTACAAGAACCCTGTACTTTTCGCCATGCTTTTAGTAGTAGGGTTCCTAATGAGAGGAAACGTAAGTTAATAGACAGGGGTCTTATGACCAGTTCCTTCCAGGAACAGCTGGAACTTGGTCGGACAGCTCCTAAGAATGATCAAAGAAAATCTTCAGCTCCAGCCTTGGAGCCATCAAAAATGTCCATAGCGATGGAGCCAGGGAGTTCTGGCTCTGATTCCACTTCTGTCTCAGTGCTGTCGGCCTCTTTGGTGCCGAGGCAACCTTCGGTACCGAGACAATTAAGAGACATCGACCCTGTTTCACCTACATTGAGGCCTCCTATATTAGAAAGGAGGAGATCTCCTTCTGATTCCACCCATTCCTCCAAGACGCTTTTAGATTAGGACATCGAGCGGGTGGTGAAGAGGTTGCTCTGTGACCCGGCTCTGGCAAAAGACTTCACCCTTCTGGATCCAAAGGCTTCAGAGCTGCCCCATTTACAATCCACTGCTCCTCTTCCGACTGCTTCGCTCTCGGAGCCAAACACTTTGGGTACTTCAGTGTTGGATCTTTTGGTTCCGAGGATTCTCCCTGCTTCCTCGGACCCGATAACTCTATCCTCAGCAGCTCAGTCTGGAGCCGAGGGGTCTGGGAGCTAATGCACTCGAGTCGATTCCGAAGGGAAGAGTCAGCCCAGGTTTGATTCAGAACCGACCCTCCCTCTCGGCGCTTTGATCTGACTGAGCTTGGATCCCACGTCTGCCTCGAAGCCTGTCCCTCCTGCTCAGATACGACCTTCCGTCTCCTCGAAGCGGAGTTCGTCATCAGAGCAGAGTGGAAAGGCCTTCGAAGCAATAGATGAAGCTTTGTCCAGTGCCAAAGCACTGCCTTTGGACCCGATGTCCCACCAGCAGCTGGCAGCAACCTCTTCTCCCCCGCCACCCCCTCAGCGTAGGGAACCAGAGACTGAAGCAGCCCCCATTGAAGGTGTCCCCTCTTCCGAGACCTCCCCAAATTATCCCACTGGAGAGCTTCCTCGGAAGAGACTTTGTAAGAGGAAACATGTTGTTTCACCTGAGTCTATCATGTCTGACACTGATTTGGAGGAGTCAGAAGGGTCCCCTAGATACTCCTATAAGGATGTCTCCTTTTCTGACATCCTTGAAATCCTTAGACAGAGGGTAGGTTGGAAGACCTCTAACCCTACAGAGGACAAATCAGTGTATCTTAAGGCCTTTGGTTCCCAACCTTTCCCCTCCTGGGTGACACCGCCTTATGACTAGCTCTTGGGGGTCATATCCTGGAAAGCCCGGACCTCCACGGACATAGTGGAGACTGTCCCGAGGAGGCCAAACAAACTTATGACTGCTCCAGAAGATAAGTCCTTTCTTTCCAAGGGAGTTCCTGTTGATGCTATGGTGGTAGCAGCGGCCACTAAAAAGGAATTGTCCGAGACTTCTTCTAATACCCATCCTCCTAATAAGGAGTCCAGGACGATGGATAGGTATGGAAAGCGTACCTTCTTTTCAGCGGCATTTACCTTAAGATCGCTGAATTACCTGTCCCATTTTACTTGACTTCAAAGGGATCTCCAGAAGGAGTTGGGAGATACCCTTCAGGGTTCAATAGCTTCGGGATCCACGGATTAGGTATCTGCACAGCTCTCCACCCTGACATCAATAGCTAACTCCTCCATGAGGCTGATTTCCTATGCAGCGGATGGAGCAAGCAGGGCAGCCGCAGCAGGAATTTCTCTTAGGAGGCATTCCTGGATGCGTCTCTGTAACTTCACGGAATCCTTTAAGTCTTCCTTTACCTATGTCCCCTTTGATGGTTCAACTCTTTTTGGATTGCAGGTAAAAGAGACTTTGACCAGGTGTGAGCAGGAAGGGAAAGTCTTATCTTCCATTGGAGTTCGTTTCTCCTTTCCTTCTAGACCCTATCCCAAGGGTCAAACAGGAGGGAAAATGTGGTTCCATAAATCCCAAAGAGGTTTCCCTCAGTCACAAGGTCAACCCTCCCCTAGGGGCAGAGAGGGAGGATACAATGGAAGATGCCATCCTCGTGGCAGAGGAAGTCCGCAACATCAGGGAGGTAGAGAAACCTTCTCTGATCATCCCTTCCATTGCCCCTCAGGGGTTGCCCAACTGTCCATCTCTGGAGGCATTCGAGGGTCGTCTTTCACTGTACCCCAAGCGCCTGGCTAAACATTTCCCAAGATCATTGGGTACAAATCATAATATCCAGAGGTTACCTGATTCCCTTTGTTTCCGATCCCCTGGTGAACCGGTCTCTACCAGACGTACCACCCATTCAACTAGACTGTGCAACATCAGAGGTCATCTCATTGCTGCAAAAACGGGTCATCCAAGAAGTCCCCACAGAGCAAATAAGATCCGGAACTTGCTTTCAATTCTTTTTATTTCCAAAAAAGTCAGGGGACTGGAGATAAATTCTAGATCTCAGCAAACTCAACAAGTCTGTAAAGAAATCGAAGTTCCGTATGTTCACTCTGCAGTTGATATTTCCCTTTATCAGGACAAACAATTGGATGTGCTCAATAGATCTTCAGGACGTGTACTACCACATCAAAATGGACAGGCACTCCTGAAGGCGCCTACGCTTTCGGCTGGGAGCCAGTCATTTTCAGTTTCAAACACTGCCCTTTGGCCTCACTACAGCCCCCAGAGTGTTCATCAAATGTATGGCAGTGGTTACAGCTCACCTGAGATGTCAAGGATTCCAGGAGTTTCCGTACCTAGATGACCGGCTCCTCACTGCTACCACCAAGCACCAACTAATCAGAACCAGGGACGGGACTCTATCCTTGTGCGCCAGATTAGGCATTACAATAAACTTAAAAAAATAAGCCTTATCTCCATCGCAGCATATTGTATTCTTAGGCTCAGAAATAGACTCAACCACCATGACAGCAAAACTGACACCAGAGAGAATAGAATCATTACGTGACCAAGTCAGATCTTTGCTGAAGAGACACAAAGTACAGGCCAGGGTAGTCCTTCAGGTACTAGGGACTATGGCTTCCTCCATTCTCCTAGTTCTCCTAGCCCATCTGCACACGAGATTACTTCAGTGGCTACTATTTGCCCAGTGGTCAATGCAAGATCTCCCCTTGTCTCAGCAAATGCTCATCACAAACACCTGCAAAAGGATCTGACATGATGGTTACATATGGGTCAACTTCTTTTAGGTCGCCCACTTGTTTCCCCTCAAGAAAATGCAGTTTTGACCACGGACGCCTCCCTGATAGGGTGGGTGGGGGGCATTATCTGGGAATGACTGTCCAAGGTACTTGGCAGAACCACAAGAACCACTTGCACATAAATGTTCTGGAGATGAGAGCAGTGCTGTACGCGTTGCAAGCACTTCAGTTTTCTTCCCACAGGGACAATTGCGATTCAATCAGACAACATGTCTGTAGTGTGGTACATAAACAAGCAAGTGGGAACCAAATCTTACCCACTTTGTCTAGAGGCCTTAAGAGTATGGAAATGGGTAATGGACACTTAATGCTTTCTAGTAGCAATGCACTTCCTGGGGAAGTCCAGTGTGATAGCAGAAAAACTAAGTCGAGCAATTCTGATGCCTCACGAGTGGTCCCTGAATTCAGAAGTTGCGAAAGAGATTTTTCACAAATGGGGCCAGCCTTGCTGCGACCTATTCGTCACATACATGAACACTAAATGCAGCAGCTACTTTGCCCTAATTCTCCATCTGGGGATGTCACCCAGGAATGCTGTGGTCCACAATTGGCCACCGGGACTCCTTTATGCTTTCCCACCTTTTCCTCTCATTCCAAAAGTGATTCAGAAAGCAAAACTATTGGAGTACCCTGATCCACATTGCTCCTTAATGACCTCGCCAAGTCTTGTTTCTCTTCCTGTGACCCTATCTCGTGGAGGAACCATGGATTCTGGAACCATCTCCAGATGACCCGATTCATCAATTGGGGCAGTTCCATCCTCCAGACCCTGAAATTGACAGTATGGCTGTTCCAGTTCCACGAATAGCCAGGTGTGTTTCCCTCTCTCCTACAATTAAACACATTCCGATTTCTTCACACAGGCCTTCCACTAGGAAGATATATTCCATCGAATGGAAAAGGTTCTCTATTTGGGCAGTAAAACAAGGCATAGCTCCCTATACAGTTCCTATAGAGATTTTGTCCTTTCTGGCATCCATTTTTCATGAAGGAGCTGCAGCTGCTACGGTTAGAGTTCAGTTAGCTGCCATATAAAATTACCATCTTTGCTACATGGAAAATCCAATCATGTCCCACTCTTTGTGCAAAACCTTTTTGAAAGGAGTCCTCCTTCTCAGACCTCCAGTCAGACAACCACTGAACCCTTGGACCTAAACCTAGTTCTTACATCTTTAATTTCTTCCCCTTTTGAACCCTCTTCTTCATCGGATCTGAAATTGTCTTGGAAAACACTATTTTTAGTGGTTATAACTTCTGCTAGGAGTGTCTCAGAATTGCAAGCTCTCACCATTCGACCACCTTACATTTTTTTCCACAAGGATAGAGTCTTACTTAGAACTAATCCTTCCTTTCTTCCCAAGGTATGTTCAGAGCATAATCTCAACACAACTATTGAACTACCAGTGTTCTTTCCAAATCATACTAATAAATCCGAATACAGACTACAATTAGACGTCCACAGAATTCTCAGGTTTTACCTACACAGGACTAAAGAATTCAGAAAATCAGACCAATTATTTGTTTCCTTTTCATACAAAAATAAAGGCTTGCCTCTTTTTAAGGTTACCCTGTCAAAATGGCTTTCAGATTGCATTTCATTTGCTTATAAGACTGCTGGCAAACAGTTACCTAACAAAGTAAAAGGCCATTCAACAAGAGCAGTATCAACTTCATATGCCTTTAGATCTAGGCTCCCAATTCATACCATTTGTGCAGCAGCTACTTGGGCAAGACCCTCATACCTTTGTCACTCATTACAAATTGGATTTAGCCTCCCAGGACAGGTCATCCTTTGAGTCCTCTGTGCTGAAGAGTCTCTTTGCTTGAGTCACCCAGGATAAAGGTGCTAGGGAAGCTGTCCCATCCAGCAAGAATTACGGTGAGGTAGGACTACATAACATAAAGAAGTTATGTACTTCCCATAATGTTCCATGTTTGTAGTCAATCTCACCTACATTTTTGTGCCCCATCCTCCTGCCCCCTTCCTGTTTCCTGGAGTAACTGGTGGACTATACTTATGCTGTTTGACCTGGTTGTAGTTGTCTGCCCACCTGGCATGGAGAGTAGTACACAGTGTTCTGTCTGTATGTACATAGTTATTGATAGTTTACTAACTATTAGGTACCTATTACTTTCTTGCAAACAAGATCTGGGGAATTCTGTGAGGCACCATGCGATAGGGTTTAGCCTCGAGCCAGTAAAAGCTCTCAAGCTTTAGTATCATCCGAGTCGGAGCCAAGTATCGTCTCCGAACCCATCCAGCAAGAATTTAGGTGAGATGGACTACAAACATGGAACGTTCTGGTAAGTACATAACTTCTTTTTATGAGTGGTGATTTACAGGATTTAGTATAGTGTCCAATTTTGCTTGACATACTTGTAATTACCTTTTTAAATCATCCTAGTAAATGGATGGATAAGCTTCCAGATGACTGAAAAAATAGGTGTCTTTATTATACATCTTCACCTCTCCAAGACCATTTGCTGCAAATTTGTAAATGAACTAATGAAAACAAATTATTTAAGGTGTCTCGTAATCTTAATGTACTTATCACACATCTAGTAAAAAATATTTTTACTAATTAAAAAAAATTAATCCATGATAACCTTGAAGATCGGAAATTTACTACTTATTCACTATTTTATTTAACTACAAATAAAGCAAGCACAGCTTGTTTTTTGAGTAGTTGAAATGTATTTTTAAAAGGTAAACACCACTTTTTTTTTATATATTGGATGCTATTTTTGATAAAGTATGAGTAAAATAGATCTCAATTTCCTCGACAGGCCCTTACGGATCTACTATCTTTGAACTGGTATCTCTATTTTTTTTAATTTTCTCTTGAGGAGTTGGAAGACATCATGTCTCCAGGCTAGTTTGTTTTTATTTGTATGCATGTATATATGTGTGTGAGTGTGTGTGTGTGTGTGTGTGTGTGTGTGTGTGTGTGTGTATATATATATATATATGGATTCACTTCACTTGCTCGAAATACTGAAAGATTGCATTTCAGTGTCTCGAGACCAAGTGAGCGAGAATCCATAACTTTGAAGCTGCAATACCGTGAAATTTAAATGGTCGAATTAACTCAGCTGAGTTGGAACACTACAACGCTGCTGCTGTTAGAGTGTAAACAACGCTGCCGATGTTAGAGTGTAAACCTGCTGCAGAATGCTGCCACTGGTAAATCCTACAACTACTAAAGCCTGTATGGTGCAAGCCACAACAGCAACTGCAAACCGAAGACCACTATGGCGCAAGGCATACCTGTGGCACCCGGACAGCTTGGGGAGATATACCCAGTGAGTACCTCACAAAAGGGGAAGCCAGTCCTAGTGCTGGAAGGATACATCCTGACCCAAGAGCAGATACGTCAGCAAACAACGTACTGGTGCTGCAAGTGGAAGGCATCGCAGAAGTGCAGAGGTAGGGCCATCACAGAGAGCACCCCCATGGGGGAACGATTGCAGAAGTCTGTCAACCACAACCATCCCGGTGACCCCGCGGATTTCGAACATTACAGCATGTGTGCAGAGCTCAAAATCAGAGCAACTAAGTCCCGAGACATGCCATACCTCATAGTGGATGATGCATTGGCATCCACATCCATGGATGTCATACCAGACATGCCAACACGGAAGGCACTACTGCAAAGGGTGGGCAGGGTACGCAGAAAGATGGCCAATCCAGGTGCTGCCCCTACCTAACAGTTGGATGATATCAATGTGCGACTATCCCATCAAAATGGGTGCCTTCCTCTTTAAGAAAATGACATATAGCAGTATGGACACCACCATAGTGGTATTCACCACCACACAAAATCTACTGACCCTCACTACAGCGACGATCTAGCTCATGGGTGGAACGTTCTTCTATAAAGGGCTGATGTGCCGTCAGCTGTAGAGTATCCACGGGCTTAAGTATGGTGGGTTCCATAAAAGTGTGCCTCTACTGTATTGCCTCATGAGTAAAAAGTCTTTGAAGTCCTACAACTTCATGTGGCATTGTGTACTAGAACTGTTGGCGGAGCATGGCTATGAATGGTGTCTGTAGTATGTGTTGACAGACTTTGAGATTGCAGCCACGAAGAGTATACGGCATAACCTACAGGGTATTACACCAATAAACGTCACCAACTATGAACAAAAACCACCTGGCTCCGTGGTAGGATGAAACAAAAGTCTTTATTAGTTATAAAAAAGTTTGCTCAAGGTAACCCAAAAGGTTTTACGTCACAGTAAGCCACCTTAGAAACTTGGTACTTCCTTGTTGTACTGATAATACAGGTGCACAAATACCAAACGTTTCAAGTGTGTTTTCAAAAGGCTTATATAAAACTAACTGGTGTATTTAAACACTGTGTATAAATCCATCAAGTCAAAGCACACTCGGCCACAAAAAAGCCTCTCTTAAAAACTAAGAACAGCTGTACACATGAAAGCCAAACAATATAAAAAGCTGGTGTATTTAAATAGTTCAGTACCTTTTCCTTGAGTAATGCCAAGTTGAAGCACAGTCTGCTTACACCAGAAATGCACCACCGTAGCAAGAACCACCAAAAAATTTTTTGTCAAGTGGTTCCCTTAAACAAATGTTTAAAAATGTCAAAGTCCAAACCCACACTTGAAGTTCTTCAAGCAAAATCGCTGGTAAAAAGAAAAGTCTATTTCTCACCCCAAGTGTAAACTGTCAGCACACTGCCATGAAAGTTCCAATGGAGTGACTGAAAAAGCATCCACATTGAGTCAAACAGTCAAACCAGCCACATGGTAGCAAATTAAAAGAGGCAAGTTGCTTTTCAAAAGTTAGTCCAGCAAAGGTGCTTCTTTAAATTGTAGAACTTCTTTCACGTTGTAGAAACCAACAGGTAGATGAAACCAAACAGAAAAAAGTACTTGTCACACTTGAAGTTCTTCAAGCAAAATCGCTGGTAAAAAGAAAAGTCTATTTCTCACCCCAAGTGTAAACTGTCAGCACACTGCCATGAAAATTCCAATGGAATGACTGAAAAAGCATCCACATTGAGTCAAACAGTCAAACCAGCCACATGGTAGCAAATTCAAAGAGGCAAGTTGCTTTTCAAAAGTTAGTCCAGCAAAGGTGCTTCTTTAAGTTGTAGAACTTCTTTCACGTTGTAGAAACCAACAGGTAGATGAAACCAAACAGAAGAAAGAGAGTGGACTTTTTATACAACTTTGGGATTTTGCATTTCATGCTATAATAGGTTTTGTAACCTGGACTTTGTTTTACAGGTACAGCTAAACAAAGATAGAGAATGAATGTTTGGTACTATTGGTGGGAATACAACTTTGTAAATTAATTTCTGATTCACATTAACATGGTCTAGTGTAACCTAAGGGTACAGACTTTAAGATTTGAGATACTGTTGTGAATTTCATGTACTATAACTTTAAATTTACTAGGTGCATTAAATAATTGCCAGCCCTGATAGGTTAAGTAACCAAAAGGAGCTCTTTTTAAACTGTGACAAATCATTAAAAACTTGTCTGAGGAAGTTGAGTTACTGAAGTGAACGAAAAGCGCTTTACAAGTACTTTCTTCTGTTTGGTTTCATCTACCTGTTGGTTTCTACAACGTGCAAGAAGATCTACAATTTAAAGAAGCACCTTTGCTGGACTAACTTTTGAAAAGCAACTTGCCTCTTTTAATTTGCTACCATGTGGCTGGTTTGCCTGTTTCACTCAATGTGGATGTTTTTTCAGTCACTCCATTGGAACTTTCATGGCAGTGTGCTGACAGTTTACACTTGGGGTGAGAAATAGACTTTTCTTTTTACCAGCGATTTTGCTTGAACTTCAAGTGTGGGTTTGGACTTTGACATTTTTAAACATTTGTTTAAGGGAACCACTTGACAAAAAATTTTTTGGTGGTTCTTGCTACGGTGGTGCATTTCTGGTGTAAGCAGACTGCTTCAACTTGGCATTACTCAAGGAAAAGGTACGGAACTATTTAAATACACCAGCTTTTTATATTGTTTGGCTTTTATATGTGTACAGCTGTTCTTAGTTTTTAAGAGAGGCTTTTTTGTGGCCGAGTGTGCTTTGACTTGATGGATTTATACACAGTGTGTAAATACACCAGTTAGTTTTATATAAGCCTTTTGAAAACACACTTGAAACGTTTGGTATTTGTGCACCTGTATTATCAGTACAACAAGGAAGTACCAAGTTTCTAAGGTGGCTTACTGTGACGTAAAACCTTTTGGGTTACCTTTAGCAAACTTTTTTATAACTAATAAAGACTTTTGTCTCATATTTCCACGGAGCCAGGTGTTTTTTGTTTATAACCTACAGGGTGTCAAATCCAAAGGGTGCCTTTTTCACTTTGGCCAGAATATCTGGCGTAAGGTACAGCAGTTGGGTTTGGAGCCGCTGCATAACACCAATATGCGGTTCCAATTGGCAGTAAAGTTCCTTGTGGCCCTGGCATTTATACCGGAAGAGGAGGTGTTGCCGGCATTCCAGGCACTGAAAGAGGCATTTCCTGTTGAGGGTAGGGATCTGCTCATATACTTTGGTGACTGGTATGTGCTGGGAAGGGTATGAAAGTTCAACACTAGGACAGCTAGGTCCTGTAGGTTCCCACCCTTGTTCCCAGTGTCTTTCTGGAATATCCATGAGCTTCAATACCTTGTTCCTTCCCCGCACACAGAACAGTGTGGAGGCATGGCATCGGATAATTAAGTGCTTGCTTGGGAATAAGGCCACTTATTTGGCACTGCTGATGGGTGTGTTAGCTAGGGAGCAGGAGAGGGTTGAGGAATTGCGGGCTTGGATGGCTAGTGGAGTTGCCCCTTCACCTAAACATCGGTACATCATTAAAAGGCATTGCCAGTTTGAGAATGTGTTGGCTAATAAGGCCTCGTACAGCACACCTGACTTCCTGGTTGCGATAACTAGGCTGCTAAAGATGTGATCAGACATCTATGTTCCACCAGCTGTATTCACGGACACCACTACACATTAGGGAGTCTACTGTTTGTGGGCATGTTGCTGTAGCTGTCATGGTGTTTGGCAGGCATTTACAGAGGACGTCACATTATAGGGGGTTATGTGTGGAAGATGTCACTACGTGTCACTTGGTGTCAGGAGGTGGATTATGCAGTTGAACATTTCTTGTATGTAATAAAGGCATTGCTGAATACTCCGGTCTGTGAGTCTCAGTGTGCTAGTGTTCGATATTTTGATAGCGTGGTCTTTTGCAGCTTCGATGTTGTGGATTCTCGCTCACTTGGTCTCGAGCTACTGAGATGCGATCTTTCAGTATTTTGAGCAAGTGAAGTGAATCTGTATATATATATATATGTATATATATAATATATATATATATATATACACACACACACACACACACACACACACACACACACACACACACACACACACACACACACACACACACACACACACACACACACACACACACACTCACTGTGTGTGTGTGTGTGTGTGTGTGTGTGTGTGTGTGTGTGTGTAATAATAGGCTCTGTTAAATGATAATGGAGGATGGAGGTTTTTATTTTTTGTCATGTTATTTTATGAGGTATGCAAATGTAGAGATAAACTAAGGCTTATATTGTCTTCTCTAGTGTATTTTCAGGTCTACTTTGACCCATCGAAATTACACATTACCGAAAGCCAGTTAGGTGAGTCTGTTTTCACAAAAGTGCATGTGTCCGAAAACGCACTTTCAAGAAAAAGCATTTCAGCAAACAGAGTTTGCTGGTTCTGGGATCCTGTGGTGGTGCAGGTACGATGTTTCTTAACTGGTGAATGGGAGGGGGTGCTTGTTGTTGTAGAGTGCGGTACAGTGAGGATAAGGGAATAGTCTCTTTTCCCCACTGTAGTGTGATGTCTAAGTATACATAAGTAGCAGGGATGTGGGGGCACAGCGGGGCATGACCCCCCAGCATACATGTGTGTACTGTATTCTTTTTTTTGTTTTATATCGATGAGTTGATTTTCTCAAAAGTCTGTTTCCAGATAAATGCATTTTTGAGAAAACGAACTCACCTAACTGACTTTCAGTAATGTGTAATTTCAGTGTGTCAAAGTAGACCCATATTTTCTGGTATGAGACTTTGAAACAGAGTAGAGTTTATGACCAAAACACCATCTAGGCAGATGCCGCTAAACCATGTGGCTGAGGTACATCTAGGCTACCCAGGCTGCTTCCTGGATCAACACCAAAGTTTGATAACTGGGCTAGAGGCAGATATTACATTTGTAGGCAGGTTATACCTCCAAAACATGGGGTCTCACTATGGTTCATAAAAGGGCGAATATCATGTGGCAGCCCAGAATGCAGCACCCGGGTATAAAAGGGCTTTAAACACCACATGGTGTCAGGGACTTAACCCGTTGAGAGAGATATGCCAGTTTAATAATCCGGATGAAAGGAATCTAGCATATAGAGAAACATGGCAGTTAGCCACAGCCCCATGAAAGCAAGCTCTGTGTTTGCTTAGAATGTTGAAAGTTTTTCAGATAACGAAACCATTTTGTAAAAGTTAGTCTGACAGTCATGCTTGTAAAATTGATTTGTGAGTTTATACATAAAGGGCAGGTTTTAGCATCATGTAAGATTTCCAAGGGTTGAACATATGGGCTTACCAAGCACTACTCATGAATATCCCCATGCAAATAAGGGTAGGTCCAACATCCTTCCAGATGTCTTTAATCTGAGCAGGGAGAAAGGCCCCACTGTGCAAATAATGATGGGTCTATATCTGATGTCTTCATTCTGAGCAGGGGAAAGGCCAATCGGGTGAAACTAGGTTGACCAGCAGTTTACCCCTCCCCCCTCTATAACACTATTGTAACAACATTGTCATAGAAAGTTTAGATGTAAGAAATGGATATGCATTCATTTGTCTGTCTCTTTCACTTAGATTAAACCACTACTTAAATCCAGCATGGCCAAAACTGCATAATCCTGATTCAGTCAATTACCCCACCTCCAAAAAAAAAAAAAAAAGATTACTATACTGCTCTATTTTAACTTCCATAATATAAATACAAAATTACCTAGGATATGTTCTTATCCTGGCATTAATGGGCTGCAATGCCTACTTTGTAAGGCCCTGTAAAGCCTTCAACTCCACTGATGCTATGCTCTTACGTACTGTTTTTGCCGACATCCACGTTTCCTGAATGGTAGGAGGAAGTCACAGTTGTTGTTCCCTAAATCTGGAAACTTCATTTTTCTTTAATGAACTGCACTAATTTCAGATTCTTTGTCTCCACTCTTGAAATGTTTCGACACTTCAACTCCTCCTCAACTCAGGAGTAAACCCATGCATTTATGAATTATTACATCATGAACACTGCTGGAGTTATCCAGGTGATACTTAAACAGCTGATGAACTCACCAAAACTTTCTTTATTCACAATAGCATTGACAAATATAAGCTTACTGATACCATACTCATTTCTTATTTAATTGGGACATTTAACTCTGTCTGCAACTCTCTCTGCTTGTTGAACAATTACGTAAATATGGAATATCTATATGCCATAATATACTTCCACAAGTACTTATGTTGCAGGTTGTTTTGTTTTCCCCTTCTAGCAATCCTACAACTCTTTTCATAGTTTACTTATTTTCTGTAGTTTCCTAACTTGCTTACTATCATCTGTTTGGCGATGCACAACATCTTCTATGCAATGGCCAAGTTTTATACATGTCAGTCAAAACTGGATATGTCATATTCAAGCAGCTATGTTCAAGCCTGTGTACAAGTGCTTCAAAGCCATTTCAACAAAAAATTCCATCTGGTCAATTTTCAGAATTCCATTCACAGTAAAGCAGCAATTACATAAAATACCTTGGTCTTTGGCTTAGACTGATCTTGTTTTTTCCACAGTATTCTGAAGATTTGTGTTTTTAAAATGTTTCCACAGCTAGAGGCTGTGTAAAATTCTGAGCTGCTGTGGCTTTGTGTATATTATCTTATTAAAGGTATGTTTATTTCCCAGAGAGAGAGAGAAAATGCACTTCCCACGATAGCCATATAGTTTAATCAGTTAAAGATCTAGGCATTATCATGTTTTTCTCGTAGAATACCATTATTTAACCATCACAAAGGTTGCTTTGCTTACTTGTACCACATTGCTCCATGTACTGTTAATGTTTTTTAATTTATAGTCTTCATATTTTAACTTCTGCTCAGCCCTTTATCACATGCTTTTAGGAGTTTGTGTATAGTAGTGTGGTGACTCACTAGATAAGGTGTCGGTCTCACCTTCAAGACCTGAGGGTTCCCTCCTGATCTCCACTTGCTATCTTCGCAAAGTATGTATTTTTTCTTACCAGTCCCCTCAACACGTGGTGAATGAATATATACTTTAGCTAAAAAGTCTGTAAAAGGCCATTTAACTTTATATTTTTTAATTTTTATCCATCTGTTTGCTCTCTATCTCATACACTTTAATATACGCACTTATTACTGATGAAGCAGAATAGCTTTTTTGATACTAAACTCATGGATTATTCTCATTCTAATGAAGTTCCTCAGTTATTTGTTTAAAAACCTATAACTGAGGCACTTCATTATTAAGACATCTGAAAATACCCATGGAATGCATGTAGTTTCACTGTGTATTTGGTCAGCTCCAGAATCCCTGTGCAGCTGCCTTTTAGTACCTCACAGATATGCTTCACCAGTTAACCAAATAAACAGACCTACAGTTAACCTGAAAATATAGCATACAAACAGACAAGCTCAAATGAGTGCTGCTCACTATATCATATCATTTGCCTGGCCCACAACTGATTAATGAGCAAGATTTATTTGATTCACTTTGCTGTTTCATAAAATTAACATTTGTTTTATTTATTTATTCACTGGCATTTATTTGATGGCAACTGATATGTCTGTTAAGTCAAAGACAACCTCCATCTTACAGAATATTGAGCAAACCAAAATGATAGAAATAATTGGAGCGAATGGTCCCATTACTAAATATGAACACCTTTTTAAATATTAGAACTACTAACGTAAAAAAACTGTCAGAATTAACATTGATTTCCTGAGGTAAAAGAAGTCTGCAACCATAATAACTCTTAATTCTTAACTGCACCTCATAATGAGGAATATTCTTAACTACATGTTCCATACTGCTTCACATTGAAAGGATGCATCGTGCATTCTTTAATACATTTTTAACAAATATTAAATGTACTAATTTATCAAGAGAATGTTTTATAAGTATGAATAAATAATTATAACTATTGCTGTATGCTTCCTAGCTGAAGTTGTAAGCGTTGCACATTTTTCCCATTTGTCCACAGCTACCTCACAATTCTTGTTTGTGTTATCTGGGTGCAAAATAATGGGTCGGGGATTGGGGCAATGGCCCAAAACCAGAGCCTGTTTTTAAATATTACCTACATTCCATTAGTAAATAGAACAGGTTTTGCAACAACATGCATTTTCTTAACAATAAGAAGTATGAAACTCTAATAATTGGCATTATTGACGGACCACTCCTCAGTGATTTACCAGGACAGAGCAAAGATATGAGGCAAACTCGGGGACTTTCTTCAAAATCACAGTTGAGAGATATGGTTCCACATTATGAGGAGCTGAGTTCCACATTTTAGAGATGGAATTTTGAGAGACCTATGGTTTGTTTGTTTGTGTCTTTCGGCTTTTCCTGGTTAGGGGTCGCCACAGCGGAACTCCGGTCCGCTAATGATTGGTAGTTGATTTTTACGTGCCAAGTTACCAGCCCTGACGCACAACCTTCAACGAAGGTACGCCAATTGACGCATGTCTCCATGCAGAAGATGCTCTGACTGAGAATCGAACCGGACAGCATCTTACTGTAATGATTGTAATTCACTGTTTACTCAAAAAAGTCACAATTTTGTGAAGGGCACAGTCATAGCATCATGTGTTAAAAATAAGAGACTTGCCTCAAAATTGGGACTGTTATGTTGGCATTTTTCTTTATTATAACTTGAGTCTTAGTAATTTTTTAAGGTTCATTTGGTTAGCCCACCTTGTGTAAATATGATCCCCTAAAGAATTCCAAATGATTTAAATTTGTAGCACTGAATATAAATATTTTGTGTGCTTCTTTTGTTACAGTTTGCATGAAAATGTTACGGGGACAAATTTTGGTAGACAACTGCATTCAAGCATCTGCACTGGTTTTTCCACATTATTTCCCTCCTACTTGCAATATTTCATGCAGACCATCTGGAGACTGGCAAAAAGATTATAGTGCCACTACCACTGTTGTATTGGGAGCATAGGCAGTCACATTTTGATTATGGTACTGACATAGTAGGTCAAGATAAGGAGGATGTAAATGAGACCTATGATAATATTTGTAGGGTGAGGGAGACAAAGTATATTGCAGAAAAATGTTCTTCCCCATTGGGTACAATACCCAGTGAATGTATTGTTGCAGGCATTCCTCTCTCTAGTATCTGACACCATGGTAAGTGAAATATGACTAAAAGTTCCATCAGAAGTTGTGGCAAAATATTTCAAGAAGTTTGTGAAACTTGTAGTCTGTTTTTTTTTTATGCCCAAGCAAGTAGTTTGTAGTTGGGTATATTTGCTTGTAAAAGGATCAAATACTGTTTGGCTACAGTCAGTTTTTTGGTTTGCTTCATGGTAATAGGATTTGTCTTTCTCTTCCATAAACATGCATCTGGAGCATTTCTTCCCGGGCCTCCGCTGAAAACAGGCTCTGTGGAACCTAGTCGGACATTCCCGGTCAACAAATGTTAAATAAATAAAATAAATACATTTGTCCAGTATTTTCATTCATTCTCTGGACTAGTTTGGTAGCCAGAACCTTTTCAGCACTCAGGTGTTACATGGCAGTGCAACTAACCCTCAGAGGTGGTGACAGTCCTTCGCGGGACACACTATCTAATAAAGCAAACAGACTGATGCGCCTTTTGCAGGACGCACTGTCCAGTAAAGCAAACAGACTGATGCACCTTTTGCAGGACATACTATCCAATAAAACAGACTGATGGACACTATGGAGGGACACTATGGAGGAACACAAGTTTACTTGTGGCAGTCATAGACATCCTAGCCAGGATTCAAACTGAAGAGCCAAGTGTTATGAGATGAGCACTACTGACCATTCACCTCCCTGATGATGGATAGAGTGGAAACTAAAGCAAGATTTTAAATGATCAATGCTATGAAATTGAACAGGAATGCAGTTTAAGAAATATTTACTTCTTCCCTCATATATTTTGAAGTAAACTTTTTTAAATGAGTAGATTGGTAATTTTTTGAATTTTGTTTATTTCCATTGCAAAATACAACCTGTATTTACACTATTTCCAAATAAATACTGTGGTACTTCTGAGTAGTAAATCTGACTTGATTCAATTTTTGAACAAAACTTTCCATTACTTTTGATTTTCATACTTGCCCACATAAAAATGCCCTGAACTTTTGGGTCTATATTAGAACATCGAAGTTTCAAAACTAAAATCATCGAACATACAGAACAGTGAATTTTTTCCTAGGGAATAAATTTGTTGTTCCAAAACACATACACACAACACAAGCACACCATACAAATAGCAGTCCACACACATACACCTAAAATGTTACACCTAACCCTATACTAAACTATACACACACCACCAACCATCCACTTACCTTAACCCAAACCCTAACGTCAGTCACTATCGCACACTTACCTGACCCGCGCCCTAACCCTAACTCACCTACCCCGCCCTAACCTTCACATCCAGACAATCTCACACTTACCTGACCCGCGCCCTAACCCTAACTCACCTAACCTGCCCTAACCCTCACATCCACACAATCACATGCATACCTAACTCACCTAACCTGCCCAAACCCTCACGTCCACACAATCGCACGCATACCTAACCCGGACCCTAACCCTAACTACCCTAACCCGCACTCAGTCGCACACTTACCTGAACCCGACCCGTAACTTTCCACCACAGTGCTGAAAATACCGAATTCTTTCCCTAGGAAAAAATTTGGTTTTCTGTTGCTTCGATATTTTCAACTTTCGCGTAATAGGGTTCGATATTAGAACATTCAAAGTTTTGAAACTTCGATGTTTTAATATAGACCCAAACCTTTTAACTGCAGGTTGTGACTTAAAATACTGGATTGTCCGTGCAACTTAGAAGATGCTGTAATTTTTTAAAAATATTTTTATCAACAAGTTATGAAATACATGCTTAGAAATGCTGACAGTAGTCCATGTTGCTCTCTGCTCAGATGCATCGTTTTTTCCAGTATTTTCATTCTTAAAACTCTCAATTTCTTAACGCAAGAAGTTTGGGCAAAGCCAAAAATAATAGAGGGACAACAATCCAAAGTCAGTGATAGGTTTTAAATAGTTCTTAAAAAGTTACTAGAATAACAGGTTTTGCATTAGCCTGTATTTATGCCTGTCATTATTTAGTAACTTCAGTCATTACCGATTCACCAGAAAACCACAAATTTTATGAGGAACAGCCCGACATAGGCAAAATTCTGTGAAATTCTGGACAGTTGAGAGGTGAGTTTCTTCTAGGGGAAAATACTAACATTAGTTTTGATTAGAACATTCTGAACTGGCATTACATTATTGTAGTTGGTATTGTATGTTGTAAATATTGATGTCAGTAGAAAAAAGAAATCGTATCAGGGTGATGTGTAAGGAGATTAATATTTTCTTGGGTAGTTTTATTTAAGACTTCTGTGGGCAGAGGTCGGATCAGCATCCAATGCTATTTACATACAGAATTAATGCATCCATTAATCAGTTGTTTGCTTTATACTAAGATCAGCCATCCAAGACAACAGTGTGTCATGTTGATAAGGGAAAAGGCCAGGTTAAGAATCACAAAAGAAAGGAGTAACGCAGATTGAAATAGGTAAGGAATCAAAACTTGTGTATTTACGACGCTGTCAAGTAGGCATTCGTACAATATTGCAAGTCATAGAAATACAAACACTTGTCAAAAATAATTGCAGATCTAAAGCAGCCTGCAGTTCAAGGATGCAGACAGATTACTTCAGAGTTGAAGATGGACAGGAGTATAAATTGTGACTAAAATCACACATATGACAGAGTGAAAGTTTTTGAGGAGTAGAGAACTGCAGGGATATTGTTACTTGTAAAACCTGTTGCATTTTATATAAACTTTAAGTAAATATTTGTTGTATTTTAGCTGGATGGACTACGAGTACCATTCCAGCAAGAGCTGAATGTTTGTATTCTTTATAAAGATATATTTGTGAAAAAGTTTGATAAACTTTAATCGGCAGTTAGACTTAATGTGTTTGTATTTAAAAAAAAAAGCTGAGAAAAAATTACTAACAGGACAAAAGCAATCTTAGCTAACTGTAATCTAGAGTTGTCCTTAATGTGTTTTTAGCAAAATTATTGAAAGAAGCAGAGTCTAGAATAAAAAATACAAAGTGTGAATATGGCTGTACTCTGCAAGTGATTTTAGAATTTTGGTCAGTCAGTCAAATAAATCTTTTGATGTTAAGTTGTCAAACTCGCCTTTATTCTTGCTGGTTGGTTCGGAGCTGATCCTTGGCTCCAACTCGGCACTTGCTAAGCTCGAGAGCTAATTTTACCAGCTCGAGGCAACTCTATATCCCATGATGCAAGGCGTGACTACCCCAGATCTCGTTTGCCGCTTCGCGAAGAGGTCTCCTTTTACCAGCTCAGGTAAAGTCTTAGTAGTATTATACTAAAGTCAGTCAGAAAATTTTTCTTTTTTCCTATTTCTTTCCCTTAATAGTTAAAGTTAACTAATACCTACCTATCTTACCCTATATTCCCTTTCTCCTTGTATAGGGATAGTTTTTTTTCCACCCTCAGGCCTTAAGCCTCCCTTCCATTATTTTTCTGTCGGGAAGTGTGGGTGTGTTATTAAATTTTTTCCCTTTTATTAACTAACTGTGTGACTGGTGTGTGTGTGTGTTTTTTGGGTGGGCATACCATGTCCAAAGAAGTAAAGGTCTCAGGCTTCAAGAAGTGTGACTCGTGCTGTCAGAAAATGTCTCTGACAGACGGTCACACGTCTTGTGTGTACTGCCTGGGGCCTCTACACCTGCAGGACTCCTGTGCTATTGGTCACTCCTTCAGCCAGAGAGTCCTGCAGGAACGTAGGAACAAATTAATCCTACATGGCTTGTTGAAGCCAGAGGGCTCCCCGACCAAGACTGGGTCGGGAAAGCCCTCTAAGCCACCTAAAGCCCAGGCTGTGGTTCCAAAGCCTTCGGCTGTGGCTCCGACTCCTTCGGAGTCGAGATCGGCTCCAGCTGGAGCCGATCTTTCTATCTCTGAGGTGGTGCTATCGGTGCCGGCTGGCTCCGATACACTTGCACCGATGTCGATGTCTGCTCCGGCCGGAGCCGACATATCTTTGACCAGGACTGGTGCCGATAAGCTGTCTGCTCCAACTGGAACCGAAGGGTCTTCGGCTCCGATGGCTCCTTTCAAGAAGAGATCTCGGTCTCCTTCCCTGGAGTCGATTCACTCGGCTCCGGGATCTCCTCTGCTTTCGGAGCGGAGCCATCAGAGCCGATCTTCAAGGTCTTCCAGGCTGTCAGACCATGACTTGGAGAGGGTGGTAAGTAGACTGCTGAAATCACAGGCACTGGCCCAGATGCTCCATAGCCCATCTCAGCAGACGACTGCTATCCCCCATCCCTCTGAAATTCCTCCTCCGACTCTCCTTCAGAGATCGGAGCCGGAGCTTCTCGGAACATTGACCGTTGGTGTGCCGGAGCCGATACCTCCCCTGTCGGCTCCGTCGTCTTCGACTCCGATCTCCTCCATGAGACCTTCCTTGGAGGGATCCGGTCATCGGGTCTCCCTTGTCGGCTCTGAGGGGGCGAGTGGCATCGGACCCTTGTCCAACCCCGCTCTTCCTCTTGGAGCTTCGGCATTGGTGAGCTCTGCACTGACATCAGCCTCGGAGCCTTCTCTTTCGGCGGGACCGGGGATTCCTGTTTCTTTGGAGTGGGAGTCTTCTGGCCTCCCTGGAAGGGGAGCCTTTGAGGTGATGAGGAGTGTTCTAGCCCCGGAGTTGAGTCAATGGTCAATTCCATTAGCTCCTCCCTCTTCGGTGCCTGTCGATGTCTCTTCCCATTCTCTTGCTCCCGGACCTAGAGATCCATCGCCCCAGGTTTCCCCATTGGGAAGAACTTCCTCTTCCGAGGTATCTCCTGATCCTTCGGGAGAACCCCCGCGTAAGAGGACGTGCAAGAGGAAGCACACTGACTCCCCCGAGTCTACGACATCAGATACTGACTTAGATGAGTCGGAGGGTTCCCCACGGTCCCCCTCTGAGGATGTCTCATTTTCAGACATCCTGGAACTCCTTAAGCAGAGGGGGAACTGGCCTTCCATTAACCCCTCCGAGGATGAGTCGGTATACCTGGAGGCTTTTGGATCTCGACCCTCCACCTCCTGGGTGTCTCCGCCTTTCGACCCGCTCATGGAAGTGGTGGCTCGAAAGGCGTGGGCGGCCCCGGATTCTGTGGAACCAGTCCCCAGGAGGCCCTCTAAATTCATCATGGCCCCCTCAGACAAACAGTTTCTCACCAAGGGTGTCCCTGTTGATGCCATGGTGGTGGCAGCTGCCACCAAGAGGGAACTTGCCGATCCTTCTGTACCTGTCCATCCTCCTAACAAGGACTCTAGGACCATGGATAGGTACGGTAAGTGGATGTTTTCTTCAGCGACCTTCCCTATGCACTCGCTGAACTATCTCTGTCACTTTACCTGGCTTCAGAGAGATATTCTCAAGGAACTAGGTGAGGTAGTTCAGGATCTGTCAGCTGCTGGGGCTCAAGAAAAGATTGCCTCACAGCTTGGAATCCTAACTTCTATAACTAACTCCTCCATGCGGCTCATTTCTTATGCAGCCGATGGGGCGAGTAGAGCCGCAGGCACAGGAGTGGCACTTAGGCGTCAATCCTGGATGCGGCTTTGTAATTTTTCAGACCCCTTTAAGGCGTCCTTCACTAATACTCCCTTCGATGGTTCGGCTTTGTTTGGACCTCAGGTGAAGGACACATTGACCAGGTGTGAGCAAGACGGCAAGACTCTTTCTGCCGTAGGAGTCCATTTCTCCACCCCTTCAAGACCCTATCCCAAAGGTCAGAGGGGAGGGGAAAATGTGGTTCCGTAAATCTCAGGGAGTCACGCCGGACGCACGTGGTCAGTTTACCCCCAGAGGCAGAGGGGGTAATAACAATAGACGCCGCCCCAGGGGCAGAGGGGGTCCGCAGAACCAGGGTAACAGAGAGCCTCTCTCTGATAAACCCTTCCAGCACCCCTGAGGTGTTGCCCGACTGTCCACCCTTGGAGGCAGTCGGGGGAAGATTGTTGCTGTACCCAGCAGCCTGGCGTTCCCTTTCTCAAGACAAATGGGTACAGTCGATCATATCCGAGGGTTACAATATCCCTTTTGTGAGATATCCTGTTCCTCATCAATCCCTCCCGGACGTTTCACCCGGTCTAAGGGAGTTGGCAAAACTGGAGGTATCAAAGCTCCTAGCAAAAAGAGCCATCCAACTAGTGCCAGCAGACCAAGTAGGATCCGGAATCTACTCAAGATTCTTTTTGGTTCCCAAAAAGACAGGAGATTGGAGACCAATTTTAGACCTCAGCAAACTAAACAAGTTTGTCAAGAAGGCAATGTTCCGGATGGTCACACTTCAGTCCATTCTACCCTTTTTGGGCAGGGACAACTGGATGTGCTCAATAGACCTTCAGGATGCATACTATCACATAAAAATTCACAGGCGCTCCAGAAGGTTTCTCCGCTTTCGGCTGGGGACCAGTCATTTTCAATTCAGAGCCCTGCCCTTTGGTCTCACTACAGCCCCCAGAGTGTTTACCAAATGTATGGCAGTGGTCACGGCTCACCTGAGACGTCAAGGATTCCAGCTGTTTCCGTATCTAGATGACTGGCTCCTCTCTGCCACCACCAGGCATCAACTTCTCAAGGCCAGAGACTACACTCTTCACACCTGCAACCAACTGGGGATTTCTATAAACTTCGAAAAATCTTCACTGTCGCCTTGCCAATCTATTACCTTTATAGGCGCAGAATTAGACACTGTCAGGATGTCAGCAAGACTCACAAACCAAAGAATTCTGGACATCCAAAAGTATGTTCGGATCATACTACTCAGCAAAAAGATCAGGGCCAGATTTGTCCTGAAGGTGCTAGGTCTTATGGCTGCGGCCATCGTACTGCTTCCTTTAGCTCGCTTCCACATGCGTCTTCTGCAGTGGATGTTGTTCACCCAGTGGTCCTTCCAGCAGCTCCCCATGCGCCACGAGATCTTCGTGATGCAATCGTGCAAGAGTCACCTAACCTGGTGGATATCTTCTCTGCAACTCCATCAGGGCCGACTATTTGTTCCCCCAGTCCCAGTTGCCACAGTCACTTTGGATGCCTCTCTGATCGGGTGGGGGGGGGACATTATCAGGGCAGGATGGTCCATGGGACTTGGCAACCCATAGAATACCATCTGCACATAAATGTCCTAGAGATGAGAGCAGTGCTTTTAACGTTGCAAGCCCTCAGTGACTTTCTTCCTTTAGGGACTATTGCAGTTCAGACGGACAACATGTCCGTAGTCTGGTATATCAACAAACAGGGCGGGACCAGGTCCTATCCACTGTGTCGTGAAGCTCTCAGACTCTGGCAATGGGCAATCTCCTCTCATCAGTTTCTGATAGCAACGCATATCCCCGGGAAATCCAACCTGTTAGCGGACAGACTGAGCAGAGCTATTCTCATGCCACACGAGTGGTCTCTCAAACAATCAGTAGTGGACGAGATTTTTCAGAAGTGGGGCATCCCTTCCTGCGACCTTTTTGCTACACCCCAAAACAGCAAATGCCCAGACTTCTTCTCCCTCTTTCCACTACCAGGCCATCCCCCCAGAGATGCTCTAACCCAGGATTGGCCCCGGGGACTTCTTTATGCCTTTTCTCCATTCCCGCTGATACCTCAAGTGATTCAGAAAGCTACCGTCTTGAGAGCCAAGTTGATTGTCATTGCCCCTTACTGGCCTCGACAAATTTGGTTTCTGTCCCTACATCGTCATCTCTTGGTTCAGCCTTGGCATCTGGATCCAGTTCCAGATCTTCTGACCCACCATTCGGGTCATCTGCACCAGGCCATTCATTCTCTCAACCTCACTGCTTGGTTGCTCCACTTCCTTCCTTAGCCAGGCTCCCTATGATTTCTAATCCTGTGCAAGATATCATAGTAGCTTCTCTAAAGTCCTCTACCAGAAGGATTTATGCTAGCAAATGGCAGCGTTTTTCCTTTGGGGCAAAGTCTAGGGACATAGATCCCTTTACTGCTCCAGTACAGTCAGTCTTGGACTTCCTAGCTGAGATTCTTCAGTCAGGTTCTTCTTCCTCTACAGTTAAGGTCCAGCTGGCAGCAGTCTCAAATTTTCATGTTGGCTTAGCGGACCAAAACATAATGTCTCACAAGCTTTGCAAAGCCTTTCTTAGAGGGATCTTTCTTCTGAAACCTCCAATCAAAGATCCCCCTCCGCAATGGGACATGAATTTAATGCTGGCATCCTTGATTCTACCCCCCTTTGAACCGGCTGCTACATGCTCATTAAAATTTCTTTCCTGGAAGACAATTTTTCTGGTGGCTGTTACTTCAGCCAGGAGGGTGTCTGAACTTCATGCTCTCTGTGTCCGTCCCCCGTACTTGGTTTTCCACAAAGATAGAGTATCTTTAAGAACTAATCCATCTTCTTTGCCCAAGGTTGCTTCCCAGACCAATATTAACCAATCTATTGATTTGCCAGTTTTTTTCCCTAATTATTCTGACAAAGCGGAACAGAAACTTCACTGTTTGGATGTCCATCGCCAACTCAGATATTACTTGGACAGAACTAAACAATTCTGAAAATCTGATCAACTGTTTCTTTCTTATGCAGAAAACAGGAAGGGTCTGCCGGTCTCCAAGGTGACCTTATCCAGATGGCTGTCTTCTACCATTTCTCATGTTTATCTCCTTAGGGGCAAGCAACTGCCCTCGAAACCAAACGCACATTCTATAAGATGCCTATCCACTTCTACAGCTTTTCAGGATAGGCTACCTATTGACACCATTTGTGCGGCAGCCACTTGGGCCACTCCTCACACCTTTGTCTCTCATTACAAATTGGACTTGGCCTTCAGAGACACGGCTAGGTTTGGTTCCACAGTTCTCAAGAGTCTGTTCCATTGAGCCACCCAGGATAGAAGTGCTAGGGACGCGGTCCCATCCAGCAAGAATGAAGGCGAGTTTGACAACTTAACATTAAGAAGTTATGTACCTACCATAACGTTCCATGTTAGTTGTCTTCTCTCGCCTTCTTTCTTGCGTCCCTCCCTCCTTCCCCCTAGCCTGGACAGACCTTAAAGTTGTACTCTTCTCTGGGTACGATCCATTCCTTCTATGGGCCCCAGTAGGAAGTGTCACTAGTATCTAGTGGTTACCTTTCTTGGTTTCTTTCCACATTTAGTTCCTCTTCTTCCTTTCTGGGAAGAAGGTTACTGGCAGGGTTTTTTCTATAGCTACCAAACGAGATCTGGGGTAGTCACGCCTTGCATCATGGGATATAGGGTTGCCTCGAGCTGGTAAAATTAGCTCTCGAGCTTAGCAAGTGCTGAGTCCCATCCAGCAAGAAAGAAGGCGAGAGAAGACAACTAACATGGAACGTTATGGTAGGTACATAACTTCTTATTATAGCACTGCATAGAGAACTAATACAAATGACTAAAGAGTCCAGTTCACAATAGTCTGGTATTTTGTTTTCTCACCTACCTTTTGCTAGGAAATTTAAAATTTACTTCATAACAGTAGTTATTGGGACTCTTCAAATGACAAACACTCAAAATTTATTATACTTAGTAAGCTTTACACACTCCATGAAAAAGTTTCATCAAAATAAAAGGACTAAAAACTGCAACCTGTGTGTGTGTGTATATTTACACACACAAACACATTATATATATATATATATATATATATATATATATATATATATATAAAGTCAGTAAAACAATTGTTGTATTGCATGACAAAAACAATTTCACGCTAAAAGATGCTGAATCAAACCAATCAAAATATTACTTACGATTTGCTGTATTAGTGTTGTCATGTTTCAGATTTAGTGCTAACTGTTGAAATTATCTAAGCGCTGCAAGCATCAGCATTCAGTAATGGCTGGTGAAAGGTAACAGTGCAACACAGTAGAATGTAACTGCTTCCCAAGTATCACATTATGTGTTTTGTAATACATGGATAAATGCAACAAAGTGCCATATAACACATGTTTATTAGTAACTAATGATATATATCAAAGTCCTCTTTGCTGCTGGACTTCACAAAATTACACAATATCTTTAGCTATGTAAATCCAATTAATTCTGTTGACAGCTGCACTGCAGTGTCTGGAATGTGTAACAAGTATGACAAAGTCCGTGAGGATGTGTTCTAACCTCCATGAAGCATGCTCTTAGACTGAATGGTCTAGATTTCGTATACAGCATGACATGTGGCTTTCTGTAGCTGTCTTGTCAGCATTTAAAGATAAATATCCCATATCTTAAACCAGTTTTATATGCATAATTGCCATTCACTTCAACATGCTGCTTTTCAGTGAGTCATTAGTTGTCTTGAACAGTTTACTGAAACATGATTCAGCAATCCCAGCTTTTGACATCCTAGAATGGTAAAGATAGTACTTGTATGCCCCCCCGAATTTGCAGTATCCATGGTAAGACTCGGAAAGAGATTTTGCTCGGTAGTGTTAGCTGAATAGTTCACTATACTTCATGAGATATGTATGGATCAAGAAATTAGATACTGCTGTATAAATAACTCTAATAGATCCTGATGCATGCCAATAAAATAACAGAAATGTGATGCTGAGATCTATTAAATACTTCAAACTATTTATTTCAAAACAGAGTAGTGAGGGCTTTCATTTCTTAGCACTGAATTGGAACTTTAAAGAAATGAACCATCATATCTACATTAAATAGCACCCACAGTGTCATGTGACACAACAGAAATAAAAATCATACTAATAATTGCACGTACAAAAATGCATACAAACCAGTTTTATGATTCCTAAATTCAGTGCATGGTTTTTCACAGGCTCGATCACATCCAGGCACTAACAAAGCCCAGCCAGATCAGCTTTCAAAGTCAGAAACATTGTGCCAGGTTCTTCCCACACTAAAACAGCTGTCCTCCATGACTGGCTTCCCCAGTAGAATGCATAATGGATGCTCTTCTGAGAGGGAGCTTCCAGGTTCCTCCCATACTGTTCTCCATCTATTTCTTCCTTGAGATGTACTATCTGTTCAGAGTCAGTATGATTTAGACTGGTAAAGGATGATGTGTGTTTGTAAATGTTAAGATTGACATGGGTGTCATTCCATCCCTCTCCGTTTCTGGTGAGGATTGGGTTAGCTCCACAACTCCCACCAGAGAAGCTCTTTCCACTTTGAGTTTTGGTACTAGTGGCTTCAGAGCCATCCACCTTCAGAGAGCTTCCTACATCTTCACCAGCAGAACTGGATCCCTTGCTGCTAACTACTAAGTGTCTGAATCATTAGACTTAGATTGCTTTGGACTTGATGGAGTCTTGATGCTGATCCCTTGACCTCGGGTCTTCAACACTGTCTTCAGTGCTGACTCTTTTTTTGATACTATTTTTGGAGTTGGAAACTTCAGCTTTTGAGGTATCTACTCCTATGTTGATGTCAAAGCCATACTGTCTATCAGCATAATTGTCTTTATTCTTGGTTCCACTGACATCCACCTCTTTGGAGACCAACAGAGTACTGACTTGGAGGTCTCCAATACCAATGGATTTAGTATCAGCTTTACAGTTTGAGGGGATCATAGCCTGTACATCTAAGCAAGCAGGAGATATTCCATAGACTTTGATTTTATCCCAGGCACTCCTTGGTCTATAGCCTTACCTTGTTCCCATCTTTCCCATGGACAGGGCAGATCTGAAAGCCTTAAGCAATGCATGTGGTTTGCCATGAGTTTTTGAATGTCTTAGACAAGTACTCACTGGATCTGCCATGTAAACATACATAGAAGAGGATGCATATTGACTCCACATTAGAGTTCCTCACCCCAGACATTGACCTTGATAAAGAGGAAGGTCCTCCAGAGGGTGCCAGATTTGGTGAACTATTGGAATTAATGCAGCAGAGGGGATTTTTTAACCAAGTAGCTCCTGTCAATACCCTCTCTACCACCAATCCAACATACAACCAGTGGGAGGAATCATGCATGAAGTACAGGAGGCAGACCTTTAGGTTTCCTCAGAGAGGAGGTTCTCTCTGAAGCGTAAAGGTCTGCCTCCTGTACTTAATACTTGATTCCTCCCACTGATTGTCTGACAGTCTTGGTGGAGAGGGCATGGCAGGAGCCACTTGGGTAAAAAAAATCCCAATATTGGGGGACTTCCAATATGGCTGCACACTGATAAACAGTATAACTTCAGTTCTCCCAGTGTGAAAATGGAAACTGATAAAAGGAGTGCTACTGAAAATGTTTTTTGGTAAAATCCATTTACTGGCTATTAAATACACTGATAGGATGCCAGCAAAGAAGAAATTTGGAAAACCTGAAGGAAAATCAACCAGAAAAGGTGAAGAGGAAATACTGTGTGGGAAAGATTCTGCAGCTATTCAGCAAAAAGTAGTTCCAGCTTCAGCTTTGGTTCAGGAGATGGCTTCCACTAATTTAGTGGAAATAAATAAATAAAATGCAGACAGAGATGATTAAAATTAATGAAACATTGAAGAAATATATCAGTTCAGACAAAGGTTGGAAAAAATAGAGTAAACTTTAATTATCTATTCAGATGAACTGATAAAACCACAAAAATCCCAGGCTGACTTGAAGAAAAAGCTGGTTGAATATGAGGTTTCTCAAGAAAAGCTGTTTAAACAATAATAGAGTTAGAAGACCGAGTGTACAGAGAAAACCTGAGATTTTCTTTTCTGCTGTACCAAAGAAACTGGATACAACAGACTGTATTAATTTTATGAAAGCACAGCTAAATAACTGGAATGGTGTTCCACAGCAGAATTTGTTAACTGGAAGGGCACATTGGATGTATGCTCCAAACCTGACCAACAGAAAGCAAGCCAAGACCTATATTATTAAAGATGTAATCATACCAGCAGAAAGACTTCATCCTGACAAAACTGTGGTAGAAGGACATAGTATTAAGAAGTGGAGACAACAGAGTATTTGTAGAAAATAATTCTTCACTGTATATCAGACAGGAGGGAAGCAAATTTATCCCCACAATCATTGAATGTCAAAAGGCAGGTGTGTGAGATTGAAGCTGCTGTATCCAGCTGTCTTCAAACCCCCCCCCCCCCCCCAGAGGATCAGTCATTTTTACAACAAAACAGGCAAATAAGGAAATAGTTTACCCAAAAAAGAAGTGGACTCATCTGCTCTTTCTTTTGACAGTTAGGGTCATAGAAAGACTTTGCCAGTGAAACCTTTTCTAATGTTACAAAGAAGAATGCATGAAGGACAGAAAAAAAAGCACAGGACTTGACTAGAAGAATCAGCAGAACCTTGGACTTGAACCAGAGTCTGTTGTTGGGTGATGGAGATGAACAGGAAGATGACCAGCAGCTCTGCAATTGCTGAATAAATGGAAGACTATAAAGCATCTTATCAAATTTGTGAAATATGTTTTGCAAGAAAAAGTGGCTAAATAACACTGAACTTCTGTTGACTTTATTAAATGTGTGGGTGTATTGTAAAGCATATACCTCACTTTATATCATTAATGTTTAGAAGTACACCAAAAAGGAGGAAAGCTAACTCTAAGTAAAAAATTTTTTTCTTAGTAATTGTATAAATTATTTCATGATATAAACTGCATGTTATATAGAGTAAAACAGTTTTGTGTAGTCCGGGGCCTTTTAAATGTGGGAGGACTCTCTTCCATTGACCGTTGTACATGTTAGATACTTAAGTAAACAAGTACTTTTTTAGCTGTATGAAATACAGGCTCTGATGTTGTTTTTTTCATTCTTCCTCAATGTATGGGTTATGGATCCAATTGCATTCTACAGATTTCAGATCCAACTCTGAAGCTCCTCCCTCTACCCATAATACCCAACTCCATCTCCAGTATCTCAGATCTCATTTGCCACCATCTTACATGGATGTGGATCCTCTCTCTGAGCACTTTGTATAGGTTTTTGGCTAACTGTAAGTACTTTTTCTTCTCAAAAAATGTCTCTCTCTCTCTCTCTCTCTCTCTCTCTCATATTTAAATTAGAAGTTTACTCCCTTTAACCTTTTCAGGAGTTTTTTTTATTTCTGTTAGCGTAATTAATTCAGAGAGTAATTTTCTTAAGTACCATTGTTGGTACTCTCTACTTTTCTTTCTCTTGTCCTTTTTCATACCCTTTTTAAAAAGGATATTCTTTAATACCACAGTGATTAGTTTTTCCAGCTTTTTCTATAGTGTAAATATATATATATATATATATATATATATATATATATATATGTTTATATATATATATTTAATATATATATATATATTTAATATATATATATATATATATATATTTTTTTTTTTTTTTTCTTTACTTCTTTCACTTCTTGTTCTGTAGCTTAGTGTTGCTTTGGCTGAAAAGCCTATACAATTTAAATAATGTACTTCCTGTAGGCACAAAATTCTGAATTCAGATGCTCACAGGGAGTGCTTTTATTATTTAGGGACAGCACATCTAGGTATGAACTGTGCCATTTGTTCAGGGCTTAAGTCCAGGGCTATAGCTGACAGATGAAACCAGTTAACCCTAAAAGGGTTACTACCCCATCATCTTCCTCTGAGGCACAACCCTGTCATTCCGTGCACTCCTTCTGCTCAACCCATGAATCCAAAACCATCAGATGTGATCCTGTGTGCTCCTTAGACAACAAGAACCCATTCTTCTGAGTTTTCCATAGACCCTGTATCTCCTTGGCTCCATTCTCCTCTATTGCAGACTCCGAGGAAGCACTGCAGACCTCCATCTACCACCTCATCTCTCAGGTCCTGTAGAAGTCTCTATGAAGCAGAAGTGGATAGGATAATGAGAAAGTTCCTCAGACCCAGAAGGGTGTTATATACAGGCTCAGTCTCCCATCGAATTGGTGAGCCTTCCATCCACTTGCCATACAATTGTATCTCCTTTTTCTATTTGTCCTTATGTTTTGGAATCTCAAAATCTGAGAGTTCTGAGAATACCAGTGTCAGAGCTGAAGAGAATAATGTCTTTGACCCCAACTGTCTCCCTGACCAGTTTTGCTCCTTATTTCCTTGGATTGGGATCAGTCTCAGAGGCAAAGTGTCAGCGTTGGATCCATGGAGCCTGGATCAACTGCAATGTTGTTGGAGCCTTTCTTGCTACTCAGAGCCTCACTGCTGTATAGCTCAGGTCTGTCCCTCTCCTTGAGACATGGATCTGGTTAGAGTCATGGCTTGCCTTCTTTGGAGGTCTTGGTTCTGGTGTGGCTGGCCATGGCTTCCATGGGTCTGTCTGCCTTTGAGTTTGCAGAGAAGGCATTTTCTCATTCAAGAGATCCAGTTTGTCATACATACTCGGATCCTACATGCTGTCCCTCTTTGGTTCTGAGCTGTTATCCCATCAGACCTACTCCACAGGGAGAGCCAATACAAAGTAGTTTCCAGACGGTCCCCATAAAGGAGCTATCCCTCTGTTCAGACACTTCTCCAGAGCATCCTGCTGAGGAGGTTCACTGAAAGAGAGCATACAAAAGGAGGCACATAGATTCCCCTCTGGAATCCCTCACCAAAGATACCGACTTCAACGAAGGTGAAGGGTTCACCAGATCACTACCTGATGACGTCTCCTTTGGAGACATTTTGGAAATCCTTAACCAAAAAAGGTGGTTGGTCCTCAGATGACCCTTCTCCGGAGGAGTCAGTATTCCTGGAAGCTTTTGGTTCTGGCCCATCTAAATCTTGGGTGGCTCCCCTGGCTGATGAGCTTATCGACCTAGTCACTTTGCCAGACATGGAAGGAACTAGGTTCTGTTGAACCAATCCAGTGTCAACCATACAAAATTTTAGCCCCTCCAAAAGATAGACCACAAAGGGGTCCCTGTTGATGTTATATTTGTGGCGACAACCACCAAGAAGGAGCTAGCAGAACAGAGCTCCTCTGTCCACCACCTAATAGACAGTCCAGGGCACTGGACAGATTTAGAAAGCATGTATTTGTATCACCAAACTTTGCCTTCAGGTCCTTGAACTATATGGTGCACTTTACAAGACTGCAGAGGGATTTGACTAAGTAACTCTCAAAGTCTCTCTGAGTCCATGTCGCCAGAGGATTGTAAAAGATCATCCTCGCAGCTGGACACTCTTTTATCCATATTGAATGTGTGTATGAGGCTAATTTCACATGCAGCAGGAGGTACCTGACGGGCAGCTGGTTCAGATGTTGCCATAAGGAGACATGCCTGGATGCAGTTATGTGACTTTGAGGAGCCCTTCAAGTCTTATTTCATCAATTCTTCCTTTGATGGAACTTCCTTGTTTTGGCTCTTTTGTGAAAGAAACACTTTCCTGCAGTGAACAAGAAGTAAAGACACTGCTGTAGGGATTTGCTTTTCTACCCATCAGTGATCCTTCTCTAGGAATCATAGAGGAGCAATGAAATGTGGTTCTGTAAATCCCAGGAATCTTCACAGGATTCACGTGAAGACAACTCCCTCAAAGGTGTTGGAAGGAGTTCTAATGGGAGATTCTGTTTTCATGGCAGAGGAGGCCTGCAAAATCAGGGCTATTGAGATTCTTTTCTGAATAGACCCTTTAAGGACCCCTGAAGGACTGCCCGACTGCTTGCCTCTGGAGACAGTTTGAGGACTTTTGTCCTTGCATCCAGACATCTCAGCTGCTATAACAAACGTTTCTTGGGTACTGAGCATAATATCCAGAGGTTATTTTATACCATTTTTCAAAACACTCCCTCCCAAGAGAAACAAGGTTCCAGAAGTTCAACCCAGTCATAGAGAAGCTGCAGTCAAAGAAGTTCAGAAGCTGTTGGACAAAAGAGCCATCCAGGTGGTCCCACCAGACCAGAGAGGGTTTGGAACTTACTTGAGGTTCTTTTTATTAACAAAAAAAACAAGGGGCTTCAGATCAATTTTGGATCTAAGCAATCTAAATCAGTAAGTGAAAAACTCAAGTTCTGAAATCGTCATGGTCCAGTCCATTCTGCCATTTTTATGCAAGGATGATTGGATGTTCTCTCTAGATCTTCAGGGTGCATACTATCACATCACAATAAACAGGCAGTCCCAAAGACACTTGTGCTTTCTGCTGGGAGCCTAAGTGTATGGCAGTGGTAGCAGCTCACTTGAGACTGCAAGGATCCGGCTGTTTCCATACTTAGGCAATTGGCTCCTAACTGCTCCAAGCAAGCATCTTCTAGAACAGTCCAGGGAGCATTTGCCAATCTGTAGGCATTACAGTCAACATTTCAAATCAAAGCTATTACTAGTACAGAGCCTGAAGTTCATCGATGCTCATTTGAAGACAGTAAGTTAAATTGCTTCTTTACCTACCATCATGTGGCCAGGATCAAATCTCAGGCTCAACAAATCCTTTCTCATCCTGCTTCTCCATCTAGACTGATTCTACAGGCTCTAGGTTTCATGTCACCATCTGTAGTATTAGTCCCTTTGATACGTTGCTATATGTATGTTCTCCAGTGAAATCTAGCTGCTCAGTATTCTATTCTTTGACAATCTCTTTCCTATCCAGTTAGACACAGTCATGTATGCAGAAACAATCTTCAGTGGAGGATCCAGTTGTCCAGTTAGATGATATTCTCATAGGCTGCTCCTTTGCTCTGTCTCTCCCAGTAGCCACAGTGACCACTGATGCCTCCAAACTGGGGTGGGGAGGTATTTCTTGTAAAGAATGGTCCAAGGCATGTGGTCCCTCCAAGAGACCAATTCACATATCAATTTCCTAGAGATGAGAGCAGTCCTACTAGCATTGCAGGCATTTCAAAATGTCCTCCCTCTGGGGACCATAGCTATTCAAACCAACAACAAATCTGTGGTCTGGTATATCAACAAACAAGGCAGAACTCAATCTTATCCCCTCTGTCGAGAAGCTATGAGAGTATGGCAGTGGTCGGTGTCCTCCAGCCATTCCTTGTAGCAATGCACATTCCAGAGAAATCCAATGCACAAGGGGACAAGCTCAGCAGGTCCATTCTGATGCTCATGAGTGGTCTCTCAATCAGTCAGTAGATCATAAAATTTTCTGTTGTTGGGGCCAACTTTGCTGCGGTCTGTTTGCTTCCCACCACAACAACAAATGCATCAGGTACTTTGCCCTGATCCCCCCACAGGGGGAGTCACTGAGAGATGCTGTAGACTATGCCTGGTCCTGTAGTTTCCTTAACACTCATCTCCCAGTACCTCTGATTCCAAAACTCTTACAGAAAGCTAGCCAGTTGAAGTGCTCAGTTATCCTCATTGCTCCCTTCTGGCCTTGTCAGGTCTGGTTCCCTTTCCTTTGGTCTCATCTTCGTTATCCTCCTGGAATAATGGACCCCGGTACAGACCTTTTGTCACATCCCTTGGGAATAAAGCTTCCCACTACTCAGGCCTTCAAACTAACTACATGCTTTCTCCAATTCCATTAATAGCTAGACAGCCCAGGCTCTTTCCTGGTTCATGGTATACTTTTGTCCTCACAGCAAAATGCCACTAGGAGAATTTACAAGAGCAAATGGAAAAGGTTTTCAATTTGGGCCCTAAAAACTGACATTGATCCTTTTACTGCCCCTATTTCTGCTGTATTGGTTTTTAGATTCTCTTTTTAAAGAAGGTGCTAGCATACCATATCATATTTTCACTCAGGCGACCATGCTTCTTGCTTGGGTGCTTCCAAATTATGTAAGGCCTTTCTAAGGGGTACCTTTCTACTCAGACCCCCAATGAAAGATCTGCCACCTCCCTGGGATTTAACAGTAGCACTTCAAGGCATAACTTGACAACTCTTTGAACTGTCGGCAAAAAACTGACTTAAAATTCCTATCTTGGAAAACAGCCTTTTTAGTTGCTATTGCTTTTGCTAGAAGGATCTTCAAAGCCCAATACACTGTTTTTCATAAATACAGGGTTACCCTATGAACCAATCCTTCTTTCCTACCAAAAGTGACTTCTGAATCAAATATAAATCAAACCATTCATTTACCAGTCTTCTTTCCAAAATTTTTGGACAAGGGAGAATACGTCTTTTGGCTGTAAATAGACCGCTATCTTTCTGCTTACGCAAAACAAAAGCTTTTTGAAAAAAAATGGACCAGCTATTTGTCATGATGGAGCAAAAACATTTGACAGAGTAAGCTGGGATTTTAGGTGTAGAGTATTGAAAGCATTTGCATTCTCTGGTACAGTAGTAAGGTTAATTAGAAGGATATATGAAGTATCGCAGGCAAATATTACAATGGGAGGTTTCTCTTAGATGACTTTTGTTTGAGTAGAGGAGTCAGGCAGGGGTGTCCTCTTTACCTAATGGCATTTGCTTTATATTTAGAGCCATTGGCAAAGAAAATAAGGAACACAGAAATACAAGGATATAATTGCTATAGTAATCAAGACAAGTTGGCTTTATTTGCATATGATATTATTTTGTACATTTGACAGTTTCATTTTTTTTAGGATATAAAATGAATGAAGATAAAACCAAGGCCATAGCCATAAATTATCTACCCACGCACAAAATGCTTTAGCAATACCCATATTTGTGAGGACATGATAAAATGAAGCAATTAGGAGTATGGATTAAATAGGCTTCTGTTATGGCAGCTAAGGACATCTGAGCAGAGTCTAAACAAAAGATAATATAAAAATTGAGAAACCGGCAACTCTTATTTATGGATATATAGATAGTTATAGTAAGATAAAAGTAGTGAAAATATTTTTAGTCCCTTTAGTCTTGTATACCAGTCAAACATACTTTTTATCAATCCGAGGAAAAGTTTTAGACCATTAATAAAGAATAGAAAGAATTTTTTTCTGGGAGGTAATGAAGGCATGAGTTAAGTGGAATAAGTTGATCCTTCGAATAGTACAAGGTGGTTTTATGTTTACCTGATTTGAAGGGATATTTTAGAGTTACACTGTTAAGGCTCGTACACATAACACAAGCAGAATTCAAAGTGGAAAGTGATGATGAAGTAAGCGGACAGAGTGGGATTTTGGAAGCAGATCCTTAAGGAGAATAATAACCATGCAGAATAGTATATTCATAAAGTGGCCGAACGTATTCTAAGAACTAAGCCAATATGAGAATGTAGAAAGGAGATTTTGTCAGTAGGGATGACTGCAAGTAAGGGTACAGAAAATAGGCAAGAGGGGGCTGGAATTTACTGTAGAAACCTAGCATAGGAACCAAGATATTGGGATCAAATAATTCAAGCAAGAAAGGTAATAGAGTGATATGCGGCCAAGAAGACATTTAAATTCCAGGGTACAGACTGCCTTCCCTAACAGGGCTTGATCTCAGAGTTCAAGCAAAGAGAAAGGGATATGGGAATTTTAAGTTAAGACCTGCTCTGGAATTTTTAGTTGAGTCTAGAACATAAGCACCTGTTAAAAAGGATAATTAGTAGGCCATATAAAATATTGCATTATAACTATAAACCCAATCAGATGAGATTAGAAAAGATTGGGAAGCGAGGCTGGAAATGTAATTTACAAGAAAACAACGAGAAGACATAAATATGACTCCCAAGTATGCAACCAAGTCCAGAAGGTTTAGGATCTTTGCTTTCTTCCAATTAACCGCACAGTTTCTCCAGTTCTGATGACAGTCAGAGATCTGATGTATTCAAATGGAATAGCCCAGATTCTCTCAGCTGCACAGAAAGAATCTATGTGCAACCTCTGCAAAAACAAATGGAAAAGGTTTTTGCTCTGGGTTTCCCAACATAAATTAGATCCTTTCATTACTCCAATCCCTTTGGTTTTTACATGTTCTCATCCTAATTTGTGATTATGAATGCAGTTATCCTGCCATTGAGGATCATTTGCTCAGCATTTCCAACTTTCGCAAGGAGCTTCATTCTTCTTTTTTGGCATCTCAAAATTTCTGTAGAGCCTTTGTCAAAGGCATCTTTCTGTTATGACCCCCTCTATAAGATCTTACTCTTTGGGACTTCAGCATTGTCTTGGAGATATTGGCACATTACCTATTTGAGACGGACTTTTTTTTCTGATTTTTAATTTCTTTGATGGACAGCCTTATTTCTGTTAACTTATTTCTACCAGAAGGATTTTAGAGTTATGTGCCCTAATATCTTCACCTACATATTTTATCTTAAGGAAAAAATGCCACTCAAGATGAATCCTTTTATGCAAAACTTTGATAAGAATTTTCTCTTAAGCTGACTATAAACCTTCCAGTCTTTTTGCCTAGTTGCTCTAACATTGAGTAGTATTTGTTTAATAGATTGGATGGTCATAGACAATTAAATTTATCTTTACACAGAACTATGTCAATCAGAAAAGACAACTAACTCTTTAATTTTATGTGCTATTTAGGCAAAAGGTCTCCAAAGTATCCATATCCAAATTACTTAAAGATTGTGCAAACTTTTTGTATCAGTCTAACAGCAGCACTATACTGGTAAAACATATATAAATTTGTCACATTAATGTGAAGATTGACCTTGATCATTCCACTATATTCATAGCAACTTTTACCTTTACCCACAGTCCATCCCTCAGATCGGGTTTGCAGAATAGTATATAAACATTATATGCATATATATATATATATATATATATATATATATATATATATATATATATATATATATATATATATATATATACACAGTGGATATAAAAAGTTTACACATCCCTGTTAAAATGCCAGGTTTTTATGATATAAAAAAATAAGACCACAATAAATCATTTCAAAACTTTTCCCACCTATAACCTGTACAATTCATTTGAAAAACAAATCTGTTTTCATGGGCCCAAATGGTAAATCTCCTCCATTTTCCAGAGTACAGTTTATGAATAGAAGGTTTATGGGCCGACGAGGATGTGGGGTACTGGGGAGGAAATATTCAGATTCCTGGCAACTAATGGAATTGGAGGAACCATGCTGTCAGCTTGAGGTTCAAAATGTCTATCTGAGCAAGTCCATCTGGATGGGACAGATGTTTTGGAACCGGGTCCAGAATCCAGGGTTGTTGAATCCGATAAAGTCAAAGGAAGAAAAAACAAATCTGTTGAGGCCAAAAGGGTGCAATGAGGATTACTGTGCTTTTCAACCTGAGCACTTTCTGTAAGAATTTTGGAATTTGAGGTATTGGAGAAAAGGCATAAAGGAGACTGGGGGGCCAGTTGTGGAGGAGAGCATCTCTGGACTACTTCCCCAGAGGGGGAATCAGGGTGAAGTAATTGCTGTACTTGTTTAGGGGAGAAGCAAACCGGTCACAGCAAGGTTGACCCCACTGATGGAAAATCATTTTACCACTTTTTGGATTGAGCCACTTGTGTGGCTGAAGGATACATCTGCTCAGCTTGTCTGCAATCACATTGGAAAGCCCCAGGATGTGGTTTGTTAGAAAGCGGTTGGAAGAAATTGCCCACTGCCAGGGTCTGAGGGCTTCTCAACATATGTTGTAAGACTCTGTTCTTCCCTGCTTATTGACATACCAAGCTAATGACATATTGTCTTTGTGAATTGCAGGTGCCCCCTGAGAAAGAGCTGTCTGAAAGGCCTGCAGTACTAGAAGCACCGCTTAAACCTCCAGGACATGGATGTGCAAGTTAGCCTCTAATGGGGACTAAGTGCCTTGAACGGTCTTGCCCAGAAAATGCCTCCCACCCCATCTCTGAAACATCCATGGTCACTATGTCTGTGGGCTCTGGAAGAACTAAGGGCAACCACAGAGAATTTGTTCAGAATCTATCCACCAAAGAAGATCCCTCTTGCAGTCATTGGTGATCAGAATTTGGTCTGACAAGGGTTGATGAAGGATAGAACATTGAGAAGCTAATAGCCATTGCAGAATTTTCATATGATACCTTGCTAGAGGTACTAGAGTTATTGATGCTGCCATTGACCCTAGAATTTGCAAAACTAGTCAAGCAGGAACCCTCTTTCTGAGGATTATCTTTTGAACTCCTCTGTGGAGGAACAGATACTGTAGTTGTTTATATATTTAGTACAGCAACTATGAATTCTAAATTTTGAGTTGGCATCAAATGTGATTTCTCAAGATTTGCTGTAATCCCCAGATGGGCGCAGATATTGAGTGTGTAACTGATGTCTGGTGAAAGCGGTTATCGTCCAAATATGGAAACACCCAGAATTCTTGCAGTCTCAAGTGAGCTGCTACTACTGCCATCCATTTGTTGAACACTCTGGGGGCTGAGGGTGAAACCAAATGGCAGTACTCTGAATTGGGAATGACTGGATCCCAGTCAGAAGCAGAGGAACTTCCTGCTGCATTTGTCCATTTTTATGTAGTAATATGCATCCTGGACATCTGTCGAGCACATCCAGTCATCTTTCTTCAGAAAGGGAAGAATTTACTGAACCATGACCATCCAGAACTTTGCCAAACTGATTTGTTCAGCAAGCTGCAATCGAAAATCATTCTACAGTCCCCTACCTTTTTTGGCACTAAAAATAATCTTGAGTAGGTACCAGGTCCTTTCTGATCTGGCAGGACTTTTTGGATGACTCTTTTGTCCAGCAGTTGTTGAATTTTTTGCACTGCCATATCCCACTGATTGGGTGGAACATCTGGGTTTTTCTTGTGTACAGGGGGAGGATGAGAAAAGGGAATGATATAGCCTCTGGATATGATCTGTAGCACCCAGGAATCTGTTGATGTTCTGTAGTCCGATCTCACCTTCATTCTTACACATGAGTTCGGAGCTGATCCCCTGCTCCGACTCAGCCTATTACAAAGCTCAAAGTCTTCTAGTTGGCTTGTGGCTAAATAGGTATCCCATGATGCACCAGTATAATCCCCAGATCTCGTTTGCTGTGTTGACGAGTTCAGATGTGCTTCTTTTTGGCTGTGGCTAAGTTTAACACTTTTCTCTATTTTTACTATATTACAGCTTAACCTTTCAAGTTGTATGGTTTTTGATAGTGTTTAACAGTCAGAGTAGTTTCAGTCTTGCTGAAGTGTTTTCTTTCTTCACTTTAGATACTTATTGTTGAGAACAAGTTGGCCGTTGGCCTTGTCCTCTTTGGTATCCTGTGTGCCAGTTTTTTCTATTTAACAGGCGTTTTTGCTCCTTGTTATTTGCTGTGCTTATTAGTGTAGAGAGTGCGGTAGTTAATAGTTATTACTTAAATATTTAGTGCTTACTGTTAAGGTGTGCGGTTGCACTCAATTTATCCCTTTCCATGTGTAGTGTTTATTGGTGTGCGGTGTTTATTAGTATTAGATAGTTAGCATTAGACTATTTCCGCCTAGATATTAGTCGGATATTTAGCTATTTAGTTGACAAGGGTTCTTTGATCTTTCCAACCCTTTTGTTCTACGATGTAGAATTTAAGTGAAGTTTCCACTGAGACAGATGGACTACTTCTGGCTCATACCTTGTGTGTGTGCACAGTATATTTGGTAGCTTCCGACCTTTAGTCTTCTCCTTTCTAGGTCCGTTTAAGTTAGAGGACCAAGTTTTCTCTCTTTTTCTCTGCCCAGGACTAGGCTTGTTTGAGTTAGAGGACATAGTCCTCATGGTGTGTGAGTGTTAGTGTAGTCAGTGCTAGGCCTGTTTAAGTTAGAGGACCTAGTCCTCATTGTGTTTGGGTTGTGTCATTTTCCTGCTTCTCCAGTGCCATGTCTAAAGAGGCTAAAGATCATAAACCCTCGGGGTTTAAGAAATGTATGAAATGCGCTCAGAAAATGTCTATTACCGATGGCTACAGTAATTGTGTGTGTATTGTATGGGAGCCATCCATCTGCAAGAAACCCTTTTTGTTTTGCCATTCTTTCAGTTCCAGGGTCTTACAGGAGCGGAAGAACAAACTAATATTAAAAGGTCTCCTGAAGCCTTCTTTCGAGGAAGACTTGGCCAGTTCGTCGTCTTCCACCAAATCTCATGGATCTAAAATAGAAAAGGCTGAACCTTCCAAGAGGCATTCCCCGGTGCCATCCGGTGCTTCGGAACTGCCTCCTAAACTTTCTAAACTGGACAAGACTTCTCCCTCCTCGGCTTCACTGATCTTGGAACCGATCGAGGCCATTGATATTATGACTCCAGTGTCGGCTCCATGCATTTTGGAGCCGACTACTGATAGCAAACATCGGAGCCAGTCCAGAGATCCATTGCCGGTCTCCCCAACTTTAAGCTCCCCTATATTACAGAGGTCCAGATCTCCCACACTGTCTTCCAGGAGCCTATCTGAAGATGATGTGGAGAGAGTAGTGCTGAGACTCCTGAAGTCATCTGCCTTGCCAAAAATGCAGTTGGCTCTGACCCAGTCTGTCCCGGACCCACTTGAGTCCATCTCCCCTGCTATGGTTCCTCCTCTGAGCCGTGCTGGGCTTTCATAGCAGGAGAGTTCAGTACCACTGGTTGTGGAACCCTTGGTTCCAGCTCCCCCCGAGGCTGTCTAGGAACAGAGTTCCGCTCTGACACCTTCGGTGCCGCCCGGGGTGTCTAGAAGCTGAAGTTCCCCAGTCTGCTCTGACAGGGATACTTGGACCTGGGTCTTTTTGGATCTGAGTCTCTCTCTTAGTGCGTCAGCTAAGGTGAGCTCAGATCCTACATCTGTCTCGGAGCCGATGGCTGTGGAGCCGGAGAGGTCTGCCTTTGAGATGTTGCGGAGAGTGCTGTCCCACTCATCAGCTCCACCCAGGGGTACCGACACTCTTCCCCCTCTGGCAGCAACCTCCATCTCAGCACCTACTCCCTCTCTCAACAGCAGAGACCTGCAGCCTCAGGAGCCCCCGGCTGGTGGCCCCCACTCTTCTGAAACCTCCCCGGAATATCCTTCTGAGGAGCCCCCTCAGAAGAGGACATGCAAGAGGAAGCATGTAGACTCCCAGGATGAGTCTCTTACCTCTGACACTGACCTCGAGGAGTCCGAAGGGTCCCCCAAGTCATCCTCTGATTATGTCTCCTTTGTAGACATCTTAGGGATCCTTAAGCAGAGGTGCGACTGACCCACTGTTAGCCCTTCTGATGAGGAGTCACTGTACCTGAAGGCTTTCGGGTCTCAACCTTCAGCCTCTTGGATGTCTCCACCTTTCAACGAACTTCTAGACCTTGTTAGTCGAAAGGTGTGGGAGACTCCTGATGCCATGGAGCCAGTCCCCAGGAGACCCAGTAAATTTTTGTCAGCCCCCAAGGAGAAGGAATATTTGTCCACGGGCATTCCTGTGGATGCCATGGTGGTGGCATTGGCCACTAAGAAGGAACTAGCGGAGACTTCTTCATCTGTCCATCTGCCAAACAAGGAGTATTGAACAATGGATAGATATGGGAAGCATATCTTTTCATCAGCGGTATTCACTCTTAGATCGCTGAACTACCTAACACATTTTACAAGGCTTTAGAGAGATCTCCTTTAGGAGATGGGAGAGACTCTACAAGGTACATCTGCTGAAAGAGTCCCTGATAAGGTGTCTGCTCAGTTGTCCACCTTGAATTCCATTTTTAACTCTTCCATGAGGCTGATTTCTTATGCAGCCGATGGATGTGCTTGTGTAATTTTGCGGAGCCATTCAAGTCTATCTTTACCAATTCCCCCTTTGATGGTTCTTCCTTGTTTGGACCCAAGGTAAAGGACACGCTCACCAGATGCGAGCAAGAAGGGAACACGCTGTCTGCTGTGGGAGTACATTTTACCGTCCCCTCTAGACCATAACCCAGGGGTCAAAGAGGTGGTAAGATATGGTTCAAGAAATTCCAGAGGTTTTTCCCCTGGTGCATAGGGTGACTCCTCCTTCAGAGGCCAAGGAGGAGAAGCAAATGGTAGATGTCGCCCTAGAGGCAGGGGCAGACCGCAAAACCAGGGAGGCCATGATTCATTTTGATGCCGACCCTATCAGTGCTTCTGATGTGGGGCCCGGCTGTACTTCTCTGGAGCCAGTCGGGGTTCGCATTTCTTTGTATCCAGAAGCCTGGCTAAGCATCACCCAAGACACAGAATTATCACCAGAGGCTATTCCATACCCTTTTCTCTTCCACCTTATGTTCCCAAGAGGATTCCAGATGTTCCACCCAATCACAGGGATCAAGCAACTGTAGAAGTGAACAAGTTGCTCACAAACAGAGTCATCCAAACCATCCCCACAGATCAGGTAGGATTTGGAACTTACTCCAGATTCTTTTTAGTGCCAAAATGTACAGGTGACTGGAGGCCCATCTTGGACCTCAGCAAATTAAACAAATCCATAAAGAAGGACAAGTTCCGGATGGTGACACTGCAGTGTATACTCCCTCTATTAGGGAAAGACACTTGGATGTGCTCAGTAGACCTCCAAGATGCGTACTACCACATACAAATGGACAGAGCATCGAGGAGCCATTTACGCTTCTGTCTGGGAGCCAGTCACTACCAGTTTCATGCTCTGCCCTTTGGTCTCACCACAGCCCCCAGGGTGTTCAAGTGTATGGCAGTAGTGACAGCTCACCTGAGACCACTAGGATTCCAAGTGTTTCTGTACCTGGACGACTGGTTCCTGACTGCCTCCACCAGGCATCTACTTCTTCAAACCAGAGATTCCACTATCCAACTTTGTGCCCAGTTGGGGATTACTGTAAACTGGGAAAAGTCTGCCTTATTGCCCTCTCAATTTGTGACTTTTATAGGTGCAGAAATACACAGTCGCCATGTTAGTTCATCTTCCAGCAGAAAGAGGACAGAACCTTGTACAAGTCCTTCGTCTACTCTCCCTCCAGAAAGCCAAGGCAAAGACAGTGCTGAAACTCTTAGGGACCATGGCTTCCACCATATTGCTAGTCCCTCTTGCCAGATTGCACATGCGGATTCTTCAGTGGATCCTATCATCCCAGTGGTCCTTTCAACAACTGCCTCTATCTCACCACATCATTTTAACAGAGTCCTGCAAAAAGGACCTCCGTTGGTGGATCCAACCCAACAAACTAACGACAGGCACCCAGTTCCTTCCTTGCCAACCCATTGCTACTGTGACCATGGATGCCTCACAGGGTGGGGGGCATTATGTAGGCAGGACTGTCCAAGGCACATGGCAAGATCACAAGGCTCACCTGCATATCAATATTGTAGAGATGAGGGTGGTGGTGCTTTCGTTGCAAGCACTCCACAACCTTCTTCCCCTTGGGACGATAGCAATACAATCAGACAGCATGTCAGTAGTATGGTTTCTCAACAAACAAGGTGGAACCAGATTTTTACCTCCTTTGTCAAGAGGCTATTCATGTTTGGAAATGGGCAATATCTTCCCAGCACTTTCTAGTGGCAATGCACATCCCAGGAACAACCAACGTGATAGCCGACAAACTCAGCCGGGCAATCTTGATGCCTCATGAGTGGTCTTTGAAGCAGGAAATAGCAGAACAGATTTTCCGCAAATGGGGACAGTGTAGCTGCGATCTTTTTGCCAGTGTGATCAACTCCAAATGCAGCAGCTACTTTTCCCTTATCCCCCCCTCCGGGGGAGTCACCGAGAGATGCACTTGTTCACGATTGGCCCCTGGGTCTCCTTTATGCTCCCCCCCTTTCCTCTCATATCCAAGGTGATTCAGAAAGTGAAGTCTTACTAGCCTTGTCAGGTTTGGTTCCCCTTTCTCAGGCCTCATCTACTAGTTGATCCATGGACTCTGGACTGAGTGTCGGATCTCTTCACGCACATGTCAGGCTCTCTTCACCCCATCTTCTACACCCTCAATTTGACAGCTTGGCTGCTCCAGATTCATCCTTAGTCAAGCTTCATGATTTTTCACACGCTGTGACTCTCATTCTCATATCTTCTCACAAACCCCCCACTAGAAAGTTATACACCAGCAAATGGAGAAGGTTTCTATCTGGGCTAAGGAAAGGAATATTGACCATTCCACCACATCCATTCCAGTGGTTTTAGAATTTTTGTCTGAACTTTTTCACCAGGGTTCTGCTACTGCCACAATTAGGGTTCAGTTGGCAGCAATGTCAAATTTTTATTTGGGTCAACATGAATCTAATCTGATGTCACACAGATTGTGTAAGACCTTCCTTAAAGGTGCTACTTTGCTTCAACCTCCTTTTCAGGAACCGGTAGCCTCGTGGGATCTAAACTTAATCCTTTCCAAATTAACATCTTTGAACCTGCTCATTCATGTTTGTTGAAGTTTCTGTCTTGGAAGACTTTGTTTCTGGTGGCCATCACATCTGCTAGACGAGTATCAGAGTTACAAGCACTGTCTATCAAGCCCCCTTATTTGCTTTTCCACAAAGATAGAGTATCTCTTCGCACAAATCCATCTTTTATCCCTAAGGTGTGCTCTCATAATAACTTGAACCAAACTATAGAGCTGTTGGTGTTGTTTTCTAATCATTCCAATGTAGCAGAATACAGATTTCATCAGTTGGACATTCACAGACAATTATGGTTCTATCTACACCGGACCAAGGAATTCAGGAAGTCAGACCAATTGTTTGTATCCTTCTCCGAATCCAGATTAGGTCTCCCAGTTTCCTAAGTGACCCTTTAGAATTGGATTTCCAGTTGTATATCCTACATTTATTCTTCCGATGGAAAGCCTTTACCGTTCAAGATTAAGGCTCATTCTACAAGATCCCAGTCTACTTCTGCAGCCTTTCAACCCAGGGTTCCAAGTGATAATATTTGTGCAGCAGCAACCTGGGCTACCCGTCACACCTTTATTACTCATTACAATTTGGATTTAATCTCTAGGGGTAGAGCCTCCTTTGGTTCCACGGTACTCAGGAGTATTTTTTCGTGAGCCACCCAAGAATAAGGTGCTAGAGATGCTGTCCCATGTGTAAGAATGAAGGTGATCTAGGACTACAGAACATAAAGAAGTTATGTACTCACCATAAAGTTCCATGTTTGTAGTCCAGCTCTCCCTTCATTCTTACGAACCCACCCTCCTACTCCCATCCTGGAAGGATCTGGAGATGGAAAAAATGTCCATAACAGGTGGAGACCTTTTATTTTTGTTGTTCTTTCTGGATAGTTTTTATTCTGTCTTTCTATAGTTTAGCAGAAAACAAGATCTGGGGATTATACTGGTGCACCATAGGATACATACCTAGCCACGAGCCAACTAGAAGACTTTAAGCTTTGTAATAGGCCGAGTCGGAGCTGAGGATTGGCTCTGAACCCATGTGTAAGAATGAAGGGCGAGATGGACTACAAACATGGAATGTTATGGTGAGTACATAACTTCTTTTCATGGTTAACCAGGTGTTTAGGTGCAAGAACAAGCATCCCCCAACTGCTTCCATAGGAAGACAATTGGGCCTCCCTTTTGGAGCACTGAAAGGGCTTCCCTGGAGAGGAATCAATGAAGCCCTGGTTTTGCAGACCACCTCTGCCATGAGGGTGGCGTCTTCCACTTTGGTTCCCTCCTCTGCCCCTGAGGGAGCTCCCTGCATGTATGTCTTGGAAAGGATCCTGGCATTTTTTGAACCACATTTTTCCACCACTCCAATGGTTCCTAGAAAAGGACCTTTTGGGGGGGGAGGCGTGAAGAAATATATGCCCACAGCAGAAAGGGTCTTGCCATTCTTCTAAGACTTGGATAAAGTCTATTTCACTTTAGGGCCAAACAAGGATTTGCTATCAAAGGAAGCATTGACGAAAAAAGACTTGAGTGGTTCTGCAATGTCACATAGGCACATCCTGGTATGTCTCCTTATGGCTACGCCAGTACCCCCTGCTCTGGAAGTCCTTTCAGCTGTAGGTGCAATTAGCTTCATAGACAAATTAGACACAGACTCCAGGATGGCTAGCTGGGAAGCCATTTTCTACAGCTCCCACCAGACATCTGACATTTTGTTAATCTGATCCCAATGAAGTCTTGTGAAGTTTGACAGGAAGTTTAAAGACCTTATAGCAAAGGTCTTTGAACTGTAGACCCACTTCCCAAATCTGTCAATAGCCTGAGACTCCCAGTTGGGCAGATGGATAGATCAACTCTCCTCGGTGAGTTCCTTTTTAGTGATGGCCGCTACAACCATGGCATCCACAGCAAACCCTATGGCTCAGAACTCTTTAGCCTTAGGGGCAGATATTTCATCAGGTTTCTTGGGGATGGGTTCTGTCGTCCATGCCTGCTGTAAAATCAATTGAATGAGTTCATCAGTGACTGGGGTCACCCAAGAGGGTAGATGGTCAGGTGCCGAAAGCCTGCAGGTGAACAGATTCCTCTGAGAAAGTGTTTTGGGACTTCCAACCACCATTTTGTTTTAAAATTTCTAGGATGTCTACAAAGGAGACATCTTAATGTGGTGACTGTGGGTACCCTTCCCCCTCATCAAAATGTTTCCTTGGTGACTGATTCCTAGGGGTAATGCAAGTGCTTCCTCTTGCCCTTCGTTTTCTGAGGGACCTCCTCAGGGGGTTAATCTGGAGAGGTGTCAGAAGATGACAGAACCTGAGTCTGAGATACCTGAGACTTAAGCACCCACTGTTCCAGTTGAGAGGCAGGAGGAATAATAGAGCTAGAGGGGGACACCTGTTCCCAGGGGAAAGTAATCAACTGAGTCACTATAAGTGAAAGAGCCCTCTCCATTTTTCGGCCTCCAACCTGAAGAAGGAAGGGAGCCCTGAACCGTGAGATTGCCTCAGGACAGGAGTCACTCCCCACTCTGAAGAACTGACCCTTGAGACAAAAGCTAGTGCTGAACTAACCCAAGCCAAAGCGCTGAGGATGGCCCCAAAAAATCTGGAGTCGTGTCCTGACTTCCCAGAACCTACAGGGTAGACATGGCTCTGAGGTCTCCAGTTCCAAAGCCACCAAAAGAGCTCAAGGGGATTAGTGGTTGAGAAGATGTGAAGATATGGCGCAGTTGGTGTCAGATCTGGAACAGATGACTCTAAGACCTCGGAGGAGATTAGAGGAGGAGTAGTTAATGGAGTAAAAGGAGGCTTGGTTAGAAGAACCCAAAAGGGTTGGAGCCGAAAGGGGCCCTGAAAGTCCTCTAACCCACAAAGTTTTATTCACCAGCCTCTCCATGTCGAGTTAAGAAAGACTTTTGGTGGAGCGGATAGATGAAGTTGAAGGAGACTTAGGCCTTGCAAACAAACTTCTGGAAGTTCTACAGAGAAAGGGTCATTTGAAGGTGAATAGGACATAATTGTAAAAATCTCTTTTTTTATGGTAGGTGAAGCAGAAATTTTCTCCTGCATTGGGGCCTTCGATGTCGAAGGATGTCAGACAGCAATCGGTGCTGGAGAAGTTGTTGACACTGGTGGTTTAGAGACAGAGGCCTCCAGTCCTATAGATAATTTAGGAACTGAAGGTTTCAGTTTCTTAGGCTTCAGAACTGAAAGACTCCTCTTTTTCCTTTGTCTACTGAAAATGAGGATGAAGGGGAAGAAATGTCAGTTTTTGCTTTGTCTGCAGTAGACCACGCCTTCACTGAAGGCTGAGGGAATCAAGCCTTTCAATAAGTTTATTATGCCTTTCCAACAAGGGCTCAATGACTGAACCCATGACATATGCTGCAGTCCTCTTGCAAATGAATGGAACCCAGTCAGTATACACAAAGGGAATGGAACTCAGACGATGGAACTTTCTGGCCGCACTTATGGCAATTATAAAGTCAGCAGCGGCCTTACCCTTCTCAGCCATGTCAACAAGAAAAATAATACAGCTGGAAGACAGCCACTCGCACTTGCATCCATACAGAAAGTTTAAGATGCAAGGAAGGTGGAAAGCAAGTTTTTTTTTTTTGTTAATGGAAAGAAAGTGAAAGGGGAAAACCATCAGCAGTGATAGCTGAAGAAAGTACTCTAACGTGTTAGGGGAAAGAATATCAGCAATGATATTTTAAGGTTACACTATGTGCAAGAAGAAAGAGAGAAAAATAGAAATCGCTGAGAAATAAAGGAAAAAAAATTCCTTAAATACACAAACTCGAGCAGCGGCAAAATCTGACCATTTTGGAAAGCAGCAAACAATATCTAAGTTAATTGTCAGAGAAGGATTGTGGGTAGAGTTGAAGCTCAAGAGTTTTTGGCTGGAGCGAGCTGTAGTAAGAGCCGAGTAGGTTCCAATATCGGAACTGAACCCATCTGTCAAGGATAAAATGAAGATTGATAACATCAGATTAAAGTTTAGCATCTACACTTTTTTCAAGGCTAGATATTTACAAAAAAGGCAAGCCTTTTTTATAGAGTTGTAGGACTTTGTTTTATTCATATCCACTTCATTTAACCATCCTGCTTCACCAGACTAATGGACATGAAGAAAAGTGTAAAATCATGTGTCCTGCTTTAAGAATACATTGAAACACCTTAAATTCTTGACCATTTCTTCTTAGTCAAGCCACCAACTTTTCCCTGTGTTTTAAAACACTTGGTTATTCATAGAATGGTTATCAATACATTTAACAGAAGTATACCAAATGCGGTAAATGTACTACAATAAAACCTGAGAATTTTAAACAAGTATAAATGATCTTGTACATCAAAAGCATATAACTTTTAGCAGTAATAAATTGGATGTGGTGGAAGGAGTTTGTTTTTATTTAGCTGCACAATAATGAGCTGCAACCTCGCTAATAAATTTCTAGTAACAGTTTTCAGTAAACCTGTGTGTGTGTGTGTGTGTGTGTGTGTGTGTGTGTGTGTGTGTGTGTGTGTGTGTGTGTCTATTGAGTGGGAGTGTCTTGGATACTATGGCATTGGACAATGATGCCATCTCTTGTCTATTGTGTAACTTTCTGGAATGCCATTCATTGTGTACACCTCCTGGTTTGCTGGCTCACAGTTGCAACATATTGTACTTGTGACAGCATGTGTAAGAAAAATCTTCAAGTACTGGAGAGTTTTTGCTTGCACCACAAGAACATAGGTCGAGAAGTTTCCTCTGACCTGAATGTGGAAACTTTAAGAAACAAGAACAGCTTTGCATGTATGTGATGTTACATGTAGAGCCCTTTCTACTGTGTCATGCAGTGTGATTAAGAAATCATCTCAATAAATTTCTTTTTTTTTACATGCAAAGGTTACTTTCATCTACATTCCTTCATGCTTGCTTTGTTGTTACACTGCCACACTTATGCCACTGTTGGATATTATCAGGTTTCATGTAATTTTAAAACATGACCTATTACAATAGAACAGTTATTGCAGTATTACTTAATATGCAAGAATACACTTGTTCTAAGGTTAGGTTGTGTATTTGAGAGTAGGTCCTAAGATAATTTATTCTATAGTATGGTTGTAGCTGACATCAGATGGCTGTTCATGTATGTGTAATTAGCCTGAACCTCATTTCGTTACAGGCACTCCATTTTGCCCTTTATCTGTACCTGTACACATAACTTAAAAAATGTTTTTTTTTTTTTTATATTTTGAGGTTTTGTGTTGTACGTTTTGCAGCATTTCTCCTGTAAGGCTTGAGATCCATCTAGAAACTTGCATTTCATTCTCGGTCTGAAATTGTGGTGAGAATGATTCCATCTGAAAGTCATGAGATTTTGCTCAGGGGGTAGGTTTATTGAAGTTTCTTTTCTTTTTCTTTTACATAAACAAATTGGATCCATGTTGACTTTTAAATAGAACCATTTCCTGAATCTGTTTAGGCATCAGTGATATATGAATGTGGTGTGCATGTGTATATATGTATGTATTTATAAATATATACACACACACACACACACACACTAATAAAATGCATCATGGAAGCAGCATATCTTGCAGTGAAACTGGTTTGGTTTTGATTTAATAAATGCAGAGGCAAATCTTGGTCAAATGAGGCTCTAGACAATGTAATGGATCAGGGTCAGCACCTTCTGGCAGCCAGCCATTCCAGTGTCCCATTACTTGACTATTTCCCTAGTTATTATAAACAGTGTTCAAACCTGTCAGTGTGCATAATATTTTCCTCTTTACTTTTACAATGATCACAGACATTGATAGTCACAAACACTGCTAGCCTTTTACTAAACAAGCAATACAGTTTCACAATGGAAACAAACTGAAAATACTAACTAAAAGAGAGAACTTGGTTTGTAAAGGAGAAAATAAGAAGGATAATTTTACTTGTGGGGCTGTTTAGATGATAAGTATAGGCTAGCAGCTGTCACCCCTTGAAAGAGTGTTGTCTCTACATAGCTTTAAAAGATTAACTTGAGTGGCTATTGGGAAACAATAGTTTGATTAGAAACACCCACATCAGTTTCTGTACATTTTATTGCCTGTGAAACTGCTTCCAACAGATGCCCCTTTCATGGATAACAGTTCTGCAATAGTAGCCGCACACTCAGAATGGGGAGGGGGGGGGGGAACCCTGAGAAGATTTGGATTTAAAGTTAGAGAGTAACTGTAATATCCAGCAGCTGTTTGGAATGCATATCTTTAACACTGTTTCTGGTAGCCATTGAAATCATCTGAAAACATATCCAGCATGAATATAAAGCATGGCCATCACCCCAGCACATAACTCAAAATGACCATTCTCCTCTTTCACATTACCAACACAGCTCATTCTTCAAAAATAGTAATGTAGAGGGACTGCAGTAAACTCCAACTTTTCACTGTTTTTTTTCTGCTTATATATTTATAGTCTTTAGCTATGTACGTATTTACTAATTCTGATCTCTTTCTCTTTCTACTCGTATAGTTTTTATTTTCAAATAATATGAAATTTCCATAGTATTTTATATATAACATTTTAAACAACTATATACAATATTTACATCAGCCTGACATCAGTAATAATATTCAATGTTCTCAGTTACTGTACAGAAGTAATGATATCTAGTTATCAGAATATATTTGTTGATAGTTGCAGTGTCAATCAGTGATGAGATTTTTTTCCATGGGTTGTTTACCAGTGGCCTAGGGTAAATCCTTAGTTCTTTAATTTTGATTTCCATCAAAACTGAACTCCTCAGTAGAGCAAAAAAGTCTTACATAGTTGATGCATTTGAATTCTATCTTCTAGTTATGCATTTCCTAGAAATTGCAAGTATTGTCCATAATAAATGCAGATTTGCTTTATTCAAACGAGGACCTTTGTTAACATTCAACAGAATCAAAGCTTTAGATAAAATAAAGGATTCATTGAATAAGGCCTGTAAGAAGTTATTGATTCCATTCCAGTATGACTTAATTTTAATACAGTCATAAAAAATATGATTCCAGTCAGCTCTAGATACCTGCTCACATCTCCAACATATTCCATTTGTGGAAGAACTGATTTTAGTAATTTTATCTGGGGTTAAAAATGCTCTGTAAATATTTCTAGTTAAATATTTCCAGTACTGTGTATTAGATGTGTGTTTTACTGATAATAAAATATTTGATTTGATTTCTTCTGTTAGATGCAATGAATGGCCTTTAGATATATACTGCCAATAGGATATTTTAGGTACTGTTTTGTAAGTTATTAATTCTTTATATAAATTTCAGATACTATTTTTCATGTTATGGACATTATATAAGTTCTAGACATACAAATAATAAAGGCAACTTATGAAATCTTTCTATTTCAGTTTGTATACTATGTCTTGTACTATTACTGTATTCCTAGGTTTTATATTTTAGCTATAATCCTAGTGTAGAGTATCATATAATAGAACATTTATATTTACCCTTATATAGTTGATACTTTATAATCTAGTACTGCTGTTAGAATCAGTCCTATTTTTCCCTTAAATGTTATGTCTAATAGTAACTGAACAAACATTTGAAAAATCTTCCCTTTTAAAATTTAAACTTTCCATGATAAATTGTTCTGAGATGTTAAGTGTTATCATTAAAAAGAGATAACAAAGAAACACAATCCTGTTTTTGATCAGAAGTGTCATTCTTTAGGCTAGTATATAAATTATCCATTGGTATACTGCAAGCATTCAGAACTATTTAATAACTGACAGTAGTTTAGAGTGCAATTCACTGTCTTTTGCTTATATTATCGAATATATATTCATTGACAACTTAGCATATGATTCAAAATATAATTACTTACTTTTAGACAGGAAGAAGTAACCTGGACAGTTATTAGAATTTTCAGAACTCCCGCAGCATCACAAAAGTCCTCATGACGCTAATTAAGCTACTTCAAACTGGTCCTCCTAACAAGGGCTTGCAAATGCACAGTTTATCAGCGACAATTCACACAATTGAGTGACTCTAAGCTACATCTACATTATACACCAATACCTCAAACCCCTCCAAACCACTAAAAAACAATAAAAAGCATTTCAAAGTATGTCAATCACTAAAAAGCTGCTGTACTTAAAGAAATAACATTTAATGATTCAGTAAGCACTTTGTATGAGATGTTTAATAAAAAAAGCAGACTGTCATTTTTTAAAGGAAACAGAATACAAACTTGCATTAAAAGAATGACAGTTGTGTGATCCAAGTTTAAACTGTAAAAGTGTGAATGTTACTCTAATTATTTGAAGACATTTCAATAATGACTTTGATATATGTAAGAAACTATATTTTTTATACTTGGTTTATAACATAGCATAACTTTCCTGGGTGCTATTGCATGTCAAGTCTACTGTCAGTAGCAAACATTCAGAGCTACGTAATAACTGACAGTGGCTTAGAATGCAATTCACTGTCTTTTGCTGATCATCTAACTTGTATTATTTGACATCCTATCATACGATTAAAATATTATGATTATTTACTTTTAGACAGGAAGTAATAAACTAGATAGTTCTTACAGTTTTCAGAACTCACACAACATCACAAAAGTGCTCATAACTCTAAATTGTTTCAAGCTGATTGTTATGATAAGGGCTTGAAAATGAGCAGTCTGTCAGTAACAGTTCGTACAAAACACTCAAGTGAATTCAAGCCACCTCTACACCACACATCAATCTCCCACACCCCTCCAAACCACAACAACAAAAAATACCCCAACAAACATCAACTCAAAGTATCTCAACCACTAAAAAGCCATTGAACTCAAAGAAATAACATTAATGATTCAGCAAGCACCATTTGTATGAGATGCTTAATCTAAAACAGTTTGTCATTTTTTAAAGGAGACATAACATGTAAACCTGTATTAAAAGAATGACAGTTGTGTGATCCAGGTTTAACATGTAAAAGTGTGAATAATGCTCTAATTATTTGATATATATGATTACCTTTATATATATATATATATATATATATATATATATATATATATATATATATATATATATATAAAGCTGTATTTTTCATACTTTGTTTATAACATAGCATGTCTTTCCTGATTGCTATTGCATGTCAAGTATACTATCAGTAGCACACTGTTGTAAATTAACATGGCTTTTTAGTGCAATTTGTTGCATCTTGTATTATATGTACATTATTCAACTAAGGCAAGATATCAGAAAGTGTGCCACTTAAGTTTCACCATAATATTGATTAACTTTTAATAAAATAGTTTAACCTTTTAAACTCTAAATTACAATAAGCAGCTTTAATTTCATATATAGGTAAAATAATCCAACTCTAACATTTTAAAAAGGGAACTGGTAATTTGAAGTAGAGAAATAAATGATTAACCTTGTAAAGAATAATATTCAGCACCTGTTCAGAAGTATTCAAGCACTTATTTAAATTGATAAGTATCAGTAAGGATGAAATACATTGATTTTCAGTTGTCCTTCAGTTTTTTACTGTTTTTGTCTTTTATTAACCAACCATATCTTGTTGCTTTTCTCTTCAAAGAAGTTGCTAGATTCTAGTCCATTTCTTCTTTTTTTCTAGGATTTTATTTTTCTGTACAAAGTCCGTTGCATCTTCCAAGGTGTTAAAAATCTTCTTTTCTTCTGGAAGGTGAATATTTTTGCTGGAAAGATTTGTGCTTTGATACTATTTTTTGTAAGCTTTTAACAAGTGGCACACATGCTTTTCTGTTTGACCTCATTAATGTTGAATAGTCATTGTAAAATCTTACAGTATTTTCTTTCATTTTAACTGGATAATTAGTCCATGCAGTTTTTAAGACTAAATCCTTATCTTGACTTCAGAAAATCTTACGATCACTGACCTTGGTGAATGTGTTTTAAAGATTAGATAGAACATGATCCTTTTCCCCTTTCAATGCCAAAGGAAAAGACTTCAGGCAGGTTCAAAGTTTTAGGTAGCCAGATATTAAGGAAATGAATCATACTGTCTCCCCTCTTCTTTTGCAGGAATCTCATAAATCCTGATGTTGATCCTTCTAGATCTGTTATCGAAGTCTTCTGTTTTTTCCTAGAATAAGTTGCTTTGTTTTAGAGGAAATTCAGTGTTGCTCTCATTTTTAAGTAATCTTTCTTCAAAATCAGACATTGCCTCTTCTATACTCTAGATTTGTGATGATTGTTGTTTGAGATTCACTCAGCACTTAAACTTGTTTTTTATATTGCTCTTTAAAATTGTCCATTTTGCTTTCTAATTTATCTATCTTTACAGATAATTCACTGATGTTACTTGGTATAGCCTGTATATTTTGTAATAGTACTGTCCTGTACACTGGGTTTAGTGTGACTTATTCTGAAACAGTTCTTTCTAGTTTTCTTGACAGGAGAAAACAGTTAAGAGTTTCAAACTTGTTATTTTTCTGTAATAAATCTTTCAGCAGGTGTTCAACTATAAATCCAAGTTTTGAAATTTTCTATTTGAAATTTTTTAGTAAAAATCCTGTCAGAAATGTTAAAATGAAGCAGAAAAAAACAGTGCTGTTACCTGCTCACCATTTTAGCCACGGCCACTCGAAATTTTTAATAACTATATAAAATTATTTATAATTTTAATTTTATCTGAATCATTAAGACTTTAATATTTGTTCATGTAAATGTTTCCAGTGACTTGAATAATTTGAATCTAGCCATACTGAAACCATATTCAAAACTGCTGCTAAATAATATGCATATGATTCTGTATTTGGTAAAATTAGTCCAGATTCCCATAAAAATAATGAGATTCCTTTATGTAATTCCTGGTTTTGCTGAATACCATAACAATGAAATTAATAATTTTTCCAACTTTTTAATCAGTATTTTGCTAGGAAGTAAGGCTATTGACTGTATCACATAAATGGTTTTAGGTAAGATTATTTTTATAAGCATCAGTTTTCAAAAGTGACAAAAATGTTCCATTGTATTAAATACGTTATTTCATTAATACTTTTAGAAAAGTTAATATCAATAATTTGACTAATATCCTAATTTATTATTATTCCTATATTTAATTTTTGCTTCCAATCGTATTTGTATTTACTAGTAAGAATAAACTCTGTTTATTAAGATGATCTCAGTTTTACTATGAAGAAATATCATTGTTGAAGCTAACTTCAACTGTTCAAATTCTTCATTAAGTTCATCAGTTGAATTATTAAGGTCTTGTAAGGATGATAGAATGTCATCTGTAAATAATTGTATCATAGATTGAAATTTTTCATTAATATAAAAACTGTCTATATTTTTATTTAGCCCAATACAATTATCAAATGATTCTATCACTAGAGCAATAAGCAAAGGAGATAAAGGGTAACACTGTCTTGTTCTTTATTAATCTTAAAATCTAGAAGAAATAAACATACACCTTTAAATAAAAACTTTGGAATCTATATATAAATTTCTTATTAATTCAGCAAAATTTTTACAGAAATCCAAAAGCTATTAAGAGTTTTAAATAAATTCCAATCTTCTGAATCAAATGCCCTTTCAAAATCCAAGTTAATTAATGCTAATTTTTCTTCCATTTTTTGCTAAGTCATTACTCTCCTAATGTTATCAAAGGATAATCTATTCAAAATAAATCCTGTTTGATCCTTATTAATAATTGTATTAACTCTTTAATCTGGTAGACAATATTGTTGTGGATAGTTTATAATCTACATTTAAGAATGAACTTGGTCTGTATGTTGTAACTAATTCTTTATCTGTTCCCTGTTTAATAGTGGGATAAATTAAGCAATTTTCCATGATGGAGGTGTTATTTTAACATTTTGGATTAATTCAAATGCTTCACCTAATATGATTATTTTTAAATACCAGTATTTTATAAATTACTTTAGTTAGAACATCTAATCCCATAACTTTATCAGTTTTATTCTTTTGTGTCCTTAACCTATTTCATGGATATTTTAATATGATTTCTATCTGATGTCCATTTAATTGGATAGTAACATTTTTCTTCAAGTAATTGATTTGTCTTTTCATCTATAGATGTACTTACATTATTATTTAGATCTTTATAATATTTCTTAAATATAGAAAGAATTTCACCAATATCTGATACATTTTTATTCATTGGAGTTACCCTATTATTTATTTAAGATTTTCTGTTGATTAATTTACTTCTGTTAGCCAGTTCATGCATCTTTTCCGGAGACATTGCTTAACTATGTATTTTGAATTTTTCCAAAGCAAGTTCAACTTCATGGTGTAAAATATTGTAATATTGTGTAGTCAAAGACTTTATAACTTCCATATTATTATTATTATTTTGTTGTTCCATTTTAGCTTTATGCAGTGTATCTTGGATATTAAATATTTTCCCATTTTTTTCTCTTATGTGAACCTTTAACCCAGCCCATAAAATAACTTTGAACTCCTCACTATCATTATATTTATGAAAGTATCCAATTTGTTAAAAATATATATTTTACATTTTTTACATTTATCTTATAAGCTAGTATCATATTTATCACTTGAAAATTCTTGAACTCCGTCTTTAAATTTATGCATTTGCCATTATTGGTCTGATAGTGGGCACAGGATAGCTTTAAATGCATAAATGTTATTTCTAATGTCTAATGAAAGATATTTACATATATTCTATAAATACATGTTTGAATTCTGTTTGCATATGAATAATCAGTATAAAAGAGAGAATCATTTCTTGCAGTTGTAACAAAATCCTTTAGGATCTGATGTCCTTTTCATTTGTTCTTCAGCTATTGGGTAGATGATCTGATCTAGAATTTGACTCAACTACAATTACTAGACTCACGGATCCAACTCTCTTGCTTTTCCCTCTACCTGTAATGCCCCAGTCAACCTGCTACACCTCGGATCTCATTTTCTGCCATATCTCTACAAACATGGATCCTTCTGCTTTTGAGGTAGTGGAGATGGTCTTCTCTCATCTGAGAGATTGGAATACTTTATCCTCCTTGGATCCTACAGCCCTGACTCCTTTGAGTCCAAGTTCTGATCTTTTCTGGCTTATTTCACAGGGACAGTTAGCCACATCAATCAATTAGACAGTCCCCTTTAAGGACTTCCCCCTCTCTTCAGATACCTTCCCAGATTGTCCCACTGAGGAGGCTCCCCTAAAGAGAATGTGTAAGAGTAGGTCACAGACTTATTTCAGGAGTCTCTCACCAAAGACACTGACTTTGATTAAGGGGAGGAGTCCCCTAGATTTTCACCGGATGAAGTCTTCTTCCAAGACATTTTAGAAATATGAAGGAAAAGGCCGGTTGGTCATCTGATACCCCCTTCTAAGAGGGTCTATATTATATCCTCAAACACTTAAAAAAGCGAACGCTGATTGATCAAACTTATTTTCGCGAAACTGAAAAATATCGAAGCAGCAGAAACTCAAATTTTTTCCTAGGGAAAGAATTTGGTTGTCCATTTCTGTTGCTTCAGTATTTTCATTGTTATGGTGGAAAGTTACTGGTCGGATTCAGGTAAGTGTGCGATTGTGTGGATGTGAGTGTAGGGTGATTTAGGTGAGTTAGGGTTAGGGCTTGGGTTAGGTGTGTGTGCGATTGAGTGGACATGAGGGTTAGGGTGGATTTAAGTGAGTTGGGGTTAGGGAGCGGGTGAGGTGAGTGTGCGATAGTGATGGACCATAGGGTTAGGGTTTGGGTTAAGGTAAGTGGGTAGTTAGTGGTGTGTGCATAGTTTAGTGTAGGGTTAGGTATCAGATTGTAGGTGTATGTGTGTGGATTTCTGTTTGTTTGGTGTGCTTGTGTTGTGTGTGTGTTTTGGATCAGCGATCCCTGGGGAAAAAAATCGCTAATCTGACAGTTCGAGATTGTAAGCTTTCACTTAAATTAGGTCGATCAATCAGCGTTCGCTTTTTAAGCGTTCAATAATATAATATAGACCCTTTTAAGAGGAGTCATTGTTTCTGGAAACTTTTGGGTCTGGCCATCTACATTTGTGGTGACTCCCTGGCAGATGAGCTTACCAGATTGTCTCTCACTGGGTGTGGAAGGAACCGAATACTGTAGAATGCATTCCCAGGTGCGCTGGTATATTTCTTGCCCCACCTAAAGACAGGCCACATTGGAGTAAGGGAGTGTCTGCTGATGCTATGGTTGTGGTTCCAGCCACAAAGAAAGAGCTGGTAGAGCAGAGCACCTTTCTGCATTCACCTAACAGAGTCCAGGGTGTTGGGCAGATTTGGGAAACATACATTTTCCTCTGCGACCTTTGCATTATGGTCTCTGAATTACTTGGCACATTTCACAAGATTACAGTGTGATTTTGCTAAGGAACATTCCAAATCCCTCTCCAAGTTCATATCTGTGGTGGATTACAAGAAGTCTTCTTCACAACTAGCCACTGTCTTATTTATCTCTAATGCATCTATGAGGCTAGTTTCCCATGATGTGGGGAGAGTATCTCATGGATAGTGGGTTCAGACATAGTCATTAGGAGACATGCCTGGATGCACTTAAGAGACTTTGTGGAGCCTTTCAAGTCTTCTTTTATCATTGGTGCCTTTGAACGAATGTCTTTGTTTGGCCCTACTGTAAATGGAATTCTTTCTCAGAGTGAATAGGATGGAAAGACCCTGTCTGCATTGGGGATACACATTTCTATCCGTCAGTGATCTTTTTCCAGAAATCAAAGAGGAGGCAAGAAAATGTGGTTCCATAAGTCCCAGGGTATTTTCCAGGATTCATGTGAGGATATCACACTTAGAGGCAGCGGGTGGAGTTCAATTGGAAGATTCCATTCTCATGGCAAGGGAGGCCCACAGAACCAGGATTTCTGAGATTTTTGTTTGGATAAATCCTTTTAGCTCTCTTGAAAGGTTGCCAGACTGCCCACATATGGAGACAGTTGGGGGGGTGCTTATCTCTGTACCCAGATGCCTGGCCATCAATAACAAAAGATTCTCGGGTGCTAAAAATCTCATCCAGAGGTTATTTCATACTTTTTCCCCCAGATTCCCCCAACCAAAAGAAAATGGGTTCCTGATGTTACACCCAGTCAGAGGGAGGCAGCAGCTCAAGAAATTCAAAAGCTGCTAAACAAGAGAGTCACTCAGGAAGTCCCTCTAGACCAGAAAGGATTCAGAACTTACTTAAAATTCTTTTTAGTACCAAATAAAACTGGGGACCAGAGTCCAATACTGGATCTCAGCAAACCAAATCAATTTGTGAAGAAGTCAATGTTCTGAATAGTCATGGTTCAGTCCATTCTGTTTTTTTTACACAAGGGTAATTGGATGTCCTCCACTGATGTTCAGGATGCATACTATCACATCAAGAAAGAACAGATGATACTGACAGTTTCTGCTCTTTCAGCTTAGAAGGACCAGTCACTGTCAGTTCAGAGCCCTGCCCTTTGGTCTCATCACAGACCCTATGGTGTTTACCAAATGTATGTCAGTGGTAGCAGCTTACTTGAGACTGCTGGGATTTTGAGTGTTTCCATACCTAGACAACTGTCTCTTCACCATCCTAACTAAGCATCTTATAGAGAAATTCAAGGACTACTTGCTCCAGTTATGTAAGTCTCAGTGCATCTCTGTCAACATTTGTAAGTCTCCTCTCCAATCTGTTCAAAGCCTGAAGGTCATAGATGCACAGTTGAACACAGTCATTCAGACAGCATCTCTTCCACAACATCCAGTAGGGACCATCGGGTACCAGATGGAGAAAATTATTGCACACCCTTCTCCCCCATCCATACATATTCTTAAGATCTTAGGGTCAATGGCAGTTGCCATAATCTCAATGGACCCTAGCTGCTCAGTGGTCGTTTTTTTTTTTTTTGCCATCCCATATGCAAAAATCATCTATTTTGGTGGATTCAGTCAGATGAAGCTTCCCAAGGCTGCCCTCTTGTACTTCCACCACCAGTAGCCACAGTGACCACAGACATCTTCCAAATGGGTTGGGGCCATTTTTTGGCATGGAAGGTCCAAGGCAGGTTTTCATCAGAAGACATGAATTCACACTTCAATGTCCTTTAGTTGCAGGTCTTTCAGGACACCCGTCCTTTTGGGATGATTATGATACAAACTGGCAACATGTCTTTGGTTTAGTACATCAACAAACAAGGGGTACTTGATCTTATCCCATTTGTCAAGAGACTGTGAGAGTGTGGCAAAGGGTGGTCTCCTCAAACTGCTTTCTTATGGCAGTGCACATACCAGGGAAATGTAACGTGCTAGTGGACAAACTCAGCAGGTAATTTCGGATACCTCATGAGTGTCTCTCAGTCGGTCAGTGGCGGAGAGGATTTTCCATCACTGGGGCCAACATTGCTGCAGCCTTTTTGCATCTCCCCACAATAAAAAGTGCAGCATGTTCTTTGTTCTAATCTATCCGTGAGTCACCAAGAGATACTCTAGTCCACATTTGGCCCTCCATTCCCCTTTATGCTTATCCCCGATACCACTAATTCCAAGTTGAAGAGCAGGGTTATCCTCATTGCCCCCTTTTGGTCTCGTGGTTCCCCTTCTGTTGGTCTCAACTTCATCCACCATAGATACTGGACCCCAGTCTAGACCTGCTGTCCCATTCCTCAGGGATCAATAATCTGGACCTTCCAGGCATCAAGTTGACAGCATGATTTCACCATTTCTACTGGTAGTTAGACAGCCCAGGTCCAACTGATATTTCTATCTTCCCACAAGGCCTCTACAAGGAAAATCTACAAACGTAAATGAAAAAGATTCTTTATTTGGGCTGTACAGAGAGAACTGGACCCCTTCACTGCTCCTACTTCTGCTGCCCTTGAGCTTTTGGCATCTTTTTCTAGCATCTATTTTTCAGGAAGGAGTTATTCTTCTATCAAAGTGCAGTTGGCAGCCATATCTAATTTTCATTCAGGTAAAAATGCTTCCTCATTAGCTTTTTCAAAATTGTGAAGTGCTTTTCTCAAATGTAGTTTTTTGCTTAGGTCACCCAGTGAAGGACCTCCTGCACGAGACTCGACAGTCATGCTGCAAGGGTTAATTAATAAAACCTTTGAACCATCAGCTAAATCCGATTTAAATTTTTTAACATGGAAAACTACTTTTCTGGTGGCCATTGTGTCTCCAAGACAAGTTGCTGAACTCCCGGGTCTCTCTTCCATATCTCCTTATCTTGTTTTTCACGGAGACAGGGTTAACTTACAGACCAGTCCATCCTTCTTGCATAAAATAGTCTCTGAAATGAATATTAATCAAGGCATTAATTTGTCTGTTTTTTCCCCAGCTTTGCTAACAAAGGAGAATACATGCGCCATCTTTTGGATGTAGATAGGCAACTACATTTTTATCTCCATAAAACAAAAGATTTCAGGAAGTCAGAGCAATTGTTTGTCTCTCTCTCTCTCTCTCTCTCTCTCTCCCCAAACAAATTGGGCTCACAAGTTTCTAAATTTACCCTAGCCAAATGGCTTACTGATTGCAATTTCAATGTTTACAGTCAGCAAGCTCTGTCCCTGCCTAAGCCTCCTAAATCACACTCCACCATGTCTATGGCTACTTATACTTTTTGGTCTAGAACTTCTATTGATCATCTTTGTGCAGCAGCTACCTAGACTAATGCTCATACCTTTATTGCCCATTACAAATTGGATTTTACTTCCTGGAGCAGGGCTGATTTTGGTGCTGGAGTATTCTGGAATATCTGTGCATGAGAGCCATCCAAGGTCCACATAGCTGGGGATTCTGAAGAATGAATGAGAAGGATATCATCCGATATTAAAGCTATGTATTCACCATAACTGTGCATCTCTGTTGTCCATTTTCATTCTTCCTCAACTTTCTATGCTCATTCTCCCTTCCTGTTATCACCTGGAGTGACCTTATGGTTATTGTGGAACTTCTGTTCCAGGTTTGAGCCGCAGTTTTGCTGTTACTACTTTTATTCTGTCAAAACTAGGGATCTGATGTTCATTCATTCCTCAACTAATGAGTTTGGATCTGATCCTCTGATCCAACTCGGATGTTACACTAGCTTGTTACCTCCAAAAAACTCTCAACTCCTTCCCTACTCATAATGCACCAATCCTAGACATCTCTCAGATCTCATTTGCTGCTTTCATGTCTAGATGTGGTAAAGGGGTGCCAGTAGATGCCATGTTTATAGTGGCAGCTATAAATAGGAACTTGCAGAACAGAGTGCCACTGTTATGGTGATTGAAAGATTTGGGAAGCGTGTTCATGTTTCACTGAGTTTTGCACTCATATTGCTTTACTATCTAGCACATTTTACGAGACTTCAAAGAGATTTGATTAAGGAGATGTTGAAATTTCTTTCTGGAACCGAAACTGTTGAGGCTCAAGTTTCAGTAGTCTCTTAGTTGGCTATCCTACAGGCTATACCTAATTCGTCCATAAGGCTTATCTCACACACTGCAGAAGGTGCCTAAGGGGCTGCGGGTTCAGATATTTCCATCAGGAGTAGTGTCTCAATGCGCCTGTGTGATTCTGTGGAGCCCTTCAAGTCCTTGTTCATCTGTGCTTCTTTTGACAGCACTTATTTGTTTGGCACCACTGTGAAGGACACATTCTCCAGGTGTGAGAAAGTGGGCATGCATTTTTTTGACCTCTCAAAGGACCTTTTCCAGGAATCAACAAGGAGGTCAGAAAATATAATTCAGAAAGTTTACAGGGTCCTTCCTAGGACATACGTGGAGATAGTTCCCCCAGAGGCAGAGGGGGAAGCTGTAATGGAAGGCAATGCCTCCGGTGGCAGACCCTTTCAGCACTCCTGAAAGGAGGCAGTCAGGGTCACTTTTCTCTGCACCAGAGAGACTTGCTAGATATAACAAAAGACATTTGGGTGCAGAGAATTATTTCAAGAGGTTATACAATTCCCTTTTATCTAACTCTTCCCTTAAAGTTTCCCTATGTTCCAGCCAGTCAGAGGAAAGCAGCAGCTTTAGAAATCCAAAAGCTGCCAAGAGAATGAGTCATGCAAGAGGTTCCACCACACCAAATAGACTCCAGACTTACTCAAGATTCTTTTTAGTGCCAAAGAAAACAGGAGAATGGAGACCAATTTTGGATCTCAGTGTATTAAACATCTCAGTTTGACACACAAACTGACAGAGTGGTTTCTCCAGTTGCCCTAATAGCCAGACAGCCAATGCTGTCTTCTCCTGTCTGATCCATACTTTATCTTCCCATAAACCCTATACTGGAAAACTCTACAGAAGTAAATGAAAAAGATTAATTTGTTGGGCAGAGCAAAATTAAATTGACCATTTCTCAGCTTCAGTTAACTCGGTTCTGGAATTTTTGGTGAGTCTATTTAAGGGAGGTGCTGGTTCATCAACTATATTTCTTACTTTCATGTTAGATTTCAGAATTCTTCACTGGCTTTCCTCTAAGCTGTGCAAAGCATTTTTCAAGGGCACTTTCCTGCTAAGATGCCCTTACAAAGACCCCACTCCACCATGGGAGTTACATTTGGTTCTGCAAGCCTTAATTCATTCTCTCTTTGAACTGGCAACTAAATATGATCTTGAATTCCTGACCTAGAAAACTATCTTTCTAGTTGCCATTACATCTGCTAGAAGGATTTCAGAACTTCAGCTTTATCTTCTAAGTCTCTATATTTGCTTTTTCATAAGGATAAGTTCATGTAACATACCAATGCTTGCTTACTTCCAAATGTGGTGTCAGAATCCAACATCAACCAATCCATTAACTTGCCAGTATTCTTTCCAAAATTTGAAAATAAAGGGGATATATATGCTGCATTTATTAATTGGCCATAGACAAGTATGTTTCTACCGACACAGAACAAAGAAATTAGATCATCTCCATCTCCTTTGCACATATTAAATTGCGTGAATGATTTACAAAGGTAACTCTGGATAGATGGTTGACAGATCTCATTTCATTCGTCTATAACAAATTGAATCTTCCCTTAGCAAAACCTTTAAAAGCTCATTCAACCATATCTGTGGCAACTTTGTGTTCCAGTCCAGAGCTTCTATAGATGATAAACGTGCAGTTGCAACTTGGTCCAATCCTCATACTTTTATCACTCATTACAAAGTATATCTGGTCTCAAGGGGAAGAGCAGCCTTTGGCTCAACTGTACTCAGGAATATCTTTCCTTAGAGTCCACCCAAGATTTTAGGTAACTGGGGACTGTGTCCCATTATTTGAAGAATGAATGAAAATTGACATTAGATAAAGAAGTTATATAGTCACCATAACATTCCATCCATGTTGTCCATTTTCATTCTTCCTCAACTGCCCACTCGCCAACCTTTTCAATGACTGACTTCTGGAGGAGTGAGAGTCTTCAAGGACACAGCTGTCCTTTGTGTTGAACTCCAGGTATGGCATATTATAATAGTCTTCCTGTCAATCAGCAAACAAGATCTGAGGGATGTTGGGGATTGGTGGATTATGGGTAGGGAAGGAGCTCAAGAGTTTTTTGGAGGCCACAAGCTAATGTAACAACTGAGTTACTTCAGAGGATCAGACCCAAACCTATTACTTGAAGAAGAAGAATGAAGATGGCCAACAAACATGGAACATTATGGTGAGTACATGACTTATTTTTGGTTATTCCTATGGCTTATAAGGCAACAAACCTGATCTGAGGTATAGCAAGTTAACTGGGTCATTATGGCTAAAGGGCAGAGCTCAAGAGTAGGATTCAAGACTCTAATAATTGCAGCTGAGTCTAATCTGACATTGGATCTGATACCCAATAGTTGAGGAAGAATGAAAATGGACACAGATGCATAGTTATGGGGAGTACATAACTTGAATTTATTATTGATCATCCATTTATTTACACCTTTTGCTGATGGCAGTAATCTGAAATTTCTTTCACAAATTGAGTGTTTTACTCTCTAAAATACAATGGCACTTTCCTGACATAATAAGATTACATTTCTGCAGAATTTGCAATATTTCTAAATGATATCTTTCCTACACCTAAACCAGGAATCCAATAAAAGTTACCCAAGGTATAAATCCCATTGTTATATAGAACAACCACAGCTGAAAACATTTCATCACAAAAATATCTAATACCTTTGGCATAACTTCTGTTTTTCTCCAAAGTATAGCTCTACTGATCCTTTTTTCCCCAGAATTTATCTGAAACAAGAATTTTATATCCTAAACTATTTTAAAAGTGTGTATTTTCTTTTGCAGATTTGTTTCTTGTAGCTATACATTTTCATCTCTGTTTATTATCAGATATTTTAACAGTGCCTTTCTTTTATTGCAGCTATTTAACCCATTGACATTAACTATTATTAACTTTGAAGCGCTCATAGTTTGGTTTTACAAAGTTGTTCATCAGTAGGACAGACTGAAGATTTTTATTACTTTCAACTATTAAGAAATGTATCATATTTATTAAAAATGTATCATGTCTAATTACTGCTTTATCTTCCTTTCTTAAATATATTCTATTACTACCAACATTAACATTAAAAAGCTAACATAAATTAAATTTGTTATATTTCTAACCCAACAATCTATGAATACAAATGTTCTGATCTACCTAATATAATAGACAGATTATCTATATACTCAGGCTTCTACTGACCTCCTCCTTATATTTGCTACTATAACTTATTTTTAAACTGTTTATTAATTAATTATCTTTAGAGAATGTAGTAACAGATTTAATACCAAAATAGCAGTACTAATTTAAAAACCAATTTTACTACTGAACTATTTGCATTGTAATTATTAATAAATTTTATTGACATATAAAAACAGTATTGTCAACTTAATCATAATTTATCAATGCACCCATTTAATTATA